>NC_136269.1:133425227-133555237 GCF_964187855.1 Myxine glutinosa
TCTGCCCAAATTATAAGCTGTCATGGAATCCATAATTGCTGCCGATGTAATTTTTCATCGCTTCAAACATCCTGATCTATGGCCTTTAGTTTGGATTCTGGCCCAGTCACTAAACTCTGCCCATGTTGCCGATCTGTTCTCCGTGGCTTTAGCTCTTACACGAGCCTCGACTTTGAATACCAAAAAAATAAAATAACAAGAAAGAGCAATTAGAGATTGCAAAACCTCGCCAGGATGTATCTTCAGTGATTTTTAAGGCTTGTGTTAAAACAAATATGGCGGCCGAACCACGTGACCGATTACGTCATCATTTCTTTCTAAACTAATTTATTCCTAGATTATGCTCAAGAAATTTCATCGTGATCGGATGAAGTTTTGTACTTGTCAAATTATGACGTCATAATGGAGGCACCTATGACATCATCATTAACATATTTTATTTCCCATGGAGAGTTCTTTACAATGAGCCATGTATCAATTTTTTCTATTCAGCGATTTCGGAGATATAGAGGTGCAAGGTTTTTAGGTTTTTCCAAGCTGGCGGCCGAACCACGTGATCTATGATATCATAATTATCATTAAAAAATTATACAGGTGGAGTTGCACCTATGGTGAAAATTTCCTGTCAATCGGAACTAATTCAGAGAAAATCGGTTGCAGAGAAAATCATGTTTATTCTGTGCGGACAGACAAACAAACAGACAAACAGACTCAAATGCAATACCCTCTCCTCTGGCGAGGGTAACTAGAGCAATGTGACTGTGTCGGCAATATGCCTCCGTGTAGTCCATGCCCCTGACAATGGGTAGATGCCCTCGTTCACTGTCCTAAAAATAAACAAGCTAGATTTCAGCTGTTTTGATTTCATTTTCACCAGAGGAGAGTTTGATTTCAGTTTGATTTCAACCCTTCAGCTGTTTTGAAGCATCACATTTTTACCACGGGACAGGTCTCACATCGATCGGTGAAGCGTTTTCGGAGAAGGAATTTTTTAAAATATCAGCTTTCAAGCTAATATGGCTGCCAAACCACATGACATACATCAAAAATGTACACTCTGCATATGTAAGATCACGTTTGTGAAGTTTCATGTGGATCGGATAAGGTTCGTTTTTCTATCCAAGATGGCTGCCAAACCACGTGACCTATGACGTCATCATTTTCAAACTATAAGCAACAATGCTGTTGGATGACACCTGTAAAATTTCGCATCGATAGGGTAAGCGGTTTCAGAGATATAATGATTTAATATTTTCCTTAAATCCAATATGGCTGCCAAAATATGTAACCCAAGATGTCATAGATTTAATATTTCAATACAAATGGGTCAGAGATGATGTACATGCAATTTTAGATTTTTAGGATAAGGCATTTGATTGAAACATTTATGGCTGGTATACCACTTCACCAATGATGTCATCATTATCATGCTTTTGTTCCCCATCATCTTGCTTTCTTGCTTTGTTACACCCTCAATCATCTTGCTTTTCCACAGGCCTCAATCTTGTAAAGAAAAAAGTCATTTTTAAATAAAATTTTGAACAAAAAAAAAAAATCTGCTTCTTCAAGAGCAGCCAAATGAATGCTCCAAGTCTAATGATTTATACAAACATACTGGTGAAAGGAAACATTCCCAAAGAGTGGAGAAACTATCTCATTTGATTTGTCCGAAACAAAAAGACATGTATGCAATGGTGTGTGTGTGTGTGTGTGTGTGTGTGTGTGTGTGTGTGTGTGTGTGTGTGTGTGTGTGTGTGTGTGTGTGTGTGTGTGTGTGTGTGTGTGTGTGTGTGTGTGTGTGTGTGTGTCATTGGTTGTTATCCCCATATGCGGGTTTCAGGAGATGACATTTTCGGGTGACACCGTCACAATTTCGGTCTTCGAGGCCGGCCGATAGGCACAGTGTGACCGGAAGGGACGAGGTTCTCCTGACCACGTGGCCCTTGACTTGGTTTGTCCGCACAATGTGGGCGCTTTCAGGATGAACTTTAGCCGGGGAGCGTTTGGGCGCCCCAACCTGATACTGCCGCCCACGCGCAGAACAACTTGTGAGTGCACGTGGGTCCCGGCGGTCCCACTGGCCTAGCGCTACCATGTTTAGACAGCGAACTCCGTCCCCGGGCACCACGTCTGACTCTCTTATTCAGGGAGCATGGCGACGTGGGCACGGTAGGACACCCGCGGAGCCCCGGCGGACCAGGGACGCGCGAGCCTACGCGTTAGCGTGCTACGGCGGAATCAACGGCTTCGGCCACGGCCGAGCCGATACTCGGCCCGGTCGCCCGGAAATGAACTGGTTCGACGCCCGCGCTAGAGAGGTCGCGGGCGACTGAGATGTATTAACAAATTAGTTAATTAATTTGAGACGTCCGATTTCTAGTGTTTGGAAATTTGGAAGAGCTTGACCCTAGCCTTTCCCTTGCGAGGGCAAGGAGGAACTTAACACTTGACACTTAAGCTTAGTTTGAAGTACACCCTGCCAGCGCTCCCGGTGGGACGGCAGGGCAACCAGAAGGGACGAGGTTCTCCTGACCACGTGGCCCTCGATCTGGGAAGCGAGAGGCGTTCCATTAGTGGACGCGCCCCTCACGCCCGACTTTTGGGCGGCCCCGGCAGGCCGTTTGTTTTGACGTTCCGTGACAGGCCCCGCACCCCCACCTCCGGGCCGACCGGGCGACCGGAATGAATCCCGGTGTCCCGATCCGAACCTTCAGAGCGGGCCGGCTGGGGAGTGCCAAGCACCCCGTACCTGCACTTTCCGTCCCTGCGGTCCCAAATACCGGAACCACCCGAATACCACTTTATTCGACAAAATGAGGTGCGGCCTACAGCCTTAGAAAACCAACCCTATATAAGTCAATACCTCCAACGACACAACCTTGGTGTTGGGCTAGCGGCTAGGGTGCCGGCTTAGGATCCTAGGATCCTGGGTTCGAATCCCGGTCGATCGCTGAATTAACGCCAGGGGGGTTGACTCAGCCTGTCATCCTTCCGAGGTCGGCTAATTGAGTACCAGTTCACTGGTAATTCCCTGTTTGTCGTTAAAGGCGGCAAAAAGGGTTGGCGTCAGGAAGGGCATCCGGCCGTAAAACATTGCTTCAAAAAGGGGACCAAAAAAACCAACAACAACCACGGTTCCCGAAAAAGGCCAACCCCCGCTTTGCGGGGAAAAATGGCCTCTAAAGGTGGTAGGAGATGGAACGGAGCCCGACCAGGTCTCAAAGTATCCACCTTCCTGTTGATACATTGGTTCAGGAAATACTCATATTTACTCAACCTTATGCTCCGGTACCACAAAAGAAAAAGAAAAAACCTTAAAAAGCATCTGAAAATGCAACGCCCATCTGCGTCCTCTTTGTACTTGAACTAAACTTGACGAAAATGGCTGAACCATTTTTAAAATGAAGTACATTTTATTAATCAGTGTTCTCCACATTATCATAATAAGGGTTTGTTGAAAATTTGCTGACAAAAGCACAAAGGGTAAAAGGTTATTGCCTGGACTGACCCACTGAAGCTCAATGGTAAACAAGTGTTACGCCTAGGTCCCCCGTCGGGGAAGTGATGAGTTGACAAAGTGGAAGACGCAGAAAACATGCTATGATATGATATTTCGCTCACAAGGTTCAGACATACATGGCGGCGGCCATCTTGGATTTTGACGTGGCGACCCAATTTTCAATAGGGTTCTTCCTTATGCCTAGATACACACCAGATTAGAAGTTGGTACTTCGCTTATTTTTCAAGATATTCCGCTCACAAGGTTCAGACATACATGGCATCAGACATACATGGCGGCGGCCATCTTGGATTTTGACGTGGGTTGCACCCCACACACCAAATTCGAATGCGGTCCTTCGCTTACGCACGCACACACGCACGTACGCACGCACGGACGGACAAACCATCGTCCCCCTTTCGCTCCGCAGTGCGACGGGGGACAATAAACGAGAACGGTACTTTGTAGAGCACATACCTCCACCAGGCTGAACAGTTTACGTTTTGTATCGCAGTGATAAGCCAGATCTGGATCCGGACCTGAACCAAAATCAAATCAGCTTGTTCTTGTCACTTCACCAACGCATCCACAACGTTTTGTAACAACTCGCCCATACCGTTTTGAGATATCATGCTGCACAGTGCCCCCCCCATAAGTATTGGACCAGCGAGGTCAAATTTGTTCTTATTGCTATGTACTCAATAAATTTGGATTTTAGATCAAAAGATGAACATGAGTCAAGAGTACAGAAGGTCAGTTTTTAGCTCACCTGGAACGAAGTTCAGGGGAGCTTATGCGATGGTGCGTCGTCCGTCCGTAAACACTTGCCGTAAACGAAACGCAACGTAACGTCACATAAACTTCTTCTCCAAAACTGCTGATTGTGCTCCTTGGCAAACTCCAAACTTGGCACAAATGATTTTCTGTGTTGTGACTAAAGTTTGATCACGGCATTAAAAAAAAAATATATATATATATATAGATATATATATATATATATATATATATATATATTCGCTCGGCTCGCTGCGCTCGCCTCACCACGCGTCATTACAGAGGGACGGGCTTGTTTTAGCTGAAGATAATGACTGTACCTGACTTTCTGTTTTGTCCTGGTTTACACCAATCATAATACAAACAATTATTTTGCACAAATTTATTTGTCGTGTTTGTGATATTACATTTTAAAAGCAATTTCGGTTGAAAAAATATTTTAAAAATAAAATTAAAAACCCTCAGCACATACATACAGGAGGGGTAGGTGGAGACTGGAAGTAAGGGACGATTACACCTCACCACCATGCAATTCAAAACACCTCACCACTACGTAATTCAAAACACCTCACCACCACATAATTCAAAACACCTCACCACCACGTAATTCAAAACACCTCACCACCACGTAATTTAAAACACCTCACCACCACGTTATTAAAAACACCTCACCACAACGTTATTAAAAACACTTCACAACCACGGGAAAAAACTTTCAGGGAGTAGTTCAGTGACAACACAGACACTGCCCAGATATGTAAATATAAAGATAGATGACTGACTGTACCTGAGTTGCTGTCGTCATGGTTTACATAAATCATAATACAAACAATTATATTGCACAAATGCATTTGTAATATACGTGATATTACATTTTATAAACAATTGAAGTTGAAGTTTTAAGTTGAAAATTTTTTTTTTTCAAATAAATATTCAAAAAAAAAATCAAATTTTTTTTTTTTTAAATCAAATTTTTTTTAAAAAATTCCCCCAAAAAACTACCCTTCGGACATACTTTGTTGTCACTAAACTACTCCCTCAAACTTTTGTGAAATCGTACCAAACTTCTGGTATGCACCTATCTCTCCCGTCGGTATGTCCTAAGGGTATTTATTTTTTTAATTTTCAATTTTTTTTTTGGGGGGGGGGGGGGGGGGGGATTCATCTTCAATTGTTTATAAAATGTAATATCACGGATATTACAAATACATTTGTGCATTATGGTTGTTTGAATTATGATTGGTGCAAACCATGACAAAACAGCAACTCAGGTACAGTCATTTATGTATCTATATATCGACATATCTGGGCAGTGTCTGTTGTCACTGAAATACTCCCTGAAACTTTTGTTTCCGTGGTTGTGAAGTGTTTTCAATAAAGTGGTGGTGGTTTTGAATCACGTGGTGGTGAGATATTTTGAATTATGTGGTGGTGAATTGTTTTTAATTATTTGGTGGTGAGGTGTTTTGAATTTGTTGGTGATGAGGTGTTTTGAATTACTTGGTGGTGAGGTGTTTTGAATTACATGGTGGTAAGGTGTTTTGAATTATATGGGGGTGAGGTGTTTTGAATTACTTGGTGGTGAGGTGTTTTTAATTATGTGGTGGTGAGGTTTTTTGAATTACATGGTGGTAAGGTGTTTTGAATTACGTGGTGGTGAGGTGTTTTGAATTATGTGGTGGTGAGGTGTTTTGAATTACATGGTGGTAAAGTGTTTTGAATTACATGGGGGTGAGGTGTTTTGGATTACTTGATGGTGAGGTGTTTTAAATTTGGTGGGGGTGAGGTGTTTTAAATTACGTGGGGGTGAGGTGTTTTGAATTACGTGGTGGTGAGATGTTTTAAATTACTTGGTGGTGAGGTGCTTTGAATGACGTGGTGGTGAGATGTAATCGTCCCAAACTTCCAGTCTGCACCTACCCTCCCGTAGTCCCGTATGTACGTGCTGAGAGCTTCCTTTTTGAATTTTATATATTTTTTCAACCTAAATCTTCAACCTAAATGGCTTATAAAAATGTAATATCACAAACATGACAAATAAATTTGTGCAAAATAATTGTTTGTATTATGATTGGTGGAAATCATGACAACACAGCAACTCAGGTACAGTCATTATCCTCAGCTAAAATAAGCCCGTTCCTCAGTAACGATGCGTGGTGAGGCGAGCACAGCGAGCCGAGCCAAGCTAGTATATGTATATATATATATATATATATATATATATATATATATACATAAAATGGAGGTCTAAGGGGTCTACCGGGGGTCAAAGCAGATCCACGTTTGACACCCCGAAATAGGAATTTGCTTCATCCTCTGAAACTACACCCACAATTACGATGAAACTTGACCACAACCTTCACCACCCATGATGCACCAATGTTTGTTCACGGCATTTAAAAAAAAAAAAAAAAAAAAATCGGGATCTGAGGTAGTCTATGGGGGAGGTTGCCCCCCAAAATAGGTATTTCTTTGTTTGTTTGTTTAAAGTCTTATGATTTTGTTCGTATGATTGTACATGCTGCTCTGTCTTCTAGCAACCATTGAAATTGGTTTAAAATGCCATGATACGGTTTAAGATACCTTTAATCAGTGAAGTATACTGCTTTATTCTACCAGGTGAGTGCCCAGGGGTATTGCCCCTATGTTTTATTATTTCTTAGTATTGCTATTAATATTTCTTATTATTGCATAGTATTTCTATTCTTGGTTTGATTTTTCTGTGATCAAAGGCAGTTGTTTTCCTTCGCCAACCTGGCCGGTGTCGATTGCTAAGTACATGAGTGGTTTCTTTATTCTTCAAGATTTTCCAAAATTGTTGTATTTACTATGCTCAATTTCAGGCTATTGTTCTAACTGAATTATTCTGTTCTTTCAACTGCCAAATTGCTTGTTTCATATTGTTGTATTTACTATGCTCAATTTCAGGCTATTGTTCTAACTGAATTATTCTGTTCTTTCAACTGCCAAATTGCTTGTTTCATAGACAGTTCTCTGGTCGACTGACTCCAAAGGTAGACTCCCAAAGCAAAAGCAAAGGCTAAAACCAGGATTAGACATTCACAACTCTTATGCGTGCACAATCAATGCAACACGAAACACCGGAGCACCAACAAACACCTGTCAATCATCTGTTCCAATACTTATGCTCACCTAAAATGGGAGGAATTACCATCAAAAGTGCTTTTGTTGTACAATGATAAAACATATATATATATTCATAGAAATACCAACAAATAAAAGTTGTTAGCTGTACTCTTGCCTCATATTCGTCTTTTGATCTCATATCAAAATTTGAGTATACAGCAACAACAACAACAACAACAACAACATGCATTTTAAAGGCCATTTTCCCTACTAGAGCGGGGCTGAGCCTTGCGGTCCCCATGACAATCTTCTCCATCTTGCCCTATTTTCTGCATCTCTCCTTGTTAACCCCCTTGCCCGCATTTCTTCTTCCACCATCTTTAGCCAAGTCTTTCTCGGTCTTCCCCGTCCTCTACTTCCTTCTACATTCATTTCCATCACTCTTCTCAACCAGTCACTTTCATCCTTCCTCAACACATGACCAAACCATCTCAACCTGTTCCTCTTCACAGCATCAATCACAGGCTCTATTCCCATCATTTTTCGCAATTCATCATTTGTCTTCCTCTCTCAACGATACTCCGCACATCTGTCGAACCATTCGCATTTCCACCCTTTCCAACCTTCGTTGCTGCTCTACATTCATTACCCATGTCTCGCTCCCATAAATCATAACACTTCTCAGACATGCAGCACACACCTTTCCCTTCAGCTTCAACGACACTCCCCTCATCATCAGCACGCCACTCAGTTCCCGAAACTTCTTCCATGCACATCTCACTCTAGCAACCGTTGCCGAATCTGATCCACCTTCTCCATTCAAATTGCATGTCTCTGAGGTAGCAAAATGTTTTCACACCTTCCAGCTTCATGCCGTCTCCAAGATCTTTTCTACCCCCCGGTAATTCACCCCAGAGTCCTTGCAGTGTTCATATGTTTTATTCCTCTCCCACCTCCCCCCCAAGTCCTCCCGATGTCCCTGCTCTCAAATGTTGTGTTTGTGTCCTTCCCCCTCTTCCCCCTCTCTTTTGTGTCCTTCCCCCTCTCTCCCCATCTTGTCTGCCGCTCCCCTTGTTTTTTGTGTTTTGTGTGTCGGTTTGTCTTTTTGTGTGATTAATGTTAGCTCTTTCACGAGCCTCGATCTTGTATACAAAAAAAAATAAAATAAAATAAAAATCCAACTCAACATTTCCTCCATCTGCAGCTCCCTCTGTGCACACCTTACATTTGAATGTAGCTGCCACACTGGTTAATGACCCTCTCAGACCACTACATTTTTGATGAACCTACTCAGCGCACATTGTACATTGAATGGAGTTCACTCTGCCACCCTTCCTACACACAGCACAGGGCCACTTCCCAGTTCTTTCCACCTCACCACATGCTTTACCACTTGCCATCCCCTTCGTCTTTCCGATATTCACCTTCAGACCTTTTGTCTCCATACATTCCTTCCACTTGTTCATCTTTTCCTTCAGTCCATCCATACTTTCCGCAATCAACACCAGATCATCTGCATACAACAACTCCCACGGTAAACCCTCCTTTACGTTCTGAGCCAGCACCTCAATCACAGCTACAAATAGTAGTGGACTTTGTACCGACCCCTGATGCACTCCCACCTTCACCTCAAACTCACCACTGTTCCCGTCCTTCGTCCTTACAGCTGTGCGCGCTCTTTTGTATACAGCAATAATAGCAAATTTGACTTCACTGTTCCAATACTTATCGAGGGCACTACATATATCGTTTTTGGACCCATCTCTCAATGGTGAAGAATCACATGGAAAAATAGATCTCGTATCCAGATCTGGATGCAGATCTTCACCAAAATCTAATCAATTCGTCATGGTCACACACTCAACCAGGTCAAACAAGTTTCATCTGGGTCTGTCCATAACTTGAGATAAACCTGCTCATAGAAAAACAAACATACAAATAGACAGACAGACAAACAGGGGTGAAAACATAACCTCTGGGCCCCTTCGGTAATGGAGGTAATAAACATGGAAGTGATTTACAAAAATCGGCCGTCTCACGCTGCGTGGTTAACGGGTTAATAAGGCCGATTGGTACTGACTTTGAATTTGCCCTTTTTAACCAATTATTAATTGCAGTAGTCTTTTCCATATTCTCATAAGGGTTTGTTGAAAATTCGATAACAAAAGCTCAAATGGTAAAAAAGGTTTTGCCTTGGACAAACACAAAAACACACGTTTGCAAAACCCCATCTCCCGCAATAACACATATTTTCATCACTTTTTGACACAAATAATCATACCATTCAACACTGCAATTGTTAGCACTACCTCGCTTAAGTTTATTTATTTATTTTTTTATACAGGCGAGATTGATGCATCCCCTGAAAAAAAAAATCAATGAAAAAAAAATTCGGACAATGCAATCTCTCCATTTAAATTTTTTTATAAGTTCATCAGTAAGATAGATGATTGACATCTGTGAAATCGTGGAATGCATACATCTTGTTCCTCGAAATACAGCATTGCCACCTACATACAGCATAATCAGTGACAGGGATGAAAAGGAAATAAGCATCAATGCCTTCATTAAGGATTTAAATGTCATAGAAAACATCCAGTAGTCCTATGCTTGCAGGGCTCCTGGATACCGAGAGGTCGGAATGCCCAGGCATCATCGATATCTCCCAACCGAATGACCTTGGCCCAGGGGTTGTTACTTTACTACTGGGGATAGGTTGATGGCCTATTGATCTTCCACAATCTATTCTTGGGAATCACAACTCATGCTCTCTCCATTATCAGCCAGGTTCCAGCCCTAAAGTGTTGCACAGAATCATTGAACAACCCACTCTTTCTCCATCTCGCCAAGTAAGCTCTGCTCACCCAAACCCCGTTGTTCACAGTCTAACACTATCCGAGCAGAACCAACACCAATCTTATTATTTTGCCTCCAGACTTTTAAAGTAATGGCTCACCATCATGTCATGTTAACTTGTGAAGACTTTTCTCCCCTCCTTCCCTCCACCCCCCGCCCCCCTCCCCTCCACCCCCCACCCCCCGCCCCCCCCCCCCCCCCCCCCCACCTACACATCAAATCCCCCATCACTGCTGTCAGTACACAAGCCTAAAGCCTTCTGCATTACAAACTCTGACATATCAAAAACATAGGGGCAATACCCCTGGGCGCTCACCTGGTAGAATAAACAGTATACTGCACTGACTGAATAAAGGTATTTTAAACCAATCCCAATGGTTGCTAGAAGACAGGGCATCATGTAGAATCATATTAACATAATCACAAGACTTTAAACAAACAAACAAAAAATACCTATTTTTTGGTATTTTTGGTATAACAAGAAAAAAATACCCTCTCCCCCTCCCCTAAGGTTGTAGTGCGGCGTCATTGAAATTGTGTATGTAGTTTCAGAGAAAAGAGCAAATACCTACTTTGGGGGGGGGGGGAGGGGCAACATACACTCCCCCCTGTGGAGCGGCTAGACCCCGATTTTTTAAATGCCGGCAACAAACGTTGGTACATCATGGCTGATGAACGGAACGTTGTGGTCAAGTTTCATCGGAATTTAATGTACTGTTTCTTAGAAAAAAGCAAATACCTATTTTGGGGGTCAACCCTCCCATACACACCCTCAGGGTCCGATTTTTTTTAATTCCGTGAAAAAAACTTTGGTACTTCATGGGTGGTGAAGGTGGTGGTCAAGTTTCATCGAAATCATGTGTGTAGTTTCAGAGGAAAAAGCAAATTCCTTTTTTTGGGGGGTGTCAAACCTGGATCCACTTAAACCCCCCGGTAGACCACCTTAGACCCCGATTTTTTTAATGCCGTGAACAAACTTTAGTCACAATATAACAAATATATGTGCCAAATTTGGTCGCAATCCCATCAGCGGTTTCAGAGAAGAAGTTGCAAGTGTTTAAGGACAGCCGGACGACGCGCCATCACATAAGCTCCCCTGAACTTCGTTCCAGGTGAGCTAAAAAGGACTTTCTCACGACTTAAAGTGAATTCAACGCTAAGCAGACCTGCCATATTACCGGTGAAGAAACATCAGGCCAAGGTAAAATGTTGTGGGTCAAAACAAATGGATTATTAAAATGGGATGCTTGAAGAGGAAGTCCAAACACGGGCCAAGATTGATGTGGTGTAAGCATGGTGAAGTAATATAAATCTCAGTAGAAAGGCAGCAAGTATTTTAAGTGGAATGAATTGTCTGTAAACCTGAGTTTAACCTTGCATAAAGTCTCAAAACATTCCAACATGACATCAGGCCTTAGACAAAAGACACATGGTGTGTGTGGGCGCGGTCAGTACCTTCACACACGTTTCATATCATGGAGACCGAGAGGGAAAAAAAATTGAATGACCTAATCTTGGAAACATGGAAACTCTCATCCTGTGAGTGAACGCATTCAGCGACAAGGAATTGGACCTGCATCCAACTGTTCAGGGAGTTGTTCTCAAAGTACAGTAGGTTATGTTGGAAATAAAACTTCAACTCGTTTTCTTCCGACAACCTCCTGATAACCCCTAACCACACCCAATCAAACAGGTAGCTATGTACAAACCATTTTTAAACCCCCATCTAACCACAAACCAATATCATGCAGGCCTAATATGTAGTTTTACAATTAGCTTAAAGATGAGGGACCAAAACCCAAATTTACGAGGCAAAGCAAAATACAAATAATAACTAGAAAGCATCCCAAAATACAAAGCCCGTCCACATCCGCTTTGTACTCAAACTAAACTTGATGAAAACAACAGGTTAAAAAAAGCAAAATTGATCAATTAGTGTTTTCCATATTCTCATAATGAAGGTTTGTTGAAAATTTGATGACAAAAGCTGAAATGGTAAGAAGGTTATGGCCTCGACAGACAGAGACTAAAAAGTGATCATAGACCGACCGGTACTTACGAAATCAGTCGCTGCGGCCTTGACTTTTCTAGGGAAAAAAAAACAAAAAAAACAACAACAATAGTCTTTTAGCTTCTAACAATAGAACGTCAAAAGCAATCGGCATCTAGATTTTAAATGGTGAACCAATTCAGTAACCCAATATGCAAATTCTGTTTCCATTTCATCAATCAAATGAAAATTAACGATTTTATGAGACCTTTCCCTTTGACCAAAGTATCAAGTTGTCTTCTCCATATTCATATAATAAAGGTTTGTTGAAAAATCTATGACAAAGGTTTAAATGGTAAAAACGTTATGGCCAGGACAGACCGACAGACAGACAGATTTAGCGTCCCACTGCACAGGGGACAAGTTAATAATAATTGATAGATAATATCACGGTTTTGGAAACGGACACCCATTTTGATTCATACCAGCCATGTCTACCCATCACTTTACTGAATGCTTTAATCAAAAGACAGCATGTTGTGTGTAGTCTATTTCTCAAACACATTGTATGTCAAGTTGTGAATCTCAACGAGAATGTAAAATGAAACAAAAACGTGAAAAAATGGATCTTTTATAACACGTAGTTGCTGCTGCTATCATTGCTGTTGTTGTTTGTGCACATTTATATTAAAAAAAAAAAATTATATTGCTTTGAGAATTATTACTATTTATTATTTTGTGTGCTCCTGCCGTGTCCCTCCAAAGAGATCCTGCAGTCATAGACAAACGTTACCATCGGAAACGCGACATTAAGCACCCATTCCCGCATCTTCTTCAATTCCAAAATGACGCTTTTAAAACAGGCATCTTTATTATTAAATGGACACCAATTTTCGCTCCAGGTAAATCGTTCATTCGCTTTCCAACCATGTAGATAGATAAGCTTTCCAATGGGACCATTTTATTATTCTATGATGGAAGGAACCGGTAAAGATCGAGGTCGTGTTGCTTCTTCCTCTTCTCCTTCTTCTTCTTCTTCTTCCTCACAGGCCACACAGACGGATGCGTTTACTTTTAGTAATAGACTAGAAGATAACACCCATCGCTTCGCTGACGTGAATACCAATGTTAGAGACACATTTACGTATGCTTTAAAAGGCGGTGTATAATCGGAAATGGTGTTTGACAGGGCGATATATTACTCTGATATGAATAAAATGGAAATGTTGAAAAAAAAGTATTGAATATGGCAAGCGTTTTCTGAATGTAATTGATATGAGAAACAGGATTGAATGAGACTCGGCATTGTTATAAGTGAAGAAGAAGATGAAGGAGGAAGAGTTTTTGTTTTAAAACTGTAAATTGAAACCGGCTCATGTAACTGTAATGTAAACTCAGGCTCAACTTTGTTGAGCTAACTGTAATGCTGTAATGTAAGGCTCATGTAAACAGGCTCAAACTGTAAATTGAACCCCCCCCCCCCCCCCCCCCTCGCCTCCTCCCTCCAAGCCCTCTCCCTCCCACACATCTCCCGAAGTCCCTGCTCTCAAATGTTGTGTTTGTGTGCTTCCCCTTCTCTCCCCATCTTGTCTACCGCTCCCCTTTTTAGATATTTTGTTTGTCTGTTTGATTTGTGTGTGTGATAAATGTTAGCTCTTTCATGAGCCTCGATTCTGTATACAAAAAATATATATATATATATATCTGATTGATAATGCTGTCCATTGTGTAGGGGGTACCGTTATTGCTCCATTCGGCCAATTGTTGATCGAAGGACGCACATCGAGAATGGGCTCCTTTTATATCATCGATAAATTTTGTTTTTTTGTTTTTTTGAAACAAACCTCTATACATCTCATATTCTCAACCAACTGACATAAACACCATCCTTCAATCAACCAATCCATATATAAATGTTTTTTTTAATGTTTACATCAGAGGGGAAAGGATGGTCAAGGCCAAAAGGCCAAAGGCCACCCAACACCACTGAGCAACAACTGGCACCAATAACTGAGTGACCGAACAGGTGATGTTACAAATCTTTGTTATGAAGCTCGTTTCACTGCGTTGGCAAAAATAATCCCGAGTTGTAACACACATTTCCCGGGTTCAATCAAACACGTGGCTAGCTGCCCAACTGTGCCCAAAATCATTCCACACCATTTTATCTTCTTTTCCTATCCTCTCGGATCATACAAGAGATTTAGCTTCATGATCATACCCTTGGACGCAAAACTCGAGCTGGAAATGAAATTGATAAATTCAAACAAGTCAAATCAATGCCAAACAAAAATTATCAATGACATTTCAAGCATTATCCTTATCACAACTGAATCCAAAGACATATCGTGCACTTGGCAAAAATCCCAGCATATTTTGTCTGAATTCCTAACTGCATGTCCTCCATCGCTCCTGCCTCCCACTACAGAACAAGTTTTACACCACACATTAAAGGCCAATGAAACAGAGTAGGCCAGCCATGAGTTTGCATTTACACCCACTCAGAAAGGCACCAAGAAGAGTGGAGAGATTCATCTGCTCATAACTACAGCCACATTACGCCGATTGAGCCACGAGCTGAGAAGTCATCACGTGAAAAGATTCGGAGAATTAGAAGGACCTTCAGCACAGGGGACTGCTAGGCCCATCAAACCAGTGTAACCATGACAGTATCTAAGTACCTCCTATCCCCACCACTACCAAATACCACAACTATTCGGGGACGCCTCTTACGCGGTGGTTGTAACCCCCCCCCCCCCCCCCACCGCTCCCCCCCCCAACCAACAAAATCGGGGCCAAATCTTCCCTGTTGCCGAGATTTGTCAGGGCAGCGTGGTCATGGTCAGAGTGCCGATCGGTCCCCATAGACCAGCTCTTTCCCACTTTTTCTTTTCCCTCCTTTCCTTTTTTCTGTCTCTCTGTCTGTCTGTGTTTGTCTGTCTGTCTGTCTGTCTGTCTGTCTGTCTGTCTGTCTCTCTCTCTCTCTCTCTCTCTCTCTCTCTCTCTCTCTCTCTCTCTCTCTCTCTCTCTCTCTCTCTCTCTCTCTCTCTAACTCTCTTGTGGCCTGGACTTTGTATGTGGGGGATCTCTGGGTCGCTCCTGCGAGATAGATCGGCTGTCTCCATGCCTCGGACTTGTTGGAGAGAACTGTATTGGGCGATACAACAGCAACACCAACAACTACCAAATACCCAACTCAATTATAAACCTCTGTCGTTTATGCTGTGACGCCCTTTGTAGGGAGCCTATTCGATGCATTTTATGAGTGAAAGACCACTACCGTAGGCTTACTGCCATCCTAACTCTCCTCTTACGTACTCTGAAGCTATGTCCCTGGTCGTGTCCCTGCCCATTCTGCTTAAAATCTGTCTAAAATCTATCTATTTTGTCGATACTTTTATTATCCTAAACATCTCCATCCGATCCCCTCCTTTCGAACCTTAAAAAAGTCCCATCTCCTTCAGCAGTCATTCATAGCTTAGTCGAGCTAGGCCTGGGATCAATCTAGTTTCTCCAAAAGATAAGAGGACAGCAAATCAGCAGATGCTCCCAAGAAGCAACTTATGTGATTCAGCCATTTTTGCAAAGCATGCAAGGTTGGTTCACAAAAGTGCATCCTCACTAATGACTACAAAATACAAATAAATAAAGAAAGAAAGAAATAAAGTAAATAAAATAAATGATCTCGTCTTCAACCATAGAATTCCACCACTTTCTCTCTGCAATGAATGAACACCATGTTGTAGCTGAGAAGTAAAAAATCTGCATCAGTCATGGCACGGCAATGGAATTGTACAATCTACCAAAAAATGTAAAATCTACCTAGTTATCAAAGACATCGAATATGACACTTTTGAAATGATGTAATCCACCCCAAAATGCATAGTGCGCATGCGCGGAAGCCCATTGAAGCAGAAGAGTTTGGGGCGAAATAAAATACACAATGTGTGCGGGATAAAGATCGTTACTTGTAAAGACTGTTACGTGTTCCTCCCCGACCTTCTGGTTTCAGTATACCACCGGACCCCGAGAGGAGTCACGGCAGAAAGAATAGTTATTCAGTTTCAAAATCAATCACTAATGAAACCATCCATGAACCATCAAATGAAACAATCAAATCAATAAGGAAACCACACCAATGGTTGTCAATGAAAAAATAATATATTAAAAGCACAAAAGAAGAACCATACAATAATGGTGGCAATCAACCATTCAATCAAGATCTTAAGATGGTAACCTAGCTCAAACTCACGGCACACCAAGGGACTGAAACAGAGCCCTTCTCAATGTCTCTAGAACACAACGGTGCTCCCGGCGAAGAGGCGATGAGGCAGGTAAGGAGATGTAGGCAAGGCGGGGACCGTCACGTGGTCCCAGTCAACCCCAATTGGCGGTGGAAAGAGGAATCCCAAAGACGCGATCCAAACGTGCACATACACCGTGCAGTCGCGAACCGCACCGTATTCTTCAAAGGCCGCTGTCGTGCACACACCTCCTCGGCAAACCACCGGAGGGCGGGACCAGCGGACGCGGCTAAACAAGGTTCCACGAACGACGAGCAAGGTCCCCGAAATGGCGGACGGCTCTTCCTCGAGCCGCAGCCTCTAGGCGAAGATTCTCCGGAATCTCACACCTGTACCTGGCTTCGCAGGCTTTTCCACAACTCCAGCGATAACACCAATCGCACAAGATTCCTTTCAAGGACTCAAAGTTCACTCGCCATGTACGCTCAACCACGCTAGGTACGGAGCTTTTACAAAACGCGTTGTTTCACCTCTGCATCATGCCCTCTTCCTCTTCGCTCGACCTCTTCTGGTGCACTATCCGATTTCCGGTATCATTTTTATCATGAGCGCTTTTAAACCTTTTCACCACAATAACCCTTTCCCTTAAACCACAATAACCATAATACTTAGAACCAACAATAATAATAATAACAACAATAATTAGTGCCGAATCCGTAACATGACTCGCAAAGCTTCTGAAAGATACTTGGGAAAGTACCTGAAAAAGGGCTGTGCCTCCACAACGAAAGACTTGGAGAACTTTATCAGCTCACCGAATGGGCAGCTGGTAGTACAAACACCCAACCAGGTGGATCCGTGGAAGGCCCGAGTGGACAGGCATGTGCTACACAAACCCCCGGCAGATTTTTTTTACCAGCAAAAGGACTGTGTATCTGGATCAGGTTCTTCTCAACACAGATGGGAAGTACATATCTGGGGATTGTGCATGTACAAGACCTGTGAGGATTGTTATAAATATTGTTTGTTTGGTTCCAGTGCCACAAGAGAAACCAGTACGACACTCAGTAGAGCGCATACCTCCGCCAGGCTGAACAGTTTATGTTTTGCATCCCACTGATAGGCCGGATCTTGATTCGCACTTGAACCAAAATCTAATTGGCTTGTTTTTTGTCACCTAACCAACTCATATACCTAGTTTTGGCATAACTCGTCCATAACTTCATGAAATATCATGCTATTGCTATATATTGTTTTTGGACCCATGTCTCATTGGTGACGAACGACTTGAAAAGTAAAAAAAACAAGACCGAAAGTCTAACAGCGGCGTAGCCGGGCTTTGTAAAATATTATAAACCACAAACACACATGATTAGATTTTTTAAACAGTCGCTAATGCTGTTTATAACATTTAACAAAGAAATTTGGAGGAATCCAGACATCCGTGAGGTAAGTTTTACTTACAGAACCGAGGGAAGATCTACTATAATCTATGTACCCCACAAGGATTGGGTTGATAACATGCTATCAAAAAACCGAGGCAAAATCCTTACTTCCACGGTTGTTAGTTTCATACACCGCTTATCATTGATTCATGAACCATACACCGCTTCGATCAATGAACTTTGAATTCACGACATTGGGATTAAAGTGTTATGGTCATATTTACTATATTATTATTATTACTGTTACGAAAACGATACTACTGAAACGATACACTACTGTATTAAGAAACCTGGGCTGAATTTGTCCGAAGGTGAGGCATAAAGCCTATGGCCCACACGTATTGTATTGTTGGAAAAGCCATAACGCTGATGCTTTTGGGCAATTCCACGCAAAAGTGGACATAGGGGTGAAAATTTCAAATACATCAGAATCAAAAAAATTTGGTCTCTAATGAAAGCTGAAAGTCTATATTTTACTGTTTTAAAGTCAAAATACAAATTTTTATTTTTTTCACGCATAAAATCGGTGATTATGTAAATGTCATATTTTTTCCAAAAAATGGGGAAAAATTATAAGAAAATTAACTGCACCCTGTGTGTAATAAATAATGAAAAGTAATGTTATTTTTTATTGTATTAAGTATTTCGATTGTTTAAAGGATATCTGTAACATTTTTTTGTTCTTTGCGGTATTTGTTACACTTCAGTGGCTTCGGATATTTTCCCCTCTGAAATGTCCTTCCGTTACCATAAAAGTACATATTTTTAATATATTTTCAAAACTTGCACGAGAAAAACAATGACAATACCAATGCAAAGCAAGTTTGGGTAGGCCTCCAATATTATACCACTCACGTCACTTTTTGCCCTTTCCCCTATTAATTATAACTAATTAAGACCTGTCCTTCCGTTACCATAAGGTGGTAACGGAAGGACAAAAATTGGTAACGGAAGGACAGATAGGCTATTTATTTTTTTCATTTTTCACTCTTCACACCCTGTTAACTACTTTGTTGTTCCCTCCCTCCTTTCTATCTGTTTTTTCAAAACTTTGACACCCCTACCTATCTATCTTCCAAGTTGCCCCCCTTTTGTGGATACACATCCTGGTTCTATTGTCATCGTGTTTCCATTGTATGTCATGATTAGTGTTAATTCACAGGTTCCTCTAACTGAATTACTCATTGTCCTTGTCATTCCACCTAATTAACTCTAAACTTCACACTATTCATACTTCAATACTTGTTTACAGGCACTTCGAAGTCTTATATAAATTTAGTTTACAAGTTGTTCTTTCTTCATTCTCCTGAAGATGACCAGAGCATTCTGACCGGAACGTGGAGTTCTCTCTACTCACATGGTTGTACCGCAAACCTACCTTTTGATACATTAAGCTTGCTTCGTATTATAATGTTAATGAGTGAGAGTCTTCCTCAGGCTCACATATAATATGTGTTGTCAGTGCTTCAATTGAAATCCATCATTCAGTGTAACTACAACTTTGTTGAAGCAGTAAACAGCAACTATCACAACTTTTACAGCCAGTTATTGGATTTGACATCTCATGTGAGTATTGATATTTTATGTCATATTTCATTTTACAATGTATGCATGTGATTAACTATATGGGCTTAAATGTAGGGCCAATTATTTATAACTGCTTGTGAAATTGTGACAAAATATTGCATGCAAAAACGCTGTGCGTGATGGTGATGTTCAGAGTGCCATTGTACAAAAGTAATCAATGCATGTGCACTAAATTTGCGTTACTATTTTCAATTGGCTGGCCGTGCAAACACGTATTGTACGCAGAGTGTATGGCAATGCAAGTAGTAATTCCACTGTATTCATTACTACCTGATCGTTAGCCACATGTTTAATTAGTTCGTAATTAGGATAGTGTGAACTATTTTTAAGATTAGTTTTTGGTCATATATGTTACATTGCACTTCTAGTTATTTGCATTGCATTGCAATTTCCAGCAATTATTTGTATCATATAGTGACCAGAATTTCACTCTTTGTACAGCAATAGATAGAGCATTTCAATTGTCCTTCCGTTACCGTCCTTCCGTTACCGAATCTTAATTAATGTTTGCCTTTGTTTTGAATCAACCAAATGTCAATTTGTCAAGTGGAATGTGGCAGAATATTCACAAAACATCAGAGATTGTATTAAGTAACTTTAAAACAACATTGACATGGAAACTTCACAGAGTTTTGAAAAAATATGCATTGGTTGAAAAACCCATGTCCGTTTTGGCGTCCTTCCGTTACCGACCTCATTAATATGCATAATATGTAAACAAAAGATAACAGTGATCAAATTTTTGGTGGAATTGAGAGGTTTTATGTGTTCTCACATAATTATGGTATTTGATTGATTTTAACAAATAAAGTCTTTGTGATACGTATGTGTTTGAAAGATGAAAAATGGTGTCTGAATGTCCTTCCGTTACCGCGGAATTACCCTTTTGATATTTGATGGTCATTTTAACAATCGGTTTGTTTGTGTTTCACACTGAATGAAAAATGTGAAGGTAGAGCATGGCGATTGTGATATATGCCAGGTTCGACGATATGTTCGGCCTGAACGAAATTGGAATCAAAATGCCGGAGTGTGGAGACTGGAGAGTCAGCCGCCGTACCGCCGTAATGATATCAGATTTAATCACATCACCCAGTCATGTGACGAGATCCTCAGCTCTGATTGATACATGTTTGAGGGGACATACGGACAGACAAACACTGTTCTAGACGGCTTTGCCCTATGGGCTACGCCGTAAAAAAAACTCGTATCCGGATCCTGATTCGGATCTTCACCAGTAAAATCTAATCACTTAGTCCTTGTTACACACACAACCTGTCCACCAGGTTTCATCCAAATCCATCCATAAACATTTTGAGAAATCCTGTTCACAGACCGACAATGACAGACAGGGGTGAAAGCTTAACCTCTGTCCACATTTGGTGATGGAGTTAACAGGTAATTATACTTTTTGCATCTATTGGTAAAAGTTGAACTGCCTGTCTGTGTACGTATATGTGTGCTGTATCCACTGCTGCAACGAGGATGTACCAACAGTAAATGGTATGAAACAGTCACCTCTCAATCAAGGATATTGATCGTATTCCTATATTTCCACAAGTCTGATTTGCATTCAGAAGCACACCAACTATGGTTAACTACTTTGAAATTTCCACTCTTTCATCTATAATATGCATGAAGATCTCGCGAGATCTTGGAGACGGCGGCAGGGATTTTCGAAGCTCCACACGGTCTCCACGTTTTTCGAAGTTAAGTCTGTTCACAATTATATTTTGTCGAAACTGTATTTATCTTTCGGTGTGTGAAGTTATTCTGTGCAACTTTGGTTGTTTCTCGGTGTTTATCTTTCATAAATTGATCGTCTGTTTGCCGTGTCGCGAGCAAGGCCTTGTACAGTGTGCACTGTACAACCTTGAGGCTTTGTTTTTCTCTCAGTGGTCCGTCGTTTGTGATCCAATAACTTTCGTTCTCTGTATTCCCAGTCTTTTCACCCATAGCCTACTTCCTTGTGTAAATCTCAACTCAAAAAAAAAAAAAAAAAAAAAAAAAAAAAAAAAAAAAAACATTTCCTTCTCTGTTCTCATTCGTTTATTCATTCTTATTCGTTCGTTCGTTCTTCGACCACGTGTTTCTCCCCCATTTCCCCAGATAGTTTTCACTCATTAACCTTCAATGTTTACACTTTCCCCTCAAGTTATGTATTCCGTCATATTTTATAACACCTTTTTCTTCTTCTTCTTTAAAAGGCTGCTTTCGACTTGCTCACCAAATCAATTCATCCCAAAAAAAATATCCATCTCCTATAGTGCCTTTTTTCTACATTCCCTAAACTCTCCTGCACTCCATCCTCCATCCAGCGTCCTTAAACGTATTTTAACTCGAAGGTCACAAGAAACTCATTTTGCAATAAATGTTCGTTTCCCATAAATCGTACACTTTCAAAAATCCAATCTCACCCCTCCCCTCCAAATCTTCCCATAACCCCTCCCCTCCAAATCTTCCCCATCACCCCTCCCCTCCAAATCTTCCCCATCACCCATCCCTTTCAAATCTCCCCCCTTGCCCCCTCCCTCCTAAACTACCCCCTCCCCCCTCCCCGCCAAGACGCCCCCTCGCCCCTCCCCTCCTAGACTCCTGCCTCACCCCTCCCCTCCAAATCTCCCCCATATCCCATCCCTTTCAAATCCCTCCCCTTGTCCCTTCCCTCCCAAACTCCCCCCTCACCACCTCCCCTTCATAATCTCCCCACCCTCATTGCTTCTCAATTTCCCCCCACTCACTCCCCTCCTCAAAGCATCCTCCCCGCTTCTTCCCCTTCAAACTCTCACCTCCATCTCCCCCAAACCTTCTGCCTCGCTCTTCCCCCTCCTCAAATAACACCTCATTGTGGCTCACCCAATCACCATCAAACCTTTTGTCCGCCCCATCCTTCCCTTTCTCCGAGCTATTCTGAAATCTCTGACACACCTTCAACAGCTCTCCCTACCTCTTCCACCTCTTCCACATCTTACCCTACCCCTCCTCCCCCCTGTTCTGTATCTGATGCTCCCCCTTCCTCTTCATTAACGGTATGGACCTCAAACATCCGGGGCCTTCGTTCAAACTTAACTGATCTCTCCATACAGGTTGCTTCTGTCAAACCAGACGTGATCTGCTTAACAGAAACTTTCCTCCTTTATGATGTCTCTGATTCCATAGTATCTCTCCCGGGCTACTCCCTCCTCCGGTATGATAGACCTGAGCCTCGTCCTGGAGGCGGGGTTGCTATCTTTATCAAAAACTCTCTTCCTCACTCGCCCTGCACTGCTCTCTCTCCACCTCACCCCCAGGAATACCTCTGGCTACGGCTTCCCCTTCGCTCCCACCTCTTGTTCATATGTGTGTTGTACCGTCCACCAAACAGTGATGACTCCATCTACATCTCGCTGTCTGATGATATGGACCAACTTCTATCTACTCATCCCAACTCTCTCTTCCTCATATGTGGTGATTTCAACTGTCATCATGCCAGTTGGCTGGGTGTGGGTACCTCTCTCACCAGCCATGGCTCCTCAGCAAAGGACTTCTGCGACTCACTGGGACTGACACAAATCTGTCAATTTCCCGGACCCGGATCTCAGTCAACGGAACATCTTCTCTTCTGGACTTGGTTATGACTAACTTCCCTGAAAATGTCTGCTGCTCTTCTTCTGCTCCGATCGGATCATCTGATCATGTCCTTGTTAAAGTGGACATCTCTCTGACCATCCTCAGGGAGCCTGCTCAGCGTCGACGAGTCTGGCATTTCACTCAGGCCAACTGGCACGGTCTTCAAGCAGCCATCAATCATCTGGACTGGTCTCCCATCTCTACCACCTCTGACATCAACTCATCCTGGGAATTCTTCCAAAGTAAATTGCTCTCTCTCATGCACAGATTTATCCATCTCGTCTTCAGTTGTCATACCCTTCCTCCCGTCCATGTTACACGGAATCTTGTGGTGAGGCTGTTGCCCAGAAACAACTTGCCTTCGTCTCCTGGAAAGCAAATCCAACGGAAGGAAATCTCATTTCCTTTCACAAAGCCCGAAACAAGTGTGTGTCCACCCTCAGGAGAGCCAGGAAACAATATCTCTCCGTTCTCAAGACCGAACTCTCTTATCTGTCTCCCTCTTCCAAATCCTGGTGGCGTCTGGTCAAATTCCGTTTCTGGTGTTTGTTCCCCCTCCATCCCCTCCCTTACCTCAAACGGCTACACAGCTGACTCCGCACGTGAAAAAGCTGAATGCCTCAACTCTGTGTTTGCCTCTAAATCTTGTGTCCCAAACCCATCCCTCTCTGTACCCACCATACCCAGTCGTACCCTGCTGCTCCTGGACTCCGTGTCCTTTCCTCCTGACAAGGTGGGAAAAGTTTCTGTCAACCCTCGACTCTGATTCTGCAACTGGACCCGACGGCATCAGCCCACAGGTCCTAAAATCCTGCTCTGCTGCTCTATCTCACCCTCTCTCTGTTCTCTTCACCCTCTCTTTTGCTCAAGGTCAACTGCCATCTGCTTGGAAATCAGCCAACATCACCGCTTTGCACAAAAAAGGTGCAAAAACAGATCCTAGCAACTACAGACCAATCAGCCTTCTCCCAATTATCAGCAAAGTCATGGAATCCATCATTGCTTCTGATATGAAATCTTTCCTCTTCTCCAATGGCTTGATCTCTGATCATCAATTTGGTTTCAGACCAGGTCACTCTACTCTGGACATGCTGCTTCTGCTGTCTCAACAATGGATGGAGGTCCTCAATGCCAAACAGGAAATTAGAGCTGTCTCCCTCGACATATCACGTGCCTTCGACACGGTCTGGCACCCCGCTCTGCTCACCAAACTCTCCTCCTTTGGTATCCATGGAAATCTCCACGCATGGCTGGCGGACTTCCTCTCTAGTCGTCGTCAACGTGTGGCCCTGAATGGGTTTCTCTCATCTCCTCTTCCTGTTCAGGCTGGAGTTCCCCAAGGCAGTGTTCTGGGCCCCGTGCTTTTTCTGGTCTTCATCAATGATCTCTCTGACTCTCTCGAAAATCCTCTCTATCTCTTTGCTGATGACTCCACTCTCTGCCGCTCCATTCCTCTTCCCTCAGATCGGCAGTCTGCTGCCTCCTCACTCTCTGAAGACCTGGACAAAATCACAGACTGGTCAAACAAGTGGAACATGTCTTTCAATCTTGACAAATCTCACACTCTTACTTTGTCTCTCCGAAAAGATCGACTGGACAACCCTCCCATCTACTTTCTCAACAATCCTCTCCAAGAAGTTCTGGATTTTGGGTCTCACTATCTGCCATGATCTTTCTTGGGAAAACCACATTTCCAAGCTGGCCTCCAAAGCCAGTCGCCGACTGGGCATCCTCCGTCGTGCGAAGTCCTTCCTCGGCACACCTGAGCTCCTCACCACATACAAGGCTTTCATCCGCAGCTCAATGGAATACTGTTCTCCCCTATGGGCCGGTGCTCCTGCCTCACACCTAGCTCGGCTTCACGCTGTTGAAACCAAAGCTTTCAGAATTATTGGAATCTCCCGCGATGAAGCTATCTCTGAGGGCCTTTCACTCACTCACCGCAGGCAGGTAGGTGGTCTTTCTGTCTTCTACCGACTCCTCTCCGGCCTTGCACCCCCAGCTCTCTCTGTGCTCTGTCCCCCAAATATTCCTACAGGTCGCACAAGATCTGCCAGCAACCCTCTGATGGTTAAACTGCCGAAATCTCGGCTCTCCGCTCACCTTCACTCTTTCATTCCTCTTTTCTCCCGCCTCTGGAACAAACTCCCTCACTCCCTTCAATCCCACTCCTCCCTCCAGGTCTTTAAAACAGCTGTTCACCACCATCTCTTATCTTCCCCCATCCAAAACCTTGATCTTTTCTACCCCCGCTAATTCACCCCAGATCCACCTTGTTTGAAATTCCAACTTCTTTCCTGGAAGTCCTGGCAGTGTCCATATGTTTTATACCTCTCCCACTGCCCCCTTCCCACGCCCCCCCCCCCCCCCCCCAAAGCCCTCGCCCTCTCTCAGATCTCTCGATGTCTCCATGTCTCTCAGTCCCTGCTCTCAAATGTTGTGTTTGTGTCCTTCCCCCTCTCTCCCCATCTTGTCTACCGCTCCCTATGTTATATGTTTTATGTGTCGGTTTGTCTTTCTGTGTGATAAATGTTCGCTCTTTCACGAGCCTCGATCTTGTATACAAAAAAAAAAAAAAAAAAAAAAAAATATATTGTTACAGACACGACTTTGATGTTAAGGTGGGCCGAGCGGAATGGCCGTCGTGTCCGCACAAATTACCCGATTGTACTCGAACGTCGACGAAGCCGCGCTACGCTGGCTCAATAGGAAAGAGAAGACACCCGGCTGGGTTATAATGACACAATACGACACCAGGGGTTCAGTTCTCAAGACCTCCGGAGGAGGTTATATTCGTGCGGAAGGTCAGATTACAGGGACGAGAGGTACATCATAGGAAGACAGGCACTTAGACACAACCTTATATTATTCCCGACAGACCACAGAGAAACAGGACAAAAACTGACTCACACGGGGATTGATGACAAGGAAAGCGGGTATTCGATGGCCAGCACAAGGTGCACCTTGTGCTCAGGGACAGGATGGCGCGGCCCAAAAGATGCAGGAGGTCTCTCAGCGCTCGAGGTGGCGTCTTGTCGTCTCAAGCTGGGGGCGCATCTGACGTCACGTCCGGCAAGCGGCTGCGTATATCCGGCGGGGAGTGACACGCCCTCGGCTCGTTAGCTCCGCCCAGATGGAATCGGTCCGCCCTTCTTATTGGGTGCGGGGGGGGTTTACCAGGCTCCGCCCTTGACGAGGAGCTGACAGCCAGCCCCTTCGTGGTAACCCCGTGGGGCGCATGGATAATGGCGGCTAACCGAGCCGGAGGGAGGACGCACACTCCCCGCGCGCGCCGTTGTTGTAGTTGTTGTTGTTGTAGCTGTAGTTGTTGTTGTTGTTGTTGTTTGGGGAAGAAGATGGGAGGAGGTATGGGAAGGTCCTAAACTCACTACTGGTGCCATATAATCACATTCTGGTGCAACGAAGAGTCATAATTAATGGAAACGAGGCCTTAACTGACATAGATTAAGAATAACTAGGAAGATGTCCGAAAGTTGTCTACGTGTGGTGCGGTGGACCTGGGCACGACATTTAATGGGGGAATAAGGGGAAGGTCGGCTCTACTGATTGTTATTTACATGCAATGGGACTAGGGAATGGGGGACTGGGGAAAGTTGGGGAGTATTGGAAAAAATAGGGGAATATTTACAAGCGGATATGGAGGCCAAATTCCATATTCGCAACAATATTGTTACAGACACGACTTTGATGTTAAGGTGGGCCGAGCGGAATGGCGGTCGTGTCCGCACAAATTACCCGATTGTACTCGGGGTTGACTAATCGCGCTATGCTAGACCAATGAAGGAAAAAGAAGACACCCGGCTGGGTTATAATGACACAATACGACACCAGGGGTTCAGTTCTCAAGACCTCCGGAGGAGGTTATATTCGTGCGGAAGGTCAGATTACAGGGACGAGAGGTACATCATAGGAAGACAGGCACTTAGACACAACCTTATATTATTCCCGACAGACCACAGAGAAACAGGACAAAAACTGGCTCACACGGGGATTGATGGCTAGGAAAGGCAGATAGCGATGGCTCAAGGTGCACTCTTGGCTCAAAGCAGGGTACACGGTTCGGTCCAGAGATGCGGGGAGGTCTCGTCTCAGCGCTCAGAGGTGACGTTCTTTCTCAGGCCTCTCCAAACTCAGGCGCATCTGTTTCAGCGCTCGCAGGTCCGTCTTTCTCCAGCTGGGGGCGAATCTGACGTCACGTCCGGCAAGCGGCTGCGTATATCCGGCGGGGAGTGACACGCCCTCGGCTCGTTAGCTCCGCCTCGTGGAATCGGCACGTTGCTTCTCATTGGGTGCGTGCGGGGGGGGTTACTGGCTCCGCCCCTGACGAGGAGCTGACAGCCAGCCCCTTCGGGGTAACCCCGTGGAGCGCATGGTCTGGAGCTAATCGAGCCGGTGTGAGGACGCATCCTCCCCCGCTCCGCCGCCATCTCCTCTGTTGTTGTTGTAATTGTTGTTGTAGTTGTTGTTATTGTTGTTGTTTGGGGAAGAAGATGGGAGGAGGTATGGGAAAGGTCCTAAACTCACTACTGATGCCATATAATCACATTCTGGTGCAACGAAGAGTCATAATTAATGGAGACGAGGCCTTAACTGACATAGAATAAGAATAACTAGGAAGATGTCCGAAAGTTGTCTACCTGTGGTGCGGTGGACCTGGGCACGACATTTAATGGGGGAATAAGGGGAAGGTCGGCTCTACTGATTGTTATTTACATGCAATGGGACTAGGGAATGGGGGATCGGGGAAAGTTGGGGAGTATTGGAGAAAATAGGGGAATATTTACAAGCGGATATGGAGGCCAAATTCCATATTCGCAACATTGCACCCTTCTCTACCCTCGGGGCGTCCCGACCCGATAAATTTTTACCTACTTTAGTGTGGCACGCAATGTAGTTCCCTCTACTATTAACTCTACCCTGAGTGCGACAGTTTTACAGATATTCACAAATGAGTAAATATGTCCCCCTGCGACGTTGCACCCTTCTCCTCACAGAAACACACCCACAGGATAACCGAATCCGGAAAGAATTCTCAAACTACACATACAGCCGGTAGGGAGCATTATTTACAAGATTACGCTGATATCTACACTACGATCCAGGACCTGTTTTTGGAGGAACACATGCAGATGTTATGCATAGAGAGAGCGCGCTTGCCAACATCGATACACCAACCCACGAGTGCTCTGTGGCCGACGGCCTTTAATAACGTGCAGAGCACCCTTCCCGAGCATCAAAAGCACCACCCCACCACCAATCGGTGCAGTCACCATTGTTCAATGATTAAAAATAAATGCGACAACCCCTAACCCTGCAGGTGTCTCTTGCTCTTCGTGTGGCCTTCAGTGGTGTTAATTAACAGTGGTTCACCTTTATGGCATAGGTGCCACGTTGACCCATAGGTCCATCCCCGGGTGGTGCTTGGCCGCAAACGAACTGCGGTCCATTGTGGGTGGCCACAAACATTGCGGTCCATATGGTGTATCGATCCCGGCAGCAAACAGCGAAAGTGCAGGCCCACAACTGCGCAGCCAGCACCTCTCTCTCCTCTCTCTCTACCCCAAAGCCAGATCCTCGGAGGTGGGAGACAAAAGAAGAAACAAGTGAGTAAGGTGGTAAGGGCGCAAAAGTGCACGCAATGTAAGGTGATGCACACTGGGGGCACATGGGAACCAGGTGAGACAGGTACGTTCCTATCGTACGCCCCCCCCCCACCAGGTAACCTACATGGCCCCTCCCTTACCCCTTACTGCATCCACAAAACACAACACTACTCATAAACATCTACTTTACAAATCAACAAACATCCCTACTGTCTTCCCCGTTCCTCCCATAAACCAAATTCGTCTTCTCTCCCTCCTAACCAATCAAATTTGCCATTTTCAACTCTCATCAAAATTTGCCATCTCCAACTGCACATCAAAATTTGCCATTACCAATTCATCATCAGTCCCTCCTAGGGAGGGAGAGATGGAATCACCCCAATGTCTCATCCACGTCGTGATGCGTCTCACAAATCCACACAGCAATCTCATTTCCTGCACAAAACAAAGAAAACACAGGTGTGGAGTCATCATCATCACCACAGGTAAGTGGCTGCGTATGGTGCGACAGGTTCATCAATCCTAACTATTTCCTAAATGACTTTAACAACTTTACACTACCCGGGGTCTTCCTCCGGCCAAACCATTGGCCCTCTTACACTATGGGTTCTAAAAAACCAATTCCCATTGGCCAAACTGTGGTGCTCTTCAATTTGGGGTCTCACTCCCCCGATTCATCTCCCGGTGCCCTCGTACAATTTCTGGGCTGCGACGTGTACCTCTCCCAGTGGGTCTACCCACCTGCACACCTCCACCACTGCAGTTGCCTCCGAGCTTACCTGCTCCTTACCCTAACCTAACTACCAGGGGAAGGCCCTCTGGCTCTCTCCCCACTCCGTGCCCTCTCTGGCACTGGGCTGCCCGATCCACACCCGGGATCCTCAGGCACCCACTCACAACTACCGGCTCCCAGAGCCCACCTGCGGCCTCACCTGGCCGACATCCTCACAGTGGTGGAGTGCCCAACCAACTACACACACTAACAGGCTACACGCCCCGCCATTTCCACAACACTAATGCACCCATTCACAACACCATTCTGCAACCGCACCACAGATGCCAATATCCAACCACAATTTACCTGTACCCTCTACCTAACACTTACACTACCCGCCCCGGGTATCCGTGATGGGGGTCCACTCTTCCCCCATTCACACCTTCGCACCATGCACACCACTCCGTACCACTTACTCCAACTCTCTCCACACACCTGTACTTGCACACCTGTGCTCTCACACCTGGTGCCACCTGCACCCTTCTCTCCCTAAGCGCATTCGCGCTGATCCACACACTCACTACTCATACACTGCTCCACACACCTGTCCAGTTGCACACCTGTGCAATCACACCTGTTCAATTTTCACAAACACGGCATCATCTCAGCTAACTACTCCCTTCTGAAACTTGCGCTTCCCAGTCGTCCCTTTAAACTATTGCGCTCCCACGTCATTATCATCCATACTAATCTACCTGCGTCCCCACTACAGGTATCAGTCACCAACTAAACTTAACGTCACCTAATGTCAATCTTCGCTAGATCCCTACACACCATATCCTAACCCACCCGGGCTAGTTTTCACTGCCATACACCCCATAATCTAGTGCTCCTTTGCCCCCCACCGCATGGGAAGGATGGTGGATTTGCCATCCCACCACATCGGGGGTCTCTTACTACCAATTTTGCACATCAAATTTCAACAAATCAAAAATTTGGCCAATCACTGCCCATCATCTGCCAATCACTACTGCCAATCCTTTGCCAATCATCAAATTTTGTTTTTCTCTAATTTTGGGTCCAAAACACTAACCTCATCACCCAGTCTACTCACTACTGCCTCTCGGTGCGCCAATTCCTGTCCAAAGCCCGGCTTCGTAAAGCCAAGCAATGGATGCTGGTTATTTTGTGCTCGCGGCTGGGTGCGTCCGGCATTCGGTGCAGGGAAGGAGGTTTACCCGGGCCGAGATCCCACGCACCATCTCGGCGTGGAGCCATCCAATGTCCCGATCTCGACCTGCCGGACTGCCTCAACAAAAAGTGGTCGCCATGACGACTCTTTCTATCGGGCTGTCTGCTCCGCTTATTGGAGCACGGACGCGGCCGTTCAAAGTGAGGCCCAGCGTGGGTCGCGCACGGCGGTCCTTTCGAACCCGCCGTGGCTCGGATCCCCGCTGGTTCTCGCGGCACGCGAAGCCCGGCACGCACCGAGGGCCCGCTTCGGCTAAAAGTCGACCTGACCTTTAACCCGTGTAACGTCGATGCTTCACCTGCATGCTTACACCCCGCAGCCCGTTCCTTGCTCATACATGCAGCTGTTCCCATTCTCCTTGTACCGTTCCTTACACACCCAGGTACACCCATTCCACTCACAGCCTTGGTCACACACCTGACCACCGAACACTTTGGCACACATTCGTTGCTCGCACACCTCACCAATACACCGCTTCGCGCCCCCTCCTCGGTCACCTCCTCTGTGACAATCACAGGTGTGCCCTCATTCGCACACCCAACCACGTGCCTCACCACCAACTCCAGCGTGCATTCCCACTCACGCTCTACCATTCCAGGTGTGCATCCTTCCATCCCAGGTGTACATCCTCGCTCACCTGTCACAACTAACTCACGCTCCATGTCACTCTCACTACTTTCACCTCCATTCCTGACAGCGCACTCACCCTTACTCTTGACAGCGCACTCTTTCCTCATGCACCTGTCCGTCACACACCTTTCTCGCGCACACTCTTGCGCACACTCTCCCGTCACACCCTCTGTAACACTCACCACCCCGCGTTTCCACGTGCTCCCTCGCACACGCGCTACGACCGACTCACTCTCGCCAGCACACTCACTCCTTGGCACGCACTTTTTCCTCACACACCCCAGAGTCGGACTTTCTCGCACACCTCCTCTTTCGCACACCAGACCAGTCGCACACTTCACCAACGGCCTCTCACGAACACCCGGGTCTATCTCGACCCCCAAGCTTATTAAATCCCCTGGCGCATCATACGCACGACCATATTGGTCACCACTTACACCGGGTCCTCTTCCTCTTCGCTTCTCCTCCATCACCTGCGAATCCCTCATCCGGTTAATGAGCACGTCATCACGATCCAAACACAGACTTTGGACCAATTCTTTTATCTCCTCTTTTATCTCTTTCTTATCCCCTCTCCGTCGCTTCTTAATTTCGCTCATCCCTTCTTCCACTTCTTCTAATTTGTGCTTCACCTCTTTTATTCCCCGGTACTTCTCCTCAAGCTCGTCCTCCAAGGCTACCTTGACCGTTTCCAGGTGCGTCCTCACCTGTCGGTCCTTCGTCTCCATTACCTCTATCACCTCGTCCAACCTCGTTGTCAGTCCCTCACGTACCATCTGACATTCCCTCTTCGTCGCTACCAAGTCATCTTTTAGTTCTTTCTGTGTCGCCTTTAAACCTCCTAATACCGCAGTGTTCCTTTGAACCTGCTCCACTAACTCCGTCTGTCCCACCGTCAGCTGCTCCACCTCCTGCGTCAGGTCCTCTATGCCCCCTTGTAACTTTACAGTCCCCTTTCTCACCTCCTTTTCCATGTGCTCCTCACAGTGCCTCACCTCCTCGCGCACTCCTCCGACCTCCTCACTCACACCTCTTCTAATCTCCTCTCCCTCTACCCCATTTTTCACTCCCTCTATCTGATTCTCCTGGGCAGCCATTCTATTTTCTACCCCCATTAACCCATTTTTCACCTCCTTTATCCCGTTGTCTAACCCCTCAAAATTTTTGTCTACCTTCTCACCAGTACCCCTCGCTTCGTCCCTCCTTACCCCCATCTGGCTTCCCATTACCCCCAATCGCTCACTCCGAGCCCTCGCTTCGTCCCTCATTACCCCCAGTTGGTTACTCTGAGCATCCATCCGGTTCCCCATTACCTTCATTTGCTCACAATGAGCATCCATCAGATTCCCCATTCTGTTTTCCCTTTCTTCATTATACTGGACCACAAGGGCCGTCATTTGTATACAAAACGAGTTCCAATCCATCGGGGGCGCTGCCACGGTCGCTGGCGCGGTGATCAGCGAGGCGCCATTTTGCGCGCCCGCTTCTTCGTGCGTGACGGCGCTATTTTGCGAACCTGCCGCCCTCACTGCTTCGCTCTCCTCCTGTCCCTCATTTTGGTCCTGGATCGACCCTACCTCACTCTCCTTTACCGGACCCCAGCCGTCTTGATCCGCCATAGCGCGACTTGCAAAATTCGAGTTTCGTAAAACAAAACAAATTTCGGCCGCTCCAAATTTTGACCAAATTTTTTTTTTTCCTCTATTCGTTTTTTTTTTTTTTCAAAATTTGGTCGGGCCTCGAATCCCACTCCTGACACCAATTGTTACAGACACGACTTTGATGTTAAGGTGGGCCGAGCGGAATGGCGGTCGTGTCCGCACAAATTACCCGATTGTACTCGGGGTTGACTAATCGCGCTATGCTAGACCAATGAAGGAAAAAGAAGACACCCGGCTGGGTTATAATGACACAATACGACACCAGGGGTTCAGTTCTCAAGACCTCCGGAGGAGGTTATATTCGTGCGGAAGGTCAGATTACAGGGACGAGAGGTACATCATAGGAAGACAGGCACTTAGACACAACCTTATATTATTCCCGACAGACCACAGAGAAACAGGACAAAAACTGGCTCACACGGGGATTGATGGCTAGGAAAGGCAGATAGCGATGGCTCAAGGTGCACTCTTGGCTCAAAGCAGGGTACACGGTTCGGTCCAGAGATGCGGGGAGGTCTCGTCTCAGCGCTCAGAGGTGACGTTCTTTCTCAGGCCTCTCCAAACTCAGGCGCATCTGTTTCAGCGCTCGCAGGTCCGTCTTTCTCCAGCTGGGGGCGAATCTGACGTCACGTCCGGCAAGCGGCTGCGTATATCCGGCGGGGAGTGACACGCCCTCGGCTCGTTAGCTCCGCCTCGTGGAATCGGCACGTTGCTTCTCATTGGGTGCGTGCGGGGGGGGTTACTGGCTCCGCCCCTGACGAGGAGCTGACAGCCAGCCCCTTCGGGGTAACCCCGTGGAGCGCATGGTCTGGAGCTAATCGAGCCGGTGTGAGGACGCATCCTCCCCCGCTCCGCCGCCATCTCCTCTGTTGTTGTTGTAATTGTTGTTGTAGTTGTTGTTATTGTTGTTGTTTGGGGAAGAAGATGGGAGGAGGTATGGGAAAGGTCCTAAACTCACTACTGATGCCATATAATCACATTCTGGTGCAACGAAGAGTCATAATTAATGGAGACGAGGCCTTAACTGACATAGAATAAGAATAACTAGGAAGATGTCCGAAAGTTGTCTACCTGTGGTGCGGTGGACCTGGGCACGACATTTAATGGGGGAATAAGGGGAAGGTCGGCTCTACTGATTGTTATTTACATGCAATGGGACTAGGGAATGGGGGATCGGGGAAAGTTGGGGAGTATTGGAGAAAATAGGGGAATATTTACAAGCGGATATGGAGGCCAAATTCCATATTCGCAACAATATATATATGCTAAAAAATACGTTTAAAAGACGATTTGAATTACAGATTTCGCACAAGCAATGTCAGGTTTAAAGTGCCGGATGAGTCGAACCGAGTCACTGAAAACACAAACAGTGCATGTGTAAAAGGCCTCATACATCATTTTGAAAGTAAATTAGTTGGTAGATTTTTCTCCACAGCTACCAGCAATAGCAGGTCTGACTTATCAAAATCATCGAAACAACAGACGATGCCTGAAGGAAGCAATGTTTGCCTCAGGGATGACAAAGTGAAAAATGATTATCATTCATCTTTCCCACAAACGTAGGAAATTTCCTGTAACTGTTTTCAGCGTGATAAAGAACATTTCTCTCAGCAGTGTGATACGACAGAGATGATGAGGCAGCGAGATTCAGAGTGAACGATATGACCGCTATTAATTTAGCCATTCCGATAAATGAATTTTAGATACGAAGAACGGGAAAACTTTCAACAAATGGAAACTACGGTATATTTACACACACACACACACTCACACACACACACACACACACACACACACACACACACACACACACACACACACACACACACACACACACACACACACACACACACACACACACACACACACACACACACACACACACACACACACACACACACACACACACACACACACACACACACACACACGTATCCAGCGTTGCCAGGCAACGCAGTCGCTTCGTGCCGGGAATATTAAGAGAGGGGTGGAGAGAGAGAAGGGGAGGGTAGGTGAAGGGTGGAGGATGGGGGAGGAGAGAGGAGGAGAGGGGGGTGGGAATAAGGGGTGAGTGAGGAATGGAGAGGAATGAGGGTGGGAGAGGAATGAGGGTGGGAGAGGTATGAGGGTGGGAGAGGAATGGGGGTGGGAGGGGAATGAGGGTGGGAGAGGGATGAGGATGGGAGGGGAATTGAGGGTGGGAGATGGATGAGGATGGGGGAGGAATGAGGGTGGGAGAGGAATGAGGGTGGGAGAGGAATGAGGGTGGGAGGGGAATGAGGGTGGAAGGAATGAGGGTTGGAGAGGAATGAGGGTGGGGGAGGAATGAGGGTGGGGGAGGAATGAGGGTGGGAGAGGAATGAGGGTGGGAGAGGAATGAGGGTGGGAGAGGAATGAGGGTGGGAGAGGTATGAGGGTGGGAGGGGAATGAGGGTGGGAGAGGGATGAGTGTGGGAGGAGAATTGAGGGTGGGAGAGGGATGAGGATGGGGGAGGAATGAGGGTGGGAGAGGAATGAGGGTGGGAGAGGAATGAGGATGGGAGAGGGATGAGGGTGGGAGGGGAATGAGGATGGGAGAGGAATGAGGGTTGGAGAGGAATGAGGGTGGGGGAGGCATGAGGGTGGGAGAGAAATGAGGATGGGAGAGGAATGAGGTTGGGAGAGGAATGAGGGTGGGAGAGGGATGAGGGTGGGAGGGGAATGAGGGTGGGAGAGGAATGAGGATGGGGGAGGAATGAGGGTGGGAGAGGAATGAGGGTGGGAGAGGAATGAGGGTGGGAGAGGCACGAGAGTGGGAGAGGAACGAGAGTGGGAGAGGAATGAGGGTGGGGGGGGGAATGAGGGTGGGAGAGGAATGAGGTTGGGAGAGGAATGAGGGTGGGAGAGGAATGAGGATGGGAGAGGAATGAGGATGGGAGAGAGATGAGGTTGGGAGGGGAATGAGGGTGGGAGAGGAATGAGGGTGGGGGAGGAATGAGGGTGGGGGAGGAATGAGGGTGGGAGAGGAATGAGGATGGGAGAGGATTGAGGGTTGGAGAGGAATGAGGGTGGGAGGGGAATGAGGGTGGGAGAGGGATGAGGCTGGGGGAGGAATGAGGATGGGAGAGGAATGAGTGTGGGAGAGGAATGAGAGTGGGAGAGGAATGAGAGTGGGAGAGGAATGAGAGTGGGAGAGGAATGAGAGTGGGAGAGGAATGAGAGTGGGAGAGGAATGAGAGTGGGAGAGGAATGAGAGTGGGAGAGGAATGAGGTTGGGAGGGGAATGAGAGTGGGAGAGGAATGAGGATGGAAGAGGTATGAGGGTGGGAGAGGAATGAGGATGGGAGAGGAATGAGGATGGGAGAGGAGAGTTAGGAGAGAGGAGAATGAGGGTGGGGGAGGGATGAGGATGGGAGGAATGAGGGTGGGAGAGGAATGAGGGTGGGAGAGGAATGAGGCTGGGAGAGGAATGAGGGTGGGAGAGGAATGAGTGTGGGAGAGGAATGAGAGTGGGAGAGGAATGAGAGTGGGAGAGGAATGAGAGTGGGAGAGGAATGAGAGTGGGAGAGGAATGAGAGTGGGAGAGGAATGAGAGTGGGAGAGGAATGAGAGTGGGAGAGGAATGAGAGTGGGAGAGGAATGAGAGTGGGAGAGGAATGAGAGTGGGAGAGGAATGAGAGTGGGAGAGGAATGAGAGTGGGAGAGGAATGTGAGTGGGAGAGGAATGAGGGTGGGGGAGGAATGAGGGTGGGAGGGGATGAGGCTGGGAGAGGAATGAGGATGGGAGAGGATTGAGGGTGAGAGAGGAGAGTTAGGAGAGAGGAGAATGAGGGAGAGAGGAGTGAGCAGGCATAGAAGTGTGGGGTGGGAGGAGTGAGGGGAAGGAGAAGAGAGTGAGGAGGGAAGGAGAGTGAGTGGTTGAGAGGATTATAGAGCACTCGCTAAGTCGAAAAGAAATGATGGGCTTGGCAAGCGATTAGCCATTCGTTCTTATGAAGTTCAGGCATTCGATGTTGAACGCCTGGAGTTCACTCGTCCCATCGTTGCTTTGTAATCCTCCCAATTATTTTGCCTTCATAACCTGGAGATTATTGCTCAGATTTCCCCACTGTGTACCCAGGCTCGGCTGCGGAGGATTCACTGCGATCTTGCTGGTTTCTGTACATGCACAATTGAAATACAGTCACGTGAAAAAGTAAGTACACCCCATGTAAAGTTTTGACTTTTTCAACATATTTCAACATACAGCTATTTGATCTTCATTTCAACAACATTGATAGATAAAGGAGATACAACATAACAAATCTCATGAAACAATTACATTTTGTAGTCCATTGTATAATTTAAATAAACATAAATGCAAATTTCGCATGTGGAAAAAGTTAGTACACCCTTGGCTCTAATAGGTGGTATTGCCCCCTTTGGCAAAAACAACCTCAAGTAGGCGTTTCTTATAACTGTCTACCAGTCTCTGACATCGACTGGGAGAAATTTTTTCCCACTCCTCCATGCAGAATTATTTCAGCTGTGCGATGTTTGAGGGGTTTCTTGCATGCACAGCTCGTTTCAAACCCCCCCACAACATCTCGATGGGATTTAGATCCGGGCTTTGACTTGGCCATTCCAGAACCCTCCATTTCTTTCTTTTCAGCCATTCCTTGGTGGATTTACTGGTATGTTTAGGGTCATTGTCATGTTGTGAGGTCTACCTTCGGTTGAGCTTCAACTTTCCGACAGATGGCCTCACATTATCCTCAAGCACCCTCTGGTACAATGAAGAATTCATAGCGGATTCTATGATGGTGAGCTGCCCAGGCCCTGATGCAGCAAAGCTGCCCCAAACCATAATATTTCCACCACCATGCTTTACAGTTGGTGTCAGGTTCTTGTGGTCAAATGCTTCTTTGGTTTTCGCCAAACATGTCTTCTGGTACTGTGGCCAAGTAGCTCTAACTTTGACTCATCTGTCCAGAGCACATTGTTCCAGAAGTGCTGGTCTTTGCCGAGGTGTTCATTGGCAAACTTTAGTCTTGCCCTGATGTTCTTTCTGGACAGCAAAGGTTTCCTCCTGGCACACCTCCCATGCAAATCAAATTTGTGCAGCCTCTTTCTAATGGTAGACTCGTGCACTTTGACATCAACAGTGGCAAGAGCTACCTGTAGGACCCGTGATGACATTCTGGGCTTCTTAGAGACTTCTTTCAGCATCTTGCGGTCTGCTCTCGGGCTGAACTTGCTGGGGCGACCTTGCCTGAACAAGTTGGCAGTTGTTTGGAATCTTCTCCACTTGTACATGATCTTCCGGACAGTCGAATGATTGATTTCAAATTGTTTGGAGATCTTTTTAAATCCCTTCCCAGACTCGTAGGCATCTATAACCTTCTTTCTGAAGGCCTCAGAGAGCTCTTTTGATCTAGGCATGGTGACGCCGCACACTTCAACAACAAAGAGCAAACCAAACTAAATGTCTGAGGTTTAAATAAGACAGGTTTCTCCAAGACCCTCTCTAACGATGTTCTAATCATTTGCACCTGAGCTGGTGCACCTGATTCTAATTTTAGGTATTTTAAGTAGTGATAAATGTAGGGGTGTACCTACTTTTTCCACATGCGAAATTTGCATTTATGTTTATTTAAATTATGCAATGGACTACAAAATGTAAATGTTTCATGATATTTGTTATACTAGGGCATGCCCGTACTATATATAAGCTAGGACGTGCCCGTACGTGGGTGCCCGTTCCTTGCCAAAAAAAAAAAAAAAAAAAAATTTGTGTAGGGGTGTGTGTGTGTAAACATCCTAGGGCGTGCCCGTACGTGGGTGCAAAAAATCATGCGTGCAAACAACAACAAAAAAAAACTTTGAAACCACGTGGCAGTAACGACCACAGAACCCCCCCCCTCTATTTACATGAATGGTTTGGTCCATTCGCAACGACCACAGAACCCCCCCCCTCTATTTACATGCAATGGTTTGGTCCATTCGCAACGCCAAAGCGAACGGCGAACGGCTAAATCGCCATAGCTCGGTAAGTACTTGTCCGATTAATTTCAAACCTTGAAAAGGCACATCCTCGGGTCCCCAGCAATATACCTGGCAGGTTTCAAGTATATCGGACCGGTAGTTGTCGAGAAATCGTTGTCGCATACATACACACACACATACACACAGAGATTACTGGAATTATAGATAGATTATATCACCTTTATCTTTCAATATTGTTGAAATGAAGATCAAATAGCTGTATGTTGAAATATGTTGAAAAAGTCAAAACTTTACATGGGGTGTACTTACTTTTTCATGTGCCTGTACATCAAAACTACACTCCCAAATGTTTACCTTCAAACAGAGGTATTTCGAAGGGGAATTCAAGTGGGAATTGTTGTCATTAAATTCAAAAATATATCAAGGTGCACTGAGCACAAAATGTCCTTTTAAAAAGTTGTAAAAGGTTGACCCTTTTAAAATCCCAAACCAACATGAACATGGCGAATATTCAACACGAGGTCAATGAATGTTAATTTTAGCTCACCTGGAACGAATTTCAGAGGAGCTTATGCGATGGCACGTCGTCCGTCCGTCCGTCCGTAAACACTTGAAACTTCTTCTCCGAAACCGCTAAAGGGATTGCGACCAAATTTGGCACAAATGATATTTGTTGTGTTGTGACTAAAGTTTGTTCACGGCATTAAATATATATATATATATATCGAGGTCTAAAGGGGTCTACTGGGGGTCAAAGTGGATCCAGGTTTGACCTCCCAAAATAGGTATTTGCTGTTTTCTCTGAAACTACACATGCAATTTTAAAGAAACTTCACCACAACCTTAATCATCCGTGATGTACCAATGTTTGTTCAAGGCATTAAAAAAATTGGGGTCTTTGGAGGTATACCGGATGGGAGGGTTTGTTTGTTTGTTTAAAGTCTTGTGATTATGTTGGTATGATTCTACATGATGTCCTGTCTTCTAGAAACTATTGAAATTGGTTTAAAATACCCATAGTCGATGTAGTATACTGTTTATTCTACCAGGTGAGTGCCAGGGGTATTGCCCCTATGTTTATAAATCAGATTCTCACGATTATGTGACAAATAGCAGAGTTAGCTGGCGTTTCCTGGAAAATAAATAGTTAGTCACCAAATTTAGTTTTGATATTCTGCTAATTAAACCCTTCTGTGAAGTAACAATATTCTTTCAACACTTGATGATAAATGACATTTTTTGTTCTTCAGCAAGGTGCATAGACAATCTGGCCACTCTGCCATTCCGTCTGGCCACTCTGCCATAAAGCCCAGATCGGTGGAGTGTTGCAGTGATGGTTGTCCTTCTGGAAGTTTCTCCCATCTCCACACAGGATCTCTGGAGATCAGCCAGAGTGACCATCGGGTTCTTGGTCACCTCTCTTACCAAGGTCCTTCTCCCCCGATTGCTCAGTTTGGCCGGGCAGCCAGCTCGAGGAAGAGTCCTGGTTGTTTCAAACTTCTTCCATTCAACAATTATGGAGGCCACTGTGCTCTTGGGAACCTTCAATGCAGCAGAATTTTTTTGTAGGCTTCCCCAGATCTGTGCCTCGACACAATCCTGTCTCTGAGCTCTGCAGGCAGTTCCTTCGACCTCATGGCTTGGTTTTTGCTCTGATATGCATTGTCAGCTGCGAGATCTTATATAGACAGGTGTGTGCCTTTCCAAATCATGTCCAATCAATTGAATTTACCACAGGTAGACTCCAATCAAGGTGTAGAAACATCTCAAAGATGATCAAGAGAAATGGGAGGCACCTGAGCTAAATTTCAAGTGTCATTGCAAAGGGTCTGAATACTTATGTCAATGTGATATTTCAGTTTTTTCTTTTTAATAAATTTGCAAAACTTTCTAAAATCCTGTTTTCTCTTTGTCATTATGGGGTATTGAGTGTAGATTGATGAGGGAAAAAATGAATTTAAACGATTTCAGCATAAGGCTGCAACATAGTGTTACAGACGTGGCTTGGATGTTATTCACCGAGCGGTTTTGGGATGACCACGTCTGCACAAGATTATGCTCGATATTATACCCGAACGTTGACGAAGTCGCGCGATGCTGGCTCAATAAGAAAAAGAAGACACCCGGCTGGATTACAATAACACAATACGACACCAGGGGTTCAGTGGCGGTGGCGGTGGCGGTGGCTTCACCGAGCGGTTTTGGGATGACCACGTCTGCACAAGATTATGCTCGATATTATACCCGAACGTTGACGAAGTCGCGCGATGCTGGCTCAATAAGAAAAAGAAGACACCCGGCTGGATTACAATAACACAATACGACACCAGGGGTTCAGTTCTCAAGACCTCCGGAGGAGGTTATATTAAGGCGGAAGGTTAGATTACAACTACAAGAGGGACAGCATAGAAAGACAAGCACTTAGACACACTCTTATATTAACCCCGGACAGACGACAGACAAACGGGACAAGGCTGACTCACACGGGGGTTGATGAAAAGGACAGCGGGTATCGATGGCTCAAGGTGCACTCTTGGCTCAAAGCAGGGTCCAGTACGGTCCGGTCCGGTCCAAAGATGCGGGGAGGTATCGTCGCGCTGGGGGTGGCGGTGGCTTCCTCTGCTCTCCGTAGTTCAGGCGCATCTGACGTCACATCCGGCGCGGGGCCGCGTATATCCGGCGGGGAGTGACACGCCCTCGGCTCGTTAGCTCCGCCTCGTGGAATCGGCACGTTGCTTCTCATTGGGTGCGTGCGGGGGGGTTTACCAGGCTCCGCCCTTGACGAGGAGCTGACAAGGAGCCCCTTCGTGGTAACCCCGTGGAGCGCATGGTCTGGAGCTAATCGAGCCGGTGGGAGGACGCATCCTCCCCCGCTCCGCCGCCATCTCCTCTGTTGTTGTTGTAATTGTTGTTGTAGTTGTTGTTATTGTTGTTGTTTGGGGAAGAAGATGGGAGGAGGTATGGGAAAGGTCCTAAACTCACTACTGATGCCATATAATCACATTCTGGTGCAACGAAGAGTCATAATTAATGGAGACGAGGCCTTAACTGACATAGAATAAGAATAGCTAGGAAGATGTCCGAAAGTTGTCTACGTGTGGTGCGGTGGACCTGGGCACGACATTTAATGGGGGAATAAGGGGAAGGTCGGCTCTACTGATTGTTATTTACATGCAATGGGACTAGGGAATGGGGGATCGGGGAAAGTTGGGGAGTATTGGAGAAAATAGGGGAATATTTACAAGCGGATATGGAGGCCAAATTCCATATTCGCAACAATAGCAAAATGTGAAAAAGGTGAAGGGGTCTGAATACTTTCTGAATGCACTGTATATAAAACCGAAAAACACGGTCCGTGAAGCTGTACGTCCGTCCGGGAAGCCATCCAGGAAGTAATCCGGGAAGCCGTGAAACTGTGTCATTATATGTCTTTTAACATTGGTTGTTTGAACGCCGGTTTCATCCCGTCTATTAATTACGTGTTGCTGGAATATACCTTTCAACCCTTTGGACTGCTGAAATCCCTTCGACCTTTGAAGACCCTTTAAGTCCCCCAAGAGCCTTAAGACCACGAAGATCCAAAAGACCCAAAATACCCAAAAGATCCCGAAGACCCCAAAAATCCTGAATACCCAAAAAACAATCGACCAAAAAGACCTCAAAGACCCAAAATACCATGAAGACTCAAAAGTTCCAAAAGACCCCAAAGACCCAAAGGATCCAGAGGACTCAAAAGACCCAAAATACCCAGAAGACCCAGAAGACTCTTAAAGACCCAAAAGCATAGGTGTAGTTTGACTTCTCTATTTGGAGGGGGCAAGAGCTCAATATTAATAATGCGTAGCTAGGTCTTCTCATTGTCATTATGGGGTATTGAGTGTAGATTGATGAGGGAAAAAATGAATTTAAACGATTTCAGCATAAGGCTGCAACATATCAAAATGTGAAAAAAGTGAAGGGGTCTGAATACTTTCTGAATGCACTGTATATACACAACATGACCAAAAGTATGCGGACACCCCTTCTAATTAGTGGATTCGGCTGTTTCAGCCACACCTATTGCTGACAGGTATGTATAATCAAGCACACAGCCATGCAATCTCCATAGACAAACATTGGCAGTAGAATGGGTCATACTGAATAGCTCAGTGACTTTCAACGTGGCACCATCATTGCATGCCACCTTTCCAACAAGTCAGTTCGTCGAATTTCTGTCCTGCGAGAGCTGCCCCAGTCAACTATAAGTGCTGTTATTGTGAAGTGGAAACGTCTTGGAGCAACAACAGCTCAGGCGCGAAATGGTAGGCCATACATGCTCAAACAACGGGACCGCCAGGTGCTGAAGCACGTAGCGCGTAAAAATTGTCTGTCCTCGGTTGCAACATTCACTACCGAGTTCCAAACTGCCTCTGGAAGCAACGTCAGCACAACAACTGTTCACCGGGAGTTTCATGAAATGGATTTCCATGCCCGAGCAGCCACACACAAGCATAAGATCACCATGCGCAATGTTAAGCGTGGGCTGGGGTGGTGTAAACCTCGCCGCCATTGGACCTTGGAACAGTGGAAACGCGTTCTCTGGAGTGATGCATCACGCTTTACCATCTGGCATTCTGGCGGACATGTCTGGGTTTGGCGGATGCCAGGAGAACACTACCTGCCTGAATGCATAGTGCCAACTGTAAAGTTTGGTGGAGGAGGAATAATGGTCTGGGGCTAGGCCCCTTAGTTCCAATGAAGGGAAATCAACGCGACAGCATACAATGACATTCCAGACGATTGTGTGCTTCCAACTTTGTGTCAACAGTTTGGGAAGGCCCTTTCCCATTTCAGCATGACAATGTCCCCGTGCACAAAGCAAAGTCCATGCAGAAATGGTTTGTCTCGATCGGTGTGGAAGAACTTGACTGGCCTGCACAGAGCCCTGACCTCAACCCCATCGAACACCTTTGGGATGAATTGGAGCGCCAACTGCGAGCCAGGCCTAATCGCCCAACATCAATGCCCGACCTCACTAATGCTCTTGTGGCTGAATGGAAGCAAATCCCCACAGCAATGTTTCAACATCTAGTGGAAAGCCTTCCCAAAAGAGTGGAGGATGTTATAGCAGCAAAGGGGTGGACCAACTCCATATTAATGCCCATGATTTTGGAATGAGATGTTCGATGTTCGGGTGTCCACATACCTTCGGTCATGTAGTGTATATGTCAAAGATAATGTTCCTGTCAGAGGTTAGAGAAAAACTGATTTCTCCAAATGAATTACAAGATCCGATTGTTAATTGCCTCCATCCCCAAAGGTGGACAGAGGTTATGTTTTCATCCCTTCCTGTTGTCCAAAAACGATATATAGCAGAGAGATAGGGTCAAAACCTATATATAGCATAATGTCTCAAAAGGTTATTGACATATGACAAAAAAACTAAGTGGATGATTTGGGTAGGTGACAAGAAGCAGCAGATTATATTTTGGTTCAGGTCCGGGTCCAGATCCGACCTATCAGTGGGATACAAAACGTAAACCGTTCAGCCTGGCCAAGCAGGCGGAGGTATGCTGTCTACCAAGTGCCGTTCTAGTATTTGATATACTTTGCAGACGTGGATCCATAAAGGTTACCATGAGGCAGGAGCCATCTTGCCTGGGTTCAAACCTCACCCGAGCTATAAACAGTCATCCTGGCAGACTCATCAACGTGTATTCCCGTCCAACAGAAAGAGGTTAAGCTGGAGGGTCTGTCTGCCAGCGCTGGCAGTAGGTAGATGTTAAAGATCTCACGGTGCCGTTCAAAAAGGCAAGTTATCACCGGCACACTGGCCAAATCACAAATTCCTGCACGTCCAGCCAAGTAACCTTTGGCGGAGTAGTGACACATCCAGGATTATTTCGAGCCCAGAAACGTTTGTCGACTTGTCATGCATGATATGCCCCAGAGCTCTGCAAATAATATAGGCCTCTAATTAATTCCAACCCTCAGTGAATTTTCCCAACGTGTGACCCATAAATGGATACAGCGCGTCTTGTTCCTCAGATATATGGATGAAAATCACATTCCGATTCATTTACTCATAAATCATGCTTTGTGTTTGCATGAGCGTTTTATAAAATGTAACTAGTATTTGTTTAACAGTCACAATTATTCCCATGCTCTTGTGTCGTTGGTCCAGGACTAGAGGTAGAGGGAAGGGGGGGGTTGGGGGGAGGTTTCTTTTGGCTCAAGTCTTCCACAAACCAGCTGGCTTGGCCTGACATTCAGCTAAGCCAAATAGTTAGGGCAAAGACTTGTAATTTGATCAGGGTGTCAGCCAAAGTTTCCCGACTCATTGCGAAGGACACCGTGGAATCTTCAAACGTCCACGAATTAATGTACGAAGACGGGACAACAGTTTAACTTCCATCCGAGGGACGGCACACGCATTGATGAATTACCCTACCCTTGAAACACCGGAATAACAGTTTATAGCCGAGTCATTTTTTTTTTTTTTTTTTTTTTGTATACTGAATCGAGGGTCGTGAAAGAGCTAACATTCACTTCACAAACAAATCAACCAGACAAACAAAATATACAAAAAGAGGGAGCAGAAGACAAGATGGGGAGAGAAGGGGAAGCACACAACCACAACATTTGAGAGCAGGGAGAAGTGTGGGAGGGAGAGGGCTTGGGGGCAGGAGGCGTGGGAAGGGGAGGGGGGGGGGGGGGGGAGAGGTATAAAACACAAGGGGACCGAAATTAGCGGGGGTAGAAAAGATCAAGGTTTTGGATGGGGGAGGATAAGAGATGGTGGTGAACAGCTGTTTTAAAGACCTGGAGGGTGGAGTGGGATTGAAGAGAGTGAGGGAGTTTGTTCCAGAGGCGGGAGAAAAGAGGAATGAAGGAGTGAAGGTGAGCAGAAAGTCTTGATTTTGGCAGTTTAACCATAAGAGGGTTGCAGGCAGATCTTGTGCGACCTGTAGGAATATTTGGGGGACAGAGCCCAGAGAGAGCTGGGGGGACAAGGCCAGAGAGGAGTCGGTAGAAGACGGAAAGACCACCAACCTGCCTGCGGTGAGTGAGTGAAAGGCCCTTGGAGTTAGCTTCATCGCGGGACATTCCAATGATTCTGAACGCTTTGGTTTCAACAGCGTGAAGACGAGCTAGGTGTGAGGCAGGAGCACCAGACCAGAGGGGAGAGCAGTATTCCATAGAGCTGCGGATGAAAGCCTTGTATGTGGTGAGGAGCTCAGGTGTGCCAAGGAAGGACTTCGCACGACGGAGGATGCCCAGTCGGCGACTGGCTTTGGAGGCCAGATTTGAAATGTGGTTTTCCCAGGAAAGATCATGGCAAATAGTGAGACCCAAAAGCTTGAGTGACAGAACTTCTTGGAGAAGATTATTCAGAAAGTGGATGGGAGGGTTTTCCAGTCGGTCTTTTCGGAGAGACATCGTAAGAGTGTGAGATTTATCAGGATTGAAAGACATGTTCCATTTGTTTGCCCAGTCTGTGATTTTGTCCAGGTCTGCAGAGAGTGAGGAGGCTGCAGACTGCCGATCTGAGGGATGAGGAATGGAGCGACAGAGAGTAGAGTCGTCAGCAAAGAGATAGAGAGGATTTTCAACAGAGTCAGAGAGATCATTGATGAAGACCAGAAAAAGCACAGGGCCCAGAACACTACCTTCGGGAACTCCAGCCTGAACAAGAAGAGGAGATGAGAGAAACCCATTCAGGGCCACACGTTGACTACGACCAGAGAGGAAGTCCGCCAGCCATGCGTGGAGATTTCCATGGATACCAAAGGAGAGTTTGCTGAGCAGAGCAGGGTGCCAGACCGTATCAAAGGCACGTGAAATGTCAAGGGAGACAGCTCTAATTTCCTGTTTGGTGTTGAGGACCTCCATCCATTGTTGAGAAAGCAGAAGCAGCATGTCCAGAGTAGAGTGACCAGGTCTGAAACCAAATTGATGATCAGAGATCAAGCCATTGGAGAAGAGGAAAGATTTCATATCTGAAGCAATGATGGATTCCATGACTTTGCTGATAAATTGGGAGAAGGCTGATTGGTCTGTAGTTGCTGGGATCTGTTTTTGCACCTTTTTTGTGCAAAGCGGTGATGTTGGCTGATTTCCAAGCAGACGGCAGATGACCTTGAGCAAAAGAGAGGGTGAAGAGAACAGAAAGAGGGAGTGAAAGAGCGGAAGAACATGATTTTAGGACCCGTGGGCTGATGCCCTCAGGACCAGTTGCAGAATCAGAGTCGAGGGTTGACAGAAACTTTTCCACCTTGTCAGGAGGAAAGGACACAGAGTCCAGGAGCAGCTGGGTACGACTTGGTACGGTGGGTACAGAGAGGGATGGGTTTGGGACACAAGATTTAGAGGCAAACACAGAGTTGAGGCATTCAGCTTTTTCACGTGCGGAGTCAGCCGTTAAGCCGTTTGACGTGAGGGAGGGGATGGAGGGGGAACAAACACCAGAAACAGATTTGACCAGACGCCACCAGGATTTGGAAGAGGGAGACAGATAAGAGAGTTCGGTCTTGAGAACGGTGAGACATTGTTTCCTGGCTCTCCTGAGGGTGGACACACACTTGTTTCGGGCTTTGTGAAAGGAAATGAGATTTCCTTCCGTTGGATTTGCTTTCCAGGAGACTAAAGCAAGTTGTTTCAGGGCAACAGCCTCACCACAAGATTCCGTGTACCATGGACGGGAGGAAGGGTATGACAACTGAAGACGAGATGGGATAAATCTGTGCATGAGAGAGAGCAATTTACTTTGAAAGAATTCCCAGGATGAGTTGATGTCAGAGGCAGTAGAGATGGGAGACCAGTCCAGATGATTGATGGCTGCTTGAAGACCGTGCCAGTTGGCCTGAGTGAAATGCCAGACTCGTCAACGCTGAGGAGGCTCTCTGAGAATGGTCAGAGAGATGTCCACTTTGACAAGTACATGATCAGATGAGCCGATTGGAGCAGAAGAAGAGCAGCAGACATTTCAGGGAAGTTAGTCATAACCAAATCCAGAATAGAAGCTGCTCCGTTGACTGAGATCCGGGTCGGGAAATTGACAGATTGTGTCAGTCCCAGTGAGTCGCAGAAGTCCTGTGCTGAAGAGCCATGGCTGGTGAGAGAGGTACCCACACCAAGCCAACTGGCATGGTGACAATTGAAATCACCACATATGAGGAAGAGAGAGTTGGGATGGGTAGATAGAAGTTGGTCCATATTATCAGACAGCGAGATGTAGATGGAGTCATCGCTGTTTGGTGGACGGTACAACACACATATGAACAAAAGGTGGGAGCGAAGGGGAAGCCGTAGCCAAAGGTATTCCTGGGGGTGAGGTGGAGAGAGGGCAGTGGAGGGCGAGTGAGGAAGAGAGTTTTTTATAAAGATAGCAACCCCACCTCCAGGACGAGGCTCAGGTCCTATCATACCGGAGGAGGGAGTAACCTGGGAGAGATACCAAGGCATCAGAGACATCATGAAGGAGGAAAGTTTCTGTTAACCCAGGATAGACAGCTTAGAGGAGAGTGTGCATACCTCTAGGCCACCCTGCCAGGCACCTTATAGAACCAGACCAATAAGTAGATGTAAAATTCGCCGATTCTTCCAAAAATAAATAAATAAATAAATATATAAAGGACCTTTTCAAATGTCTTTGATGGAGTGTCATGAATCCCAAGTCATATGGAAACAAAATGATTGGTCTCCTCGGCAATCGCACATTCTGTCCCAAGGTCCTAAAGACCTACTGCCATGTCAACAAGGAAAAGGCCGAGCAGTTTACTCTTCCCCACAACCGCACTCACCAATTTCACTTTCATACCGTTCAATCTGTCAAACTATGGGCTTGCATGATTAAAGTCAGAGGAATTCCAGAATTGCAAAAAGAAATATATTTATTATAATCTACACATGAAAAAAAAAAAACTGCCTGCCTGGCTGAGATCGTCGATTCACATATTATGTAGTAATCAGACATTACCCACATAAGCTCTTATACATATCCAAAGTACAGCAGGTAAATACATTAAGCCTGAGATTGTAGATTTAATATCGACACAGACCGCAATGCTTAAACATTCAACACGACAGAAAAACATGCAAGACACTCAAAGAGAAGCTTTCCTGCCTTATCATTTGGCTTTGCCATGGGCTTTCTTGAAATCCTTACAACTACTTCCTTAATACCCCACACACAAGAAGCGCAAAGCAAGCGAGGTGAAGCAATTAGTTCACTCTGTTTAGAGGTCAGTCGATGATCGAGGGAGTGGGGGAGTTTGTTCCAGAGGCAGGAGAAAAGGGGAATGAATGAGTGAAGGTGAGCAGAGAGCCTAGAGAGCAGAAAGCCTAGATTTTGGCAGTTTAACCATGAGGGTTGCTGGCAGATCTTGTGTGACCTGTAGGAATATTTGGGGGACAGAGCACAGAGAGAGCTGGGGGAGCAAGGCCGGAGAGGAGTCGGTAGAAGACAGAAAGACCACCAACCTGCCTGCGGTGAGCGAGTGAAAAGTTTTGCAAACTATGTTCATCCTATCATCTGTTTCCTACCATCGATCCCTGAAAAAACGTGTAACGAATGTACCATCACTTGCTTTTACAAGCTACGTAGATGGAAAATGGTAAAGCAAGCAAGCTTAGGGGGTCACATTTCATATTGGCACAACGCTCATGTGAATTCCCGTGCATCGGCAAAAATAACTGGTGCATCAGCATTTGGATTATAATCCAAAACAGACAATATACATTTTGTGGGAAATGGAGGCAATCATCCAAAGGCCTTTTCATTAGCTCCAGAACTGCAGGCACAGCAACGCCTCTGCAGGCAGCCTACTCCCCATGCATGACAAAAACACAAACCCGCTGCAATGGGCACACAAAGGTCCCCTTCAATAGGGCCAAGGTAAACAATGCGCCAACTCGACGAACGTGTGTATGAGGCGAAGCTTCCGCACTATTCGGTAACAATAGGAAGGGGGAATAGGATGCCTCTCCCTGTTCAGTCCAACTTCAAAATGAGGTAACTACCATGGCAGGAAGGAATACCTACAAGCATGCTCCATTGCTCCTCCTCCAAGGGCCAATATATACCATCAACATGTTAGGGTCAGGAAAGCATGCCAATGAAAACGAGGGTCGGGCGATGATTTCGAGTTAAAAAAAATATATTGAAGCAATTATTGTTGCCCAGAGACTGTATAAACAGCAAAGTCACACCCTCAGCCAATGATACTACCCCGCAGCCTTGTACCGCATACAAAAGAAGAGACATGCAGTAAAGCACTTCAAAGGCCAACATTTCCTCCCTGTTGGGGAAACCAGAGATGAGATAAGCATCTTGTGTTATGGGAAAGGACTTTTCAGTTTGCATTTGCAGTCCTTCCAATGGTCATTTGAATTGTGAGTGTGCAGGTACGTTCAAGAAAAATAAAAAAGGAAAAAAAAAGTGTGCATGCATAATCACACACCTGTACACAACACTTTAGTGCCATTATTGTGCACAAAATTTGTCCCGGTAGTGTCTGCTTATGTAAATGATCAGCACATCTCAAATGACAAGTCAAACCTTACCTGAAGATCAAAATTTGTACGGCAAATCAATCAGTGAGTAAATAAAATAAATGACGAAATTAACAAATAAACACGTGTGAAATAAAAGGAAAGGAATGAATGACGTGAATGAAAATCTTCGACTTAGTTCTTTATGGCCCCACTTATTCCCACCTTTTTTTCCTGCAGTCAACAGGGCCAAGGTGTTTTGCCCAAGTTTTTCAGGAACCAGGTGGACAGGCCTGACTTTCAACTGAAGGAGCCAGAAACTTGGAATTTGGCCAGCATACAGGTGATAACTCACCAACTCATCACAAAACACACTGTGGGATCTTTAACGTCCACCAACAACCAGTACCGTCAGACAGGTCATCTAGGTTAACATCCTTCCGATGGACTGTGCACACATTGATGAATCTCCCAGCATGCGAAACACCAGGGTAACAATTTATAACATACATCGAAACTCGAGGCTATGCTGGAAGCCCATTGAGTGAATGAATGGTGGATGAAATTTAACCGAGCGAATGAATGAAAGAATGAATGAAATGGTGGATGAAATTAAACCGAGTGAGTAAAAAAAATAGCTATTTGATAAACAAATTGAATGACAGTCAAATGAAATCGCTAAAGTGAATGAAAACATTTGAATGATTTGCAAACGAATAAAATAAATAACTAGAAGAATGAATAAATAAATAAACTCGCAGCATGATGGAGTACTGCTCTCCCCTCTGGACTGGTGCTCCTGCCTCACACCTAGCATGGCTTCATGCTGTAGAATCATTGGTATCGCCCATGATGAAGCTAACTCCGAGGGCCTTCACTCTGTCACCACAGGCAGGTTGGTGGTCTTTCTGTCTTATACAGACTCCTCTCCGGCCTTGCTCCCCCAGCTCTCTCTGTGCTGTCCCCCAAATATTCCTGCAGAACGCACAAGATCTGCCAGCAACCCTCTTCTGATGAAACTGCCAAAATCAAGACTCTCTGCTCACCTTCACTCTGTCATTCCTCTTTTCTCTCTCCTCTGGAACAAACTCCCTCTTCACACTCTCTTCAATCCCACTCCTCCCTCCAGGTCCTAAAAACAGTTGTTCACCACCATCTCTTATCTTTCCCCATCCAAACCCTTGATCTTTTCTACCCCCATCAATCCACCCTAAATCCACCTTTTTCAAAATTCCGTTTTCTTTCCTGCAAGTCCTTGCAGTGTCCATCTTGTTTATCCCTTGTACCCCACCCCAACCCTCTCCCTTCCACATATCTCCAGATGTCCCTGTTCTCTACTGTTGTTGTGTTTCACTCCCTCTCCCCCTCTTGTCTACTGCTCCCTTTATTATATGTTCGATGTGTTTGCTCTCATACGAGCCTAGACTTGGTATACAAAAAAAACAAAACTGCGATCTGAGAGTCACTTAGCACACAGACGGTTCTTGTCAAGCCGGCATCACAAATTACCTCCCAACTCCTCTACTTCACCATGGCAACTACGGGGACAATGACGTGTCGATGGGCAGCTCTCTCGATTTCTGCCCGGGAGCCACAGAGCCAGGATAACCAGAACTGATAAGACATCCATTACCACTAATGGGAAAGTGACATCATAAAGACAAACTGCAAAGCCGTGCAGCAAGCCGATAGGACTTCAAGGAGAGAAGGCCCAAATAGAGTGAAAGTGATACAGGGGAACGGAGAAACAGAGAACGTAATGGAGTAAGGACAATCACACCAACATGGTCGATGGAAATGCCATGGAAAAAGGCAGCATCAAATGTTGTTGTTCCACCGTTTTCCGCTTGCCCCTATTTCACCTGTTGATCGATTGCCCCCATAACCACCGTTTAGAGGCCATTTTTCCCCGCAAAGCGGGGGTTGGCCTTTTCGGGGACCATGGTTGTTGTTGTTTTTTGGTCCCCTTTTTGAAGCAATGTTTTACGGCCGGATGCCCTTCCTGACGCCAACCCTTTTTGTCGCCTTTTTACGACAAGCAGGGAATTACCAGTTAACTGGTACTCAATTAGCCGACCTCGGAAGGATGACAGGCTGAGTCAACCCCCCTGGCGTTAATTCAGCGATCGACCGGGATTCGAACTCAGGATCCTTGGATCCTAAGCTGGCACCCCTGTATACAAAATCGTTTTTAACATCATAAGTACTGCTGCCATTAGTGCCAATAACCTAGAGCATCTTGGCCTGATTGCAGCATCACAGCAGAGATGTATGACCTTTGTGAAGCAGGAAGACACTGACCAGGTGAGTTCATGCACAGCCAGGAGAATCTCGTTATAACAAACAGGTATGTTCTTGTTGGAGGAATACTACACTCCATCAATGCTACTGTTGGTGGTTAATTCTAATAATGGGTTTTACCCAATGGAGGTGTGCAAACTGCCGTGGGAAGCAAAGTTTCAAACATGAGCCCTTCATCTGCTCTTGCTCCGATTATAGGGCTACCGCTCAAAAATCCAGTGTTATGTTGCGTCCCACAGAGGTAAGCATACCTTTATCAAACGCAATTCAGGTATTTTCTGTAGAATATTTGCATCAAAATTGTGATACGTGAACACGCCACCTCTTTACGCAACACATTAATTCAAACTAGAAAACAAGTGTACAGGTACAGCACAGGTCATAGTGAACCTTACCCATTAACTACACAAAGTACAGGTAGAATATGCTGACATCAATAGGAGGAAAATTAAAGCATGAAAGGCAATTGTCCGAGATGAGGCGATTTGAAAAGACGAAGAATTCAACGAACTTTGCGTGTAATTGGAAGGAAGTTTACCAAATACGTTGTATGTGCTTTTGCACACTTGTTGCGGATGGAAGTGACGGTTGCCAAATTCCAGGCAGGCATGAGATGGTCAAAGGAGAAGAACAGGCTGAGAAGTAAGAGCAGCAGAACAGGATTTGCAAACACGAGCAGTGACATCTGGGGCCATCACCATTACAGGGTAGGGCCGAAGCTGCACAGAACTTTCTCTTCCTTCTCGGGTGGGAAAGACATTTGGGATAGTAGGACGTAAGATTGGGATGGAGTGGGGTGCGTCGCATACAAGACATTTGGAAGCAAACAGCAATTTGGGACATTCTGCCTTGTCTCGGGCACAATCTGCAATGAGGCCCATTCATCATATTGCATCATTATCGGTGTCGCTCCACCTGCCCTCACAGCTCTTTGTCCGTCATGAACCAAACCAGGCCACACCCACCAAGCCAGCAAACCAAATCTTGTTCCCCTCCACAAAAGCAAGCCAGATGGTTATCACATTTTTGTACCTCACCTCTCTCAACTTTGGAAAATCACCTCCCTGTATCTGTCCAATCATGTTCTTCTCTTCATTTTAAAATGGTAAACCGTTGCCCATTCCTATTCCTGATTCTTTTTTCTCCCCTGTCTGTCCTCTTGATTGACGGAGGTGTTGGTCTTCTGTCAGAGGTGTCAGGAATTGACGGAGGTGTCAGGAATTGCTCTTCGGTCAACTTCCACTCGTTTTGGATAAAGCATCTCAGCTCAGGGAAGATTGAGGTGAAAGAAGGTAATCAGGAAACGTGCTGATAGTTGGGCAAAAGTTGGACACAGGCAAAGCAGCAAATTAACAGGAAAACAGAGAGGTGGGGAAGGAAACACAGAAACCTGTATGTAAAAGGATTGGGTTTGGTAGGGTAAATTGGGTTCAAAAGATGGAGGTAGGGATGGGGAATGAAATGAGATGGTGGTACACCACTTCCTTCGAGTCTTGGAGGGAAGAGTGTGATTTAACCAGCTCTGGAAGGAATTTGTGGTATAAAAAGAGAAAAATGGGAGATTGGGAAATGGGAGAGGAAAGGGTGAAAATAAAAGTGAAAAAGAAAAGGAAAAGAGTAAATGGGAGAAAAAGAGCAAGAAAAGAGTGGAATTGTGAGGAAATCCATGATTTTGGAACCTTGACCAGGAGGAGGTTATCGGGAGAGCGCATGCATCCTAGAAGAGATTGGGAAGCTCTGAGGAATGAGAGAGCAGAGAGAACTACATACAAGGAACCCAACTGCTCCTGAACTCTGTGTCCTTCTCTCCTGACAAGGTGGAGGAGTTTTTGTCAAACCTCGACTCTGATTCTGCAACTGGACCAGACGGCATCAGCCCACGGGTCCTAAAATCCTGCTCTGCCGCTCTATCTCACCCTCTCTCTGTTCTTTTCACCCTATCGTTTGCTCAAGGTCATCTGCCAGCATCCTGGAAATCAGCTAACATTACCGCTTTACACAAAAAAGGTGCAAAAACAGATCCTTGCAACTACAGACCAATCAGCCTGCTCCCAATTATCAGCAAAGTCATGGAATCCATCATTGCTTTGGATATGAAATCTTTCCTCTTCTCCAATGGCTTGATCTCTGATCATCAATTTGGTTTCAGACCAGGTCACTCTACTCTGGACATGCTGCTTCTGCTGTCTCAACAATGGATGGAGGTCCTCAATGCCAAACAGGAAATCAGAGCTGTCTCCCTTGACATATCACGTGCCTTTGATACGGTCTGGCACCCAGCTCTGCTCACCAAACTCTCCTCCTATGGTATCCATGGAAATCTCCATGCATGGCTTGCGGACTTCCTCTCTGGTCGTAGTCAACGTGTGGCCCTAAATGGATTTCTCTCATCTCCCCTTCCTGTTCAGGCTGGAGTTCCCCAAGGCAGTGTGCTGGGCCCTGTGCTTTTTCTGGTCTTTATCAATGATCTCTCCGACTCTCTGGAAAATCCTCTCTATCTCTTTGCTGATGACTCCACTCTCTGCCGCTCCATTCCTCTTCCCTCAGATCGGCAGTCTGCAGCCTCCTCACTCTCTGAAGACCTGGACAAAATCACAGACTGGTCAAACAAGTGGAACATGTCTTTCAATCCTGACAAATCTCACTCTCTTACTATGTCTCTCCGAAAAGATCGACTGGACAACCCTCCCATCTACTTTCTCAACAATCCTCTCCAAGAAGTTCTGTCGCTCAAGCTTTTGGGTCTCACTATCTGCCATGATCTTTCTTGGGAAAACCACATTTCCAAGCTGGCCTCCAAAGCCAGTCGCCGACTGGGCATCCTCCGTCGTGCGAAGTCCTTCCTCGGCACACCTGAGCTCCTCACCACATACAAGGCTTTCATCCGCAGCTCAATGGAATACTGTTCTCCCCTATGGGCTGGTGCTCCTGCCTCACACCTGGCCCGGCTTCACGCTGTTGAATCCAAAGCTTTCAAAATCATTGGAATCTCCCGCGATGAAGCTACCTCTGAGGGCCTTTCACTCACTCACCGCAGGCAGGTAGGTGGTCTTTCTGTCTTCTACCGACTCCTCTCCGGCCTTGCTCCCCCAGCTCTCTCTGTGCTCTGTCCCCCAAATATTCCTACAGGTCGCACAAGATCTGCCAGCAACCCTCTGATGGTTAAACTGCCGAAATCTCGGCTTTCTGCTCACCTTCACTCTTTCATTCCTCTTTTCTCCCGCCTCTGGAACAAACTCCCACACTCCCTTCAATCCCACTCCTCCCTCCAGGTCTTTAAAACAGCTGTTCACCACCATCTCTTATCTTCCCCCATCCAAAACCTTGATCTTTTCTACCCCCACTAATTCACCCCAGATCCACCTTGTTTGAAATTCCAACTTCTTTCCTGGAAGTCCTGGCAGTGTCCATATGTTTATACCTCTCCCACCCCCCCCCCCCCCCCTTCACATGCCTCCCCCCCAAAGCCCTCTCCCTCCCACAGATCTCTCGATGTCTCCATGTCTCTCGGTCCCTGCTCTCAAATGTTGTGTTTGTGTCCTGCCCCCTCTCTCCCCATCTTGTCTACCGCTCCCGATGTTATTTGTTTTATGTGTCTGTTTGTCTTTCTGTGTGATTAATGTTCGCTCTTTCATGAGCCTCGATCTTGTATACAAAAAAAAAAAAAAAAAAAAAAAAAACTAGACCAGTGGAAAGGTGTTAAACAAAAAAATGGAGGGGGGTGGTCACTAACCTGCCTGAGACGTGAAAGCTACGGGCCTCTGCGTCCGCCTCATTGCAGGAGATGCCAATAATGTAAGAACTTTCGATTCCACAGAATTTTCGAGACATACATGTCATGCTGGGGCCACAGTCCATAAAGGAGAGCAGTATTCCACTATTTTAATGTACGACTGCTTGGCCGCTCTTGCGACTCTTGCGAATGTGAATGTGAATGCGAATGTAGAACTCTTGCTCTTGAATATTGAACCGCAGAAAAATGGTTTTCAGAATTGGTGAACCAATTCAGTGACTCAATGTGCAAATTCTTAAAATTTCAGGTCAATCAGATGAAAATTTATGATTTTATGCGATGCTGACCTTTGATCTTTCAATCAAATTATTAATTTGCCTTCCCCATATCTTAATATAATAGAGCAAACATATATGGTGATGTTTGTATGTTTGTTTATTTGTGACCAAAACTTCTTCTTCTTCAAATAAAATTAAACCCCAAAACACAGTCTATGAACTCTTAATTATGTACAGTTGAAATATACCTTTTGACCATATAGACTGCTGAGACTCCTCAGACCTTTGACGACCCTTTAAGTCCCCCAAAACCCTTAAGACCACCAAGACCCCTAAACACCCTTAAAGAATGCAAAGATGCAAAATACCACAAAGACCCAAAAGACCCTTAAAGACCCAAAGGACCCAAAATACCCTGAAGACCCAAAATACCCCAAAGACCCAAAACACCCAAAAGACCCCGAAGACCCAAAATACCCCAAATATCATGAAGGATATCAAATATCACTCCTCCCTCCAGGTCTTTAAAACAGCTGTTCACCACCATCTCTTATCTTCCCCCATCCAAAACCTTGATCTTTTCTACCCCCGCTAATTTCACCCCAAATCCACTTTTTTGAAATACCAACTTCTGTCCTGGGAAGTCCTTGGTGTCCTTGTGTTTTATACTTCTCACACCCCCCCCCCCCCCATTCCCACGCCTCCTCCCCCCAAGCCCTCTCCCTCCCACACATCTCCCGATGTCCCTGCTCTCAAATGTTGTTATGTTTGTGTGCTTCCCCTTCTCTCCCCATCTTGTCTACCGCTCCCTCCTTTTATATATTTTGTTTGTCTGTTTGATTTGTTTGTGAAATAAATGTGAGCTCTTTCACGAGCCTCGATTCTGTATACAAGAAAAAGAAAAAAAAAAGAAAAAAAAAAAAGGGGACTCAGAGGAACCAAAAGACCCTTTCGACCCAAAAGCCCCTGAAGACCCAAAAGACCACAAACACCCCAAATACCCTTAAAGGCCCAGAGGATTCAAAAGACCATGAAGACCCAAATGGCCCCAAAGACCCAGAAAGACCCCCAAAGACCCAAAATACCGTTAAAGACCCTTAAGAATCAGAAGACCCAAGAGACCCTGAAAACTCCAAAGACCCTGAAATACCCTGAAGATCCAAAAGGCCCCAAAGATCCTGAAAGACCCAAAATACACTTAAGACCCAAAAGACCCTTAAAGTCTCCAAAGAACCAAAATACCCCAAAGACCCTTAAAGATCCAGAGGAACCAAAAGACCCCAAAAACCCAAAAGTCCCTGAAAAAGACACAATTTTGTCCGCTCTCCCCCACCATCTCCCCATCACCATCCACCCCCACCTTCCCTCCACCATTCCCCCACTTCCCCCCACGATCCCCAATCCACCATCACTAACCCCCACCCACCATTCCCACCATCCCTGACTCCCTGAGAAAGCAGACATGGTCAAAGATGCCTATCCCTCTGAAACGACGTGTGGTGAGGCACGCGGAGTGCGCCGAGTCACGCTAGTTCTAATAAAGCTTTGTTGAAATTTGATGACAAAACCCAAATGGTAAATTGAAATTTCAGGTCAATTGGATGAAAATTGATAATTTTATGTGACACTGACCGTTGACCTTTTGACATTTTGACAAAATTAGTAATTTGACTTCTACGTATTATCATAATAAAGCTTTGGTGAAAATTTGATGACAATAGTTCAAATGGTAAAAACGTTACAGCCCGGACACACACACGAACACACACAAGTAATAATAATAATAATTCATTTATTTTGTATAGCGCTTTTCCAGAAGCCCAAAGGCGCTTTGACAGAGTGGAAAACATAATGCATAACAATACATGAAAACAACAATTGCAAAAAGACAAGAATCAAGAAAACAAACAGCAGCGATATACGGCATATATATAAGACAAGAATCAAAAAGACAAGACAAGAATCAATAGGGAAATATTTAAAGCAAAAGGAGGGAGAAGGAGAAGAGATAGTCAGGGGTTAAATGCTGTGGGTTGAATGTTGAATGCAGCGTTGAACAGGTGGGTCTTTAGTGATGTTTTGAATGTGGTGAGTGAGGAGGAGTCTCTGATGGTGTGAGGTAGTGAGTTCCAGAGGGTGGGAGCAGCGATGGAGAAGGCCCTGTCCCCCCAGGATCTGAATTTGGTCCGGATGGAGGGGGTCAGGAGGTTGGTACCAGCAGAGCGGAGGTTGCGGGTGGGAGTGTGTCTGGAGAGGAGGTCAGCCAGGTAGGATGGGGCCAGGTTATGGAGGGCTTTGTATGTCAAGAGGAGGATTTTGTACTGGATTCTCTGGGGGATGGGGAGCCAGTGAAGCTTGTAAAGGACGGGGGTGATGTGGTCACGGGTCCGGGAATGAGTGAGTAGACGGGCAGCGGAGTTCTGAATGTATTGGAGTTTATTGGTGATTTTTGAGGGTGAACCATAGAGGAGGCTATTGCAGTAGTCCAGACGGGAGGTGATGAAGGCGTGGATGAGGGTTTCTGCAGCCGTGGAGGAGAGGGATGAGCGGAGACGGGCAATGTTTTTCAGGTGAAAGAAGGCTGACTTTGTGATCTGTTTAGTGTATTTGTCGAAGGAAAGGGTTTGGTCAAAGATGACGCCAAGATTCCGGATGTGAGGGGAGGTGGATACTGGGATACCGTCGATGTTGAGGGCAAAGTTATGGGTGGATTTTGTGAGCGTTTTTGGGCCAATGATGATTATTTCAGATTTATCACAGTTAAGCTTGAGGAAGTTGATTTGAAGCCAGGATTTTATTTCAGTGATGCAGTTTGTCAGGATAGAGTGGGTGTCGGTGGAGACGGACTTGGTGGAGATGAAAAGCTGGATGTCATCGGCGAAGCAGTGGAATTGGAGACCATGACGGCGGATTAAGTGACCGAGCGGGGACAGGTAAAGGATGAAGAGGAGGGGGCCAAGAACTGAACCTTGGGGGACACCTTGGGGGAGGGGAGCAGTGGGGGATTTGCAGTTATTGATGGAGATGAACTGGCATCTGTCAGAGAGGTATGATTTAATCCAAGAGAGGGCAGTGCCGGTGACGTTAAAGGTGGATTCAAGTCGGGTGAGGAGGATAGTGTGATCGATGGTGTCAAAGGCAGCGCTGAGGTCGAGGAGGACGAGAATGTTGAGGTTGCCAGCGTCAGAGGAGAGGAGAAGGTCGTTGGTGATTTTGAGGAGAGCAGTTTCAGTACTGTGGTTGGAGCGGAATCCGGATTGGAATGTTTCATACAAGTTATTGGCAGAGAGATGATGTTTGAGTTGAGTGGCTACAGCGCGTTCCAAAACTTTTGACAGAAAGGGTAGGTTGGAGATGGGTCTGAAGTTGTTTAGGGTGTCAGGGTTTAGACCAGGTTTTTTTAGAATGGGGGTAACAGCAGCAATTTTGAGGGAAGGTGGGACGATGCCTGTAGACAGGGAGGAGTTTATTGTTGCAATGATAAGTGGAGAGAGAGCAGGGAGGGAGGCTTTGACAAAGCTGGAGGGGATGGGGTCAAGAGTGCAGGTGGCAGTTTTCATTCCTATGAGGAGTTCAGAGAGGTCAGTAGGAGAGATTGGGGAGAACCGAGACAGGGGATGGCAGGACAAGGGGGGGCAGGTGGTTGGAGGGGGAGCGGGTGCGGCGGTGGTCAAGCTGTTGTAGATGTTGTCAATTTTGCGTTGGAAGAAAGAGAGGAAGGAGATGCAGTTGTCTACTGTGAATGACTGGGTGGTGGTGTTCAGGGGGCGGAGGAGTTTGTTTATTGTCGAGAAGAGTGCTTTTGGGTTTCCGGAGCCAGAGTGGATAATTTGAGAGTAGTAGGCAGAGCGGGCGCGGGAGAGGGCATCTTTGTAGTGTTGTATGTGGTCCTTGTAGGCTTGGGAGTGAACTGTGAGACCCGTTTTATTGCGGAGTCTTTCAAGTTGGCGAGCACGAGTTTTCATCAGGTGGAGTTCAGGGGTAAACCAGGGAGCAGAATGGGTGAAAGAAACTGTTTTGGTTTTTACAGGCGCAAGCTGGTCAAGGCAGGAGGAGAGAGTGTGGTTGTAGTAGTCAGTGAGGTCGGAAGGGGTGTGGAGGTCAATGAAGGGAGAAGTGGACATTTTTTCAGAGAGGGTGGATGAGAATGAGGTAGGTGAAAGAGCGTTTAGCTTACGGAAGTTGATTGTGCGATAATGCCTTGGTGTTGGGGCGGGGATGTTGATGGTCAGAGTGATGGCTAAGTGGTCAGAGAGGGTGAGGTCGGAGCCATAGAGATGGTGCAAATTTAATCCAGTGGAGCAGACAAGGTCCAAAATGTGACCACGGATATGGGTAGGAAAGTCGACATGTTGAGTGAGGTTAAAGCAGGTGAGTAAATCAGTGAAGTCAGTGGTTATTGTGGAGTCAGTGGAGTCCATGTGGATATTGAAATCACCAAGGAGGAGGATTGAGGGGGAGAGGGAACATAGCTGGGTCAGAAAGTAGGAGAAGTCAGACAGGAATGATGGGTGTGGTTTGGGAGGGCGGTAGACCGTGGTAGACAAGTGATCACAAAACCCCGTCTCCAGCGATAATAACAAAAAAATATGAATAAAATAATAATAATAATAATAATAATAAAATTACGAGTTCCTCTTTTTTTTTTGTCTACTGAATCGAGGCTCGTGAAAGAGCTAACATTTATTTCACAAACAAATCAACCAGACAAACAAAATATATAAAAAGAGGGAGCAGAAGACAAGATGGGGAGAGAAGGGGTAGCACACAAACATAACATTTGAGAGCAGGGAGATGTGTGGGAGGGAGAGGGCTTGGGGGGAGGAGGCGAGGGAAGGGGGGGGGGGGGGGAGAGAGGTATAAAACACAAGGACATCAAGGACTTCCAGGACAGAAGTTGGTATTTCAGAAAAATGGATTTGGGGTGAAATTAGCGAGGGTAGAAAAGATCAAGGTTTTGGATGGAGGAAGATAAGAGATGGTGGTGAACAGCTGTTTTAAAGACCTGGAGGGTGGAGTGGGATTGAAGAGAGTGAGGGAGTTTGTTCCAGAGGCGGGAGAAAAGAGGAATGAAGGAGTGAAGGTGAGCAGAGAGTCTTGATTTTGGCAGTTTAACCACAAGAGGGTTGCAGGCAGATCTTGTGCGACCTGTAGGAATATTTGGGGGACAGAGCCCAAAGAGAGCTGGGGGGGCAAGGCCAGAGAGGAGTCGGTAGAAGACGGAAAGACCACCAACCTGCCTGCGGTGAGTGAGTGAAAGGCCCTCGGAGTTCGCTTCATTGCGGGAGATTCCAATGATTTTGGAATCTTTTTGATTTTGGAATTTTGGAATTTTGGAATCAAATGTGATTCCATTCCCTTACAAGGAACTTCAACATTCCCTTACAAGGAACTTCAACGTAGGAGGAGGCATTTCAACCAATCACAGCCTGCACTATTATTACCAACTAACCTATGGTTGTTTGTCCGTGCTCTCTTCTTTCTAAATACTGAACATCAAGCAAGGAAGCAGTACGGACCATTTTTTAAATATCTTTGGTACGACTCAGACAGGTTTCACACCGCCAACTTCCCAAACTCAGAGTGGATGCGCTAACCATTAAATCACCAAGGCTTGTAAACAGTATAAAATAAAAAAGAAATAAAAATGAAGAAACACACAAGTCCATCAATTTGACAAAAACCTGAAAGGTTGGCCTCTTTGGTATTCCTTCCTGAACACTAAAGCTCATGATTCTGGGATCCCGAGTTCAAATCTCCATCGTTTTGTCCACGTCTCAATTTGTCCATAGAATATAAATGTTCTAGCGATTCCTGTGAAATACAAAACATCTCCCAACATCATTCTCCTATACGTGATTTACGTGCAAGCTTCTCCATGAGCCTTTGATCAATGTTTCAGGGAAAAAAAGAAAAGGGAAAACTTTTGGGGAAAAGAAACAAAACCAGATTGATGAGCATTGCACGAGTGGCCACGATTCGCATTTCAACACAATCATCATTAAGCACTCATTCCAATTTTGTCTGTTGTGGTTGTCGTCGTCTTCAATTTAGAGGCGAATGTTTCTTACGAGCACAACAGAAACGATTTATCCATCCGGGTTTAACATGAGTGTGACACACCTCGAACACACTGCGTGCAGTTACTCAACCAAAGGTTGAAGGCAATTTACTCTCATAGCTGTGCACATCTGCTAAATGATCTTCCTTGTGGAACTCGATGTACTAAAAATGACTCCGTCATTCAATCTTGGTTGAGAAACTAAGCTGTTAAAAAAAAAAAAAAAAAAAAAACAGGAATCATTTTATAGCTCAGTAAATTTTAAGTTGCATGCACACTGCACAGTGTAATTATTGGATTTTTTTTTCTGCTCTTTACCAAACCAGAAAAAAAAGTTTTCATTCTAAAGATTGTAATGATTTTTATTTAACCATATAGATATTGTGTTGATGCTCAATCACCAAAACACAGATACCACTATACGTGAATAGTTACAAACTCAATACTTCACTTCTTTAATGATCACAACGCTTTCAATGCATCAAGCACTTACTCAGGTTCACGATGTTTTTTCGTTCAAAGTTTTTGGAGATTAGCAAAACTATACATTTTTGGAATATTCAGAGCATGAGGAATCCAAAAATTCATGTTGGCATTTGCATTATGGCTGCCATTTTGGATTTTCAAAATGGCCGCCATAAAATACATAATTTGCGCTATCTCGGCTTCTAGTCAACCTAGAATCTTATTTAAATGTGCTAATCCTATGTTTTCTGGGTCAAGAAAACCATTGGTGGGATCATTAGACTTCTACTCCTAACACTTGCTTCACTTTTAGGACTTTCCAGATGACACTCAGGACAGTGATGAAGATCTGTAAAAGCATATTCATGAACGGTATAGACCTAGTAGATCTTGTGTATAGGACTTATAGTTCAATCTGATACTAACAAGGCTGCTTTCTTGCTTTATAAACCCATACCTATAACTTCAAAGGACTTGCAATATCATGTATTATGTAATACAGTTATATCACAAATATAAAGACAATGGTTTTAAATTACCTTTGTTTGTTGCTTTTCTATAATCCTGAGCACTATTTTGAGGCCTTTATTGGATTCCTTGACCCAGAAAACATAGGATTAGCATATTTAATCAAGTTTCTAGGTTGACTAGAAGCCGAGATCGCGCAAAATATGTATTTTATGGCGGCCATTTACAAAATCCAAAATGGCGGCCATGCAGGTGTCTGAGCAAATGCCAACATTGATTTTCGGATTCTCCATGCTCTGATGATTCCAAAAATGCACAGGTTTGCTAATCCCAAAATTTTGAACGAAATTATATTTGTTAACATAGTGAACCTGACTAACTGTTGAAAGCATTTTTACCTCAGCCACAGAAGGAGGTTACGTTTATGGGCGGAGGTTATGTTTTCACCCATGTCTGGCTGTTTGTTTGTTTGTTTCTGTCTGTCTGTCTGTCTGTGAGAACAGGATATCTCAAAAAGTTATGGATGGATTCAGAGAACTTTGGTGGAAAGGTTGGGTGTGAGAGAAGGACGAATTGGTTAGATTTTGGTGAATATCCGAAGCCGGCTACTATAACGTTTTCAGTGATTCTTCACCATTGAGAGATGGGGCCAAAAATAATATGTAGCAAGATATGTCACAACGTTATGGGTGAGTTATGACAAAATGAGTTGGTTCGGCGACAAGGACAAGATCAATAGATATTGGTTTTGGTCCGAATCCGGATCCGGCATATCAGTGGGATACAAAACGTAAACTGCTCAGCCGAGCACATGCGCTCCACCGAGTGCCGTTCTAGTTACCTCCGCCACCAAAGGTGGATGGGGGTTCTGTTTTCACCTCTGTTTGTTTTTGTTACTTGCGAAAATCTAAGATTTTTCAAGTAAATTGGTTGGTCATGTGCATTATTCTGTCAGTTTGTCTGTATGTCAATTGCCTGCAGGTCACAATTTTAAACCGAAACTTCACAAAATAGTGGAGTTGGTCAAAATCAATAAGCTTATTGATTTTGAGGTAACAGGTCAACTTAGGCCAAAGGTCAACAACTCTGTAAAATTTCTAAAATCGTCAATTTTCATCGGATTGACTTGAAATTTGAACAGAATTTGCATATGTCACTCAATTCAACCCATTGTTCTTCAGGTCAACATAGGATGTCAACATGGACAATTTTCTAAAATTGACAATTTTCATCTGATTGACTTGAAATTTGAACAGAATTTGCATGTGTCACTCAATTCAACCCATTGTTCTTGAGGTCAACATGGACAATTTTCTAAAATTGACAATTTTCATCAGATTGACTTGGAATTTGAACAGAATTTGCATATGTCACTCAATTCAACCCATTGTTCTTGAGGTCAACATAGGATGTCAACATGGACAAATTTCTAAAATTGACAATTTTCATCGGATTGACTTGAAATTTGAACAGAATTTGCATATGTCACTCAATTCAACCAATTGTTCTTGAGGTCAACATAGGATGTCAACATGGACAAATTTCTAAAATTGACAATTTTCATCTGATTGACTTGAAATTTGAACAGAATTTGCATGTGTCACTCAATTCAACCCATTGTTCTTCAGGTCAACATAGGATGTCAACATGGACAAATTTCTAAAATTGACAATTTTCATCAGATTGACTTGAAATTTGAACAGAATTTGCATGTGTCACTCAATTCAACCCATTATTCTTCAGGTCAACATAGGATGTCAACATGGACAAATTTCTAAAATCGTCAATTTTCATCGGATTGACTTGAAATTTGAACAGAATTTGCATATGTCACTCAATTCAACCCATTGTTCTTGAGGTCAACATAGGATGTCAACATGGACAATTTTCTAAAATTGACAATTTTCATCGGATCGACTTGGAATTTGAACACAATTTGCATACGTCACTCAATTCAACCCATTGTTCTTGAGGTCAACATATGATGTCAACATGGACAAATTTCTAAAATTGACAATTTTCATCAGATTGACTTGGAATTTGAACAGAATTTACATATGTCACTCAATTCAACCCATTGTTCTTGAGGTCAACATGGACAAATTTCTAAAATTGACAATTTTCATCAGATGGACTTGAAATTTGAACAGAATTTGTATATGTCACTCAATTCAACCCATTGTTCTTGAGGTCAACATAGGATGTCAACATGGACAAATTTCTAAAATCGTCAATTTTCATCAGATCGACTTGGAATTTGAACAGAATTTGCATACGTCACTCAATTCAACCCATTGTTCTTGAGGTCAACATAGGATGTCAACATGGACAATTTTCTAAAATTGACAATTTTCATCGGATTGATTTGAAATTTGAACAGAATTTGCATATGTCACTCAATTCAACCCATTGTTCTTGAGGTCAACATATGATGTCAACATGGACAAATTTCTAAAATCGTCAATTTTCATCAGATCGACTTGAAATTTGAACAGAATTTGCATATGTCACTCAATTCAACCCATTGTTCTTGAGGTCAACATAGGATGTCAACATGGACAAATTTCTAAAATTGACAATTTTCATCGGATTGATTTGAAATTTGAACAGAATTTGCATATGTCACTCAATTCAACCCATTGTTCTTGAGGTCAACATATGATGTCAACATGGACAAATTTCTAAAATCGTCAATTTTCATCAGATCGACTTGAAATTTGAACAGAATTTGCATATGTCACTCAATTCAACCAATTGTTCTTGAGGTCAACATAGGATGTCAACATGGACAAATTTCTAAAATTGACAATTTTCATCGGATTGATTTGAAATTTGAACAGAATTTGCATATGTCACTCAATTCAACCCATTGTTTTTGAGGTCAACATAGGATGTCAACATGGACAAATTTCTAAAATCGTCAATTTTCATCGGATTGACTTGAAATTTGAACAGAATTTGCATATGTCACTCAATTCAACCCGTTGTTCTTCAGGTCAACATATGATGTCAACATGGACAAATTTCTAAAATCGTCAATTTTCATCAGATTGACTTGAAATTTGAACAGAATTTGCATATGTCACTCAATTCAACCCATTGTTTTTGAGGTCAACATAGGATGTCAACATAGGATGTCAACATGGACAAATTTCTAAAATCGTCAATTTTCATCAGATCGACTTGGAATTTGAACAGAATTTGCATATGTCACTCAATTCAACCAATTGTTCTTGAGGTCAACATAGGATGTCAACATGGACAAATTTCTAAAATCATCAATTTTCATCGGATTGACTTGAAATTTGAACAGAATTTGCATATGTCACTCAATTCAACCCATTGTTCTTCAGGTCAACATAGGATGTCAACATGGACAAATTTCTAAAATCGTCAATTTTCATCAGATTGACTTGAAATTTGAACGGAATTTGCATATGTCACTCAATTCAACCCATTGTTCTTGAGGTCAACATAGGATGTCAACATAGGATGTCAACATGGACAAATTTCTAAAATCGTCAATTTTCATCAGATCGACTTGGAATTTGAACAGAATTTGCATATGTCACTCAATTCAACCAATTGTTCTTGAGGTCAACATAGGATGTCAACATGGACAAATTTCTAAAATCGTCAATTTTCATCGGATTGACTTGAAATTTGAACAGAATTTGCATATGTCACTCAATTCAACCCATTGTTCTTCAGGTCAACATAGGATGTCAACATGGACAAATTTCTAAAATCGTCAATTTTCATCAGATTGACTTGAAATTTGAACAGAATTTGCATATGGCACTCAATTCAACCCATTGTTCTTGAGGTCAACATAGGATGTCAACATGGACAGATTTCTAAAATTGACAATTTTCATCAGATTGACTTAAATTTGAAGAGGATTTGCATATGTCACTCAATTCAACCCATTGTTCTTCAGATCAACATAGGATGTCAACATGGACAGATTTCTAAAATTGACAATTTTCATCTGACTTAAATTTGAAGAGGATTTGCATGTCAAGTCACCGCAACCATCAATTATTTTTTAGGTCAAAATAGGCCAAATGTCAACAACTTATTTTAGGGATTCACAGGTATCGTGCTATGCGAGACATATTTCTCGTTTGTTTGTGAACAGGACATCACAAAAACTTGTGGATTGATTCAAATAAAACTTGGTGGGCAGGTTGTGCATGTGACAAGCACGAATAGATTTTATATGGTTGACGATCTGAATACCGATATGGATACGAACATTTTGGTTCATGAGTTATCAAGTGACCACTATATTCGTCATGTGTGTGCGTCTGTATGTCTGTGTGTGTCTGTCTGTCCGCAGCATAACTACCCGATGATATCATCCGATCTTGATGAAACTTGGGTGGGAGGTTGATATCATGATCTAGTTGTGTCCTGCCTGGAGTGGGCGGATTGCGCCCATTGTGGGCGGAGCCACGCCTGAAAAATATGTCTTTTTAGGGGGTAATCGAGTTCAAGCTACATCTTTTCCCAGGGGTTTGGTGGAATCTGACAGGGGTTTCGATATTTGGTTAGGCGAATGTCATGTGTCTGGCTCCACGGAGCTGGATTTTTCATTTTTCATTATTTATTTTTCCCCCATTTTTATTTTTATTTTTATTTTTCACCGAATTTTCGGTATTATGTAGGTAACTAACCTCATAACTGATTATACATTATTTTCTATCTCATTTCAAGGTCAGTAACCTTCATTTTGACATTTCCGGGCCTGGCCTGTCCGGGCCTGTTTTGGTTATAGTCCGTCCTTTGTCATTGAATACCACTCGCTCGTGAACCATCGTCGTCTCCTGACTTTTTTATTTTATTTTTAAGTGATTCTTCACCATTGTTGAGTGACAGGGCCAAAAACGATATATTTCGAAAAGTTGTGGATGAGTTATGACAAAACTAAGTGGATGAGTTGGTTAGGTGACAAGAACGAGCCGATTCGATATTGGTTCAGGTCCGGATCCAGATCTGACCCATCAGTGGATAGAAAACAAACTGTTCAGCCTGGCAGGGGTATATGTTCTCTACCGAGTGCCATTCTAGGTATCATCTTTAATTATGGACAAAGTATTCCATGCAATTCCATAACATGGATTAAAAGCATCTCTGGTAAATCAGCTTTTTTGTACATTTCAGTAAGGGTTCAGGCAGCATCTTTGGCCAATCTAAATATGATGTACGCACATAGGTAAAGAGGAAGAAGGTGAGAAAGAGGGGGTGGAGGGTCCCACACCACCTAGTCATTGACTGTTTTTTGGGGGAGTTTTGTACACAGTCTTTCGTGGAGGAAGTAGAACATAGAACGAATCAGGATGTAACAGAACAAAATAAATGGCAGAAAAAGGGAGGAACTAGAACAATAGTGGGGTTGAGGGACGAAATAGAGAGACTTATTTCTGGAGTAGAATGAATAAAATACAGCATACAAAAATTAAAAAATATTGAAGTATCTTTCAATTTTCAGAAAGACATGTTTTCCACTGTATTTTTTATTTATTTCACCTTTACACGGGGTCACGTATGATCCCATCTCCAACAAAAGTGTAACGAAACCTGTTTCTATCTTCTGAAGGTTACAGAACAGCTTACTCCATGTTGCAAGATGCTGCATATGAAGCAAGCAAACAGGGTAAAAATATTCATTCATTAAGTCAGAAAATACAGGCATGTCAGAGCAAACCATTTTAGGAGTTATAAAGACACCATGAAGAAGTAGCTCCATTTCATGCTGCAATCATGCTAAAGCATGTGATAGATAATCTGATGGGAGGGGGGGGGAAGAAGGGGGGGGGGGGGGAGTGAAGGAGGGAGTGTACAGGACATCGGTCATTGGAATATTAACGGACGAGGTTATGTGATGCAATGATTTGTACGCTGTATTTTGGCAGGGGCAGAGGGAAAGGGGGGAACGAGTTGAAAATTCCAGCACTTTCAAAAATGGTGGCATGAAATAAATGGAATGGATGAAATTTGGGACGATGACAAGATCACACAGACCAGACAAGAGTCGATGGGAGAATGCAGAGTGTTGGCGTTATTACATGAAGAGGAGGAGAGCGAAGAGCAAGTGTCAGGATAACAACCAAAGTTGCCGAAGCAGGACAAATGAGTATGAATAAATAGGGCAAGATTGAAGAAGTTCTTCCAAAGATTGCTCGTGGAAGGTTGCTTCAAGTTCGCAGCATATTTGACTACCGACCATTTGAATGGGAAATTGAACTCAGCAAGCGTATAACATCGCATTAGAAAGGAAATTAAACCATACTGCTTGAGCTTGCTTCTCGAGGGGAAAAAAGCTGAAGACAGTGAGTCTTATCTCCTACAAGGCCGGAGAATTCTCGGCATGCTGAAAAAGCAACTTTGCTGCAGCCAATGTGTGACCCCAGAAGGTCATAAGGAACAGATGGGCCTTTCTCGGCCAATTCTGACACCTCACTGTGCACGCAGCCCGTGTAACCATGGTGAGTGTCTCTGGGGAATGAACCTGACTCGTTTCATATTTCAAAACAAGACAATGCTGTTTTGAGGAAAGAAAAAAAACCTGAAGATCACCTCGGCATGGCAGCGTCGAATGCACGCAGGTAAAATGAAGGTATGGAAATCAACAACCGACACGTGAACGTACATTTCTACAGCAACATAAATAGTGACGGGTCGATACTCGATCACGTTCCCAGCACCTTAATAAATATATTAAAGGCTCGGGAATTTAAAAGATTGGATACAAAGGGGACTATTTAGATATAATGTTCAAAAAGGGTAGAATCTTCATTCTTGAATCGCCTGCTCCCAAACTCCACCCGAACACTCAAAAAGTACAGAGTAGTGTTTTATTTAACAACTACATAATCAAGATAAGCTAATGTACGGAGAGATATTATCATCAATATTGCACACCTGCAAAATTTTCCATGAAAAATAATTTCCCTTAAAATTTATTATTTAGTAGTAGTAGTAGTAGTAGTAGTAGTAGTAGTAGTAGTAGTAGTAGTAGTAGTAGTAGTAGTAGTATTAGTAGTAGTAGTAGTAGTAGTAATAGTAGTAGCAGTAGTAGCAGGAGTAAAAATCCTGTCAAATATGATGGGTTGGAACAGTTTAGTTGACGGTGCAGCCTCGAGAGCGTGCCAAATTCTGAAGCCTCAGCCAAGTGTATTGTATCTTCTTTATTTATTGGACATCATACAGATATGTTTATATCTTCTTTATTTATTAGACATCACATGGATATGCATATATCTTCTTTATTTATTAGACATCACATGGATATGCGTATATCTTCTTTATTTATTGGACATCATACGGACATGCTTATATCTTCTTTATGTATTAGACATCATACAGATATGCTTATATCTTCTTTATTTATTAGACATCACATGGATATGCGTATATCTTCTTTATTTATTGGACATCATACGGATATGCTTATATCTTCTTTATTTATTAGACATCATACAGATATGCTTATATCTTCTTTATTTATTAGACATCATATGGATATGCTTATATCTTCTTTATTTATGAGACATCATACAGATATGCTTATATCTTCTTTATTTATTAGACATCATACGGATATGCTTATATCTTCTTTATTTATTAGACATCATACGGATATGCTTATATCTTCTTTATTTATTAGACATTACAGATATGCTTATATCTTCTTTATTTATAAGACATCATACAGACGTTTCCCAGTGTGTACCCTGGATTAGAATAGGTACACCGTATCCCTGCGTGTCATAAGAGACGACTAAGAGGGTTGGCGTCAGGAAGGGCATCCGGCCATAAAAAACATTGCCTTAAAAAGAGAACCATGACAATTACAACTACACATGGGCAGGGTACAGCCCGAAGTGGAGATCGGTTTCTGAGGTTTGGGACATGGAATGTAGGGACATTGACAGGGAGATCAGGAGAAGTGGTGGAAGTATTGGTCAGAAGAAGAGTGGACATATGTTGTGTGCAAGAGACGAGATGGAAGGGAAGTGGTGTGAGAATGGTGAAGGGTAGGCAGGGACAGAAATACAAGTTTATGTGGCAAGGGTGCCTGGAGGGCGGGAATGGTGTTGGTGTCCTGTTTTCTGAGGAGTTTGTAGACAGTGTGGTGAGTGTGACTAGAGTGAGTGATAGGTTGATGATGATGAAAATGATGATTGGAAAGCTCTTGGTGAACGTCATCTCGGGATATGCTCCACAGGTTGGTCGAAGCGATGAAGAGAAGGACAAGTTCTGGTGTGCGATAGAGAAGCTGATGGAAAACGTGAAAGATGAGGAAGTTGTTGTGGTAGGAGGAGACCTAAATGGACATGTGGGAAGGAGTATGGATGGTTTTGACGGAGATCATGGGGGTTACGGATATGGTGTGAGAAATGGAGAAGGTGAAAGGATTTTGGAGTTTACTGATGGAGCTGATTTGTTGATTTGTAATACTCAGTTCCAGAAAGAGGATAATAAGCTTGTTACATACACGTCAGGTGGGTTGACGACAACCGTTGACTACCTGATGGTGCATAGGCGAGATAGGGGGCACCTCCGGGACACAAAGGTGATCCCGGGGGAGGAGGCTGTTTCACAGCACCACTTGGTTGTCTGCGACATAAGGGTGAAAGGTGCGGAGCTCGGCGGGTGAAGTACCAACCAAGAATGAAGGTGTGGAGGTTGAAAGAGGTGACAGTAAGGGAGGCATTAAAAGAGAGGCTGAGTAGGGTCGAGGATGATGTGGTTGAGCTTGAAAGTGGTTGGATGTCAATGAAAGCTAGTCTGTTGGGAGCCGTTGGTGAGGTATGTGGATGGACAAAAGGACCGAGGCACTCGGAAACATGGTGGTGGGATGATGAAGTTGGAAAGAGGATTGACGAGAAGAGGAAGAAGTTCAAGGAGTGGCAGAAGGCGAAGCGTACGGGAGCAGAAACAGCAGAGCATGAAAGTTATAAGGCAGCCAGGAAGGCTGCAAAGAAAGAGGTAGCAAAGGCACAGGAAGCATGCAGGAAAATGTTCGGAGAACGCTTGGATTCGGAAGAGGGTCAGAAAGCAGTATTCAGGATTGCAAAGCAGATAGCGAAAGAGAGGTGTGATGTGATGGGGGTGAGTTGCTAGAAGGATGAAGTGGGACAAATCGTTGTCGACCCAGATGGAATTAAAGGAAGATGGAAAAGATACATGGAAATGCTGTTGAATACAGAGAATGAATGGGATGGCAACATAGAGAGTAACCCAGTTTTAGGACCGGCAGAGAAGATAACTGAGAAGGAAGTTGAGGAAGCGATAAAAGCAATGAAGGGTAGAAAAGCGGGAGGGCCGACGGGAGTTGTGGGAGATATGTTGAAGGCAGCAGGAAGTTGGGGTGTGAAGAGAATGACAGAGATCTGTAATCTGGTGGTGAAAGAAGGCCGCATTCCAGTGGATTGGGAACTGAGTACCCTCGTCCCTCTATATAAGGAGAAAGGTGACCCTCTGGAGTGTGGCTCGTACCGAGCGATAAAGGTATTGGAGCATGTAATGAAGGTATTGGAAAGGGTGTTGGAGAGGAGGATAAGGAAGAAAGTGAAGATCGACGAAATGCAGTTTGGATTTATGCCAGGAAGAGGAACGACAGACGTGCTTTTCATTGTGAGGCAGTTGCAGGAGAAGTACATGGAGAAGAGGAAGAAGTTGTTTCTTGGGTTTGTTGATCTGGAGAAAGCATTCGATAGGGTTCCACGCAAAGTATTGACATGGGCATTGAGGAAGTTAGGAGTGGAGGAATGGTTGATCATAGTGATGGCAATGTACAAAAGAGCGCGCACAGCTGTAAGGACGAAGGACGGGAACAGTGGTGAGTTTGAGGTGAAGGTGGGAGTGCATCAGGGGTCGGTACTAAGTCCACTACTATTTGTAGCTGTGATGGAGGTGCTGGCTCAGAACGTAAAGGAGGGTTTACCGTGGGAGTTGTTGTATGCAGATGATCTGGTGTTGATTGCGGAAAGTATGGATGGACTGAAAGAAAAGATGAACAAGTGGAAGGAATGTATGGAGACAAAGGGTCTGAAGGTGAATATCGGAAAGATGAAGGTGATGGCAAGTGGTAAAGCATGTGGTGAGGTGGAAAGAACTGGGAAGTGGCCCTGTGCTGTGTGTAGGAAGGGTGTCGGAGTGAACTCCATTCAATGTACAATGTGCGCTGAGTGGGTTCATCAAAAATGTTGTGGTCTGAGAGGGTCATTAACCAATGTGGCAGCTACATTCAAATGTAAGGTATGCACAGAGGGAGCTGCAGATGGAGGAAATGTTGAGTTGGATCTTGGAGACGACGTGAAGCTGGAAGGTGTGAAAACATTTTGCTACCTCGGAGACATGCTGAATGGAGAAGGTGGATCAGACTCGGCAACGGTTGCTGGAGTGAGATGTGCATGGAAGAAGTTTCGGGAACTGAGTGGCGTGCTGATGAGGGGAGTGTCGTTGAAGCTGAAGGGAAAGGTGTATGCTGCATGTGTGAGAAGTGTTATCATTTATGGGAGCGAGACATGGGTAATGAACGTAGAGCAGCAACGAAGGCTGGAAAGGGTGGAAATGCGAATGGTTCGGTGGATGTGCGGAGTATCGTTGAGAGAGAGGAAGACAAATGATGAATTGCGAAAGATGATGGGAATAGAGCCTGTGGTTGATGCTGTGAAGAGGAACAAGTTGAGATGGTTTGGTCATGTGTTGAGGAAGGATGAAAGTGACTGGTTGAGAAGAGTGATAGAAATGAATGTAGAAGGAAGTAGAGGACGGGGAAGACCGAGAAAGACTTGGCTAAAGATGGTGGAAGAAGAAATGCGGGCAAGGGGGTTAACAAGGAGAGATGCAGAAAATAGGGCAAAATGGAGAAGATTGTCATGGGGACCGCAAGGCTAACCCCCGCTCTGGCAGGGAAAATTGCCTTAAAATGCATGTTGTATCCATAATAATCATGAGGTATCATGTAGACACGAGCAAATTCAAATGTACAACGAAGTAACATTTGCAACTAGACTTGGCTTGTGCATGTCATACATGACAATATCTCCAACTAGGCCTATTCGATTTGGAGTCATGAGAATTGCAGAGACTGGTCTATCTCGAATCCAATTCAAATTGGTATGTAAACTACTCGTAAAACAAAATACGCACACACGTGCACACTTTCGCCGTTTGTCACAACCAACAGAACTCATTTGCATTTTTGCATATTGTTTTGCCAGAAAATATTGCGGAACATGTCAGAAGGCGACAAAACACATTCACACAAGCAGTTAATGTCACAGGCTTTGAACGTCCTATTTGCATTCACCAAGGCCAGATGCTTTGAGGAAGAGAACAGGCAGCATCCCACATTCCTGCAACCGCCGTCGTTATGGCGCATGCCAAGTCAATTAACCCACAATGCCAACCCCTCCACCCCCATCAAGACAGCTGAAAAGGCCTCGGATCCACGGTTGATCCATTTGGCTCAGAACCCACCACTGTACTTACCCCACAGCTGCTGCTAATCTCTCCTCCCCAAACCAAGCGATTTTGCGTTGATAGTTTTGCTGGAGAAGTTCTCGCTTCCCCTGCAAGACCACTGATCGATTGTGGCAGAAATGAGGGGTCAGCTTGTCCTTCCTCGTTTGCTGCACACAAAACAAAATAAAAGGCACAGGGGTTAGTTAGTCTACAAGTCTCAATGCCGACCACCACAAAGATTCTCCACCAGCTTCGCATGTCGTTGCCCCACACCGAGCAACTCAGGTAAGCATTTCAAAAGGAATACCGTTTACCTGCCCTTCTTGAGATTATCGCATCAATTCAACCGTGGACGGTGACTGAGGAACACATGCTGACACTTTCAAATTGGGTAATCCCGATGCCAATGACTCTATAACAGGAATTATTGTGCACTCCTTTTGTTCGGTCAGCTTGGCCAGACATCGTTCAAAACCACATGAAAACGTCTTTGCCGTTGCCAACGTCACGCAAGCAAAGTGTCGACTCGAGAATTTCATTTGGCACACATTTTGAATGAAGGCAGGACAGACAAAATGTGTGATGGATATGCTTCCCGTCCTCCAGGAAAAAAAACAGAAAATGTTTCTGTGACTTGATCATGACACTTCTCCCATCTGGTGATAAGTCCGCAGCTGTGAGCCATAAGTATATGCATAGACACACCAATCAAAAGAACTAATTACAGTCTTTCTCCACATTTTTCTCTCAACTCATGACAGCGAACACAGAAGCTCAACGGGAAGGGAAAAAAATATATATATAATCTAAATTGCAGGGCAATTTGCCATTAACATCTAGCGATTAGGTTATGAAACATTATAATTTACTGTCAAACTAAAAGCCATCAAGATCCCCCCCAAAACGCTACGTGAGCAATCAGGAATGGCAGATGATATTGTCAATCCTTTTCAGTGCTGTCCCCTTGCACCTCACCACCCCAACCCCAACCCCTCCCTGGTTCTACAGTCTGCCATGAACTCCCTTCTGGCGAAACTCCCAAAATACAGACTCACTGCTCACCTCCACTCATTCATTCCTCTTTCATTCTTTCCTCAGTCTCTTCAGTCTCATGCTTCCATCCAGGGCTTCAAAACAGCAGTTCACCACCATCTCAGGTCATCCCACAACCACAACCATGAACTCTACATCTATTAACAGTCCTCAACAAGCCCAGCTACTTCTGGGTTTCCAATTTGTCCCTCCACTTCTGTGATTGAGAGTTTGTAGCTGTATCCATCTTTTTCACCCCGTGCCTTCCCCCATGCTCTCATTTTTACCACATTTCTTACCCCTCCTAGTCTACCTCTATTTCGTCCATCAATTCTCTGCTGTTGGTGCCCCCCCCCCTCACCCCCCCCCCCCCCCCCCACCGCTCCCACCCTCTCTTCTTCCCGCTGTTCATTTTGCACTGTTACATCGTGGTCCTATGTTTGAGTTTGAGATCCTCCATTTAAAAAAATCCTGAACTTCACTACATCCCCTAAGACCCTGTTCTCACCCTTCTCCTACAATTCCTCTCCTTGTGCTGTGGATCAAAAGGTTGTCCCACTGTTTTCATTTTGCCATATTTTGTCCATTTATCCACTGTATTGTGTCATTCTGCTGCTTCATGAACTTCAATGGTTGGAATTGGAGAAGAGAAAACTTCTTAGGTACGCACTACAAAAAAAAAAAACCCAGCTTTGCACCATCGTTTCCACGTTTGAGGGCCCACCGCTTGGTAAACAAGGAAAGGACCACTTCAGACTTTCCAAAGATACAATAGCCTGTAAAGCACTTTCCAAAGTGTTACAACACCAAACAATTCAATAAGCACTGCAGGTTTTCCGTTTAACAATGGATGTAAACTCAAAAAGAAGATTAAACATACAAACAAAAAGCCCTCGTCTATTGTCGATCTCAACACTTTGCATGTAATATCATTCACAGCGATAGCAGCGAAAGATACCAACCCAACTAGTGTGCCGATTATTAAATGTGGAAGGTAGAAGCAGGGGGGTTGGAGCATTACAGACACAAAGATGTTGCTGTAACCAGCTATGCAAATGAAGGCACAAGCACTTTACAAAGATTGATGGAATGCAGGCCCGATCATACGAGAGATTATGAGCCACGACAGGCGTATCTTGAATCCCAATTGCCAGGACCAGACACAATTATGTTGAACTCGAGATATAAAGTACTTTATGTGGACGTAGCAATGGATAGGGCAGTGGTTCTCAAGCGGCCCAATCAGAACGCTGCTGCAGCCCAAGTGACGTCCTGTTTAAAAAATGCAAAAAAGTAAAGATGCCCCCAGTTTTGCCCCCCACATGCACTGGTTATAAGTGCCTCACAAATCAAAACTCTTAGGTATTGTAAATTTTCAAATTGCATTTTGAAATTGTTGATTCATAGGGTTTCTGATTCAGAGAAAGAAGTAAAAAAAAAAAACCTCTTGCCTCCCCCCACAGCTTGTTTGAGTGGAGCTACAAACTAGGTTGGACATTGAAAAATGGATCACTTTGTGATTCGTGGAGAAAAACGACCTTGCATGAATTTGGAAGGCTAGAAGGAGGGCTTAAAGGTACGCACACTCACCCCCTAAGGTGTCTATCCTGGGTTTAAATATTGGCTCAACTACAAACTACCATCCCTGTGATTCGTCAATGTAGATACAACATGGACGTTATACTGGGCGTCCCATTTGCCGGCATTAGTTTGTAGACGTAAAAGCTCCCACGGTGTCCTTAACGAAGAGTAGGTGAGCCATCACCAGTAACCTGAACAAATTACAAATTCCTGCCCGAACTTGCGGAGGGAATTGCATCAGCGGCACAGCTCCACACTCGATCAACGATGCCACCCTGGAGCCTTGTGCTGCATCAGGAAGAAAAAGAAGGATTCAAAAAGCAATGAAGGTAAAAAGGCAGGTGAAGGATGGAAACATCACAGTTTGGCAGCAGAAGGAGAAAGCAAAGTTACAAGATGACTGCAAAGAGATATTTGCTGTCACTGAAAGAGATGGGAAGCCATTTTGCTTCTTGTGTCACACGGTCCTCAGTGTCAAAAACGTATAATGTGAAAAGGCACTTTGAGATAAAGCATCAAGTTGAGTGGGTGCGGCCCACATAACACACCGAGAGCTGCAAGTGTGGGCCCACTATGGTAAATAGGTTGAGAACCAAGAGTATCCGTGTGTTGAAGGAACAAGCCTTGCCATGCTCTGGGACAAAGTTGGAGTGTGGATGGAGGGGTGGAGGGAAGGTAATGGATTAGTTACACCCTGTGGGAAGTCACACTATGTACCAAAGTTTCCACAGAATGGCAATAATAATCAACCTTTTTTTTTGTAGCAACCGGTATTATTCTAATGTTGGTTCCGAACATGGTAAACCCGAGTAGCGACAAGTCTCGCTCAGACCAAGAGAGGAATGGAAAGTAAAATGGTTTTAGTCGTGAAGGCTCGTGTCAGCGGACAGGTACAAAGATGGATCGAATTGACACAGTGTTCATAGGGGTATTCCAACCGCCATGGGAAAGCAAGGACAAGCTGACGTTTCGGGCATCACCCCCTCATCGAAGCAAAACGACAATCGAAAATAAAGCTAGAACTCCACTCTTCGATGTTATGACATCGACCGACATGACTCCACCCACATTATGACCAAGCATGACAGCAAATATCATTATACATTCTTGTACCAAGCTTGAGTTAAATCCCTTCTGCTGTTCTCAAGTATCACATTTTTACCTGACATCACCTCTGACCTTCGACCTTTAATACAAAATATAATCAGTTCATCTTTTCATTACAATATACACTTCAACCAAGTTTGGTCATAATCCCATCACTGGTTCACAAGGTGGCACGGTAACACAAGTTGTACTTAACATGACATCTGACATCAAAATCTAATCAGTTGATGTTCACATCATTATACATACCTGTACCAAGTTTGACTTGGATCCGTTCAGCTGTTCTCAAGTTATAAGCCTAAATTACAGACTTTGACCTTTGATCTCGTAACCCCAAAATCCAATAAGTTTATCTTTACCTCATTATACATATCTACACAAAGTTTGACTTGGATCCCTTCAGCAGTTCTCAAGTCATCATCGTTATGAAAACTTACGACGGATGGACGGACAGACAGACAGACAGCCCGAAAACATAATGCGTCCGACGACTTCATTGGCAGAGCCTACGCCAAAGGTCAGCTTCTCATCTTCAAAGGATCTGTCGACTCAAACACCGACAGTCCGTTGAAGGCAAAATATACTCTGCTGGTGGAGATTATGAAGCCAGCCTCCCCTCTCCAAATCCCACAAGAAATACATCCATTTCTGGTGAATAATTAAAGAGATGGAAACATTGCGTCCGGCTGAATCTCAAATCGGGTAAATAGTTTCGGCTAAAAGCACGACAGCTAAACGTTTGAATGCAAGAAGGTTTTAGATTCAAATACACTTACTGTAAATGATAATCTTTCTTTGTTATAAATTTGAGCTTCAGTTCAGGAATTCATTATAATAGTTTTTTTTAAAATGGCGGGCACACATTTACTCGACTCGGGTGGCTACTGTACAACAACAACATACAACATGCATTTTAAAGGCCATTTTCCCTGCTAGAGCGGGGGTTAGCCTTGCGGTCCCCATGACAATCTTCTCCATTTTGCCCTATTTTCTGCATCTCAATGCCAATCCTCAATGCCAAACAGGAAATTAGAGCTGTCTCCCTCGACATATCACGTGCCTTCGACACGGTCTGGCACCCCGCTCTGCTCACCAAACTCTCCTCCTTTGGTATCCATGGAAATCTCCACGCATGGCTGGCGGACTTCCTCTCTAGTCGTCGTCAACGTGTGGCCCTGAATGGGTTTCTCTCATCTCCTCTTCCTGTTCAGGCTGGAGTTCCCCAAGGCAGTGTTCTGGGCCCCGTGCTTTTTCTGGTCTTCATCAATGATCTCTCTGACTCTCTCGAAAATCCTCTCTATCTCTTTGCTGATGACTCCACTCTCTGCCGCTCCATTCCTCTTCCCTCAGATCGGCAGTCTGCTGCCTCCTCACTCTCTGAAGACCTGGACAAAATCACAGACTGGTCAAACAAGTGGAACATGTCTTTCAATCCTGACAAATCTCACACTCTTACTATGTCTCTCCGAAAAGATCGACTGGACAACCCTCCCATCTACTTTCTCAACAATCCTCTCCAAGAAGTTCTGTCGCTCAAGATTTTGGGTCTCACTATCTGCCATGATCTTTCTTGGGAAAACCACATTTCCAAGCTGGCCTCCAAAGCCAGTCGCCGACTGGGCATCCTCCGTCGTGCGAAGTCCTTCCTCGGCACACCTGAGCTCCTCACCACATACAAGGCTTTCATCCGCAGCTCAATGGAATACTGTTCTCCCCTATGGGCCGGTGCTCCTGCCTCACACCTAGCTCGGCTTCACGCTGTTGAAACCAAAGCTTTCAGAATTATTGGAATCTCCCGCGATGAAGCTATCTCTGAGGGCCTTTCACTCACTCACCGCAGGCAGGTAGGTGGTCTTTCTGTCTTCTACCGACTCCTCTCCGGCCTTGCACCCCCAGCTCTCTCTGTGCTCTGTCCCCCAAATATTCCTACAGGTCGCACAAGATCTGCCAGCAACCCTCTGATGGTTAAACTGCCGAAATCTCGGCTCTCTGCTCACCTTCACTCTTTCATTCCTCTTTTCTCCCGCCTCTGGAACAAACTCCCTCACTCCCTTCAATCCCACTCCTCCCTCCAGGTCTTTACAACAGCTGTTCACCACCATCTCTTATCTTCCCCCATCCAAAACCTTGATCTTTTCTACCCCCGCTAATTCACCCCAGATCCACCTTGTTTGAAATTCCAACTTCTTTCCTGGAAGTCCTGGCAGTGTCCATATGTTTTATACCTCTCCCACTGCCCCCTTCCCATGCCCCCCCCCCCAAAGCCCTCGCCCTCTCTCAGATCTCTCGATGTCTCCATGTCTCTCGGTCCCTGCTCTCAAATGTTGTGTTTGTGTCCTTCCCCCTCTCTCCCCATCTTGTCTACCGCTCCCGATGTTATATGTTTTATGTGTCGGTTTGTCTTTCTGTGATTAATGTTCGCTCTTTCACGAGCCTCGATCTTGTATACAAAAAAAAAAAAAAAAAATCTCTCCTTGTTAACCCCCTTGCCCGCATTTCTTCTTCCACCATCTTTAGCCAAGTCTTTATCGGTCTTCCCCGTCCTCTGCTTCCTTCTACATTCATTTCCATCACTCTTCTCAACCAGTCACTTTCATCCTTCCTCAACACATGACCAAACCATCTCTACCTGTTCCTCTTCACAGCATCAATCACAGGCTCTATTCCCATCATCTTTCGCAATTCATCATTTGTCTTCCTCTCTCTCAACGATACTCCGCACATCCGTCGAACCATTCGCATTTCCACCCTTTCAAACCTTCATTGCTGCTGTACGAGAACAGAATATATATATATATATTTGCGGTTTTGTAAATAAAGGCACCCCCCCCCCCCCCCCCCATAGTTAGTTACACCACAACATGTAGCCTCGCATAGTTAGTTATTTCTTATTAAATGTGAAGTATAGTCTCCTTCCCAATGTTAATATGCGTTGAAGCAGGCAGGGTAATGGTAGGCCTCATTGCAGGCTAAAGTGCCTTGTCATGGGCCTAGTCCAGGCCTTGCAGGCCCGAGGGAGGAGCTGGATGGTGTGGCCGGTGAGCAGCGAGCAGCCAATGGGAGCTGAAGGGGGTGGCCAAGGGTGACCAATAAGGGGCTGTCACGATACGTGACCCCAGGCCGCCAATGGAGGCCCGTGGAACGTTCGAGTGAGGTGTCGGGGGGCTATAAAACCCGGCCCGGACACCCACTCTCTCTCTCTCTCTCTCTCTGGCTCGGCACTCCAAACTCTCTCTGGCAGGCTGACGCTCTCTTGCAGGCGCTCCGAACTCTCTCTGGCTCGGCACTCCGAACTCTCTCTGGCTCGGCACTCCGAACCCTCTCTGGCAGGCTGGCTCTCTTGCAGGCGCTCCAAACTCTCTCTGCCTCGCCGACCCTGAGATACGCTCCTCGGATTCCTGCTACGTGCACGACCTTGATCAACGCCCCTACCGCGAACATCTCCGGCTGTGGTGTCCCAGGTTGGAGCGATCCTTGGGGGTTTCCGTCCAACGAGCCCGTCCAGGCAAACTGCACGAAGCGGCCGCGCTTTGGGCGCATTACCCTCTTCCTTCCCTTCCCCGAACGAATCTGAGGGCCCTTGTCTGGGAACCTAGGTAAGGCCGCTAAGATTCTTCGCTGTGTCCCTTTTCTGTGAATACTGTACCTTGTAAATAAATCCTGTGGTTTGGTTTCCAACCTGGCCGTCATCGTCCTTTCAACATTGGCCTCGCATTGCCCGAATTAAAACAGCTCGATCGGGTTCAATAGTGTTAACGGAACGAGTTACGCGACGCACAACCGCTCGAGCGTCCAGTACCAGCGTGACTCGTGCGAGGTTCAGTCCCCGTTCTCACGGCTGCGTGTGTCGAAGGTACTTGGGTCATGACCGTTAACCCTTCCACGCGTAGCTGCGGGCTCGGCGGCTGGAATTGCTTAGCAATCCATCCACCACGAGTGTAGTGTGGGTGGCGGCCTCGTGGACTCGGAGTTTGAGGGGGAACAGGGCTTAACCCCCCCCCCCCCCCCCCCACTTAGTACGTTGACAAACCCGAGATCCGCAACAATATTATATATATATATATATATATATATATATATATATATATTGCTGCGGTTTTGAGATTGGCACATTGAAGTCAATAAATGTTAAAGGTTTGCCCCCCCATAGTTAGTCACACGAGCAACATATAGACCCATTTGTAGTGTAGTTATGTCTTAGTATGTGTAAGAATAGGCCATTTCCTCTCTTAGTACCTGCGTTGTGTAAAGGCAGGAGAACAGGCCCTACATTCATTTTGTGTACACCTCCATGCTACCTCTATGGGCGCAATCCATCCCGCGTCCCATTTGGCTATCCACTAGTCAAGTTAACACGAGGCAGGGCCTCGAAAGGTGAAGGAGGGTTGAGCTCGGTGCGGCATGAACCAGCCAATGAGAGCCAGCTCTAAGAATGAACCAGCCAATGAGAGCTCGAGCGGAATGGCGTGAGAGGGTGTGGTGAAGAGCGTCTGGTGAGTTCCAGAGGGTTCGAAGGGCGTGGCATATATAACCCGATGCGAAAAGCCCTCGGAATGACTCGCGGAGTAAAAGGACTCGCGGAGGAAAGGACTAGCGGAGGAGAGGACTCGCGGAGGGAAAGGACTTGAGAGTTATCGAGGGAGGTGCGCTGAGCTTGTGCGGAGTTTATGAGAGGATTCTAAGGAGACGCGCTTGAAAAGGATCCTTCGCACTGTATGAACCTTGTTACGTGGAATACGTGGGCGCAGACAGGGCGTTGATAACTCACGCGGTTCAGCCAAAGCGAGTGAACGCGGCTGAGTAACTGCCAGCCGCGCAAAGTCTGCCCTCTACCGTTCGCCCTGAGATAAACCGTTCCGTTTGAGCGACACGATACGGCGATACGCGGTCCTGCCTTCTCCTACCTCCATCTTCACGGAACGTGCCAGGGACCGTGGAGAGGTTCGTGGAGAGGCCAGGGACAGGGCCGATCCTGGACGACCACCGCGGCGCTGGTGAACATCATCCTGCCAATCTGCAATCCCCATGTGAGTGTGAGTGAGACGGGCCCGTTTGTCCTGGGGTATTAAGTATAAGACTGTATAAGGATTGCTTTGTGTCTCTTCCTCCTGTGCTGTAAATACGTGCAATCATAATTAAACCAATTTGTTCTTCCTTTTCTTTCCAATTCGATCGCCTTTGTGATTTCTCCATTGACTGAGCGTGGTACGAATAAGATCGCTCCAATCGGGTCTAGTAACTAATAATAGCGTGGCTCACGTGTACGCAAACCGCTCGGGCACATCACCATCACACGTGGTTCGTGCAAGGCTTATTTCCTCGCTTCAGGGCAGCGTTAGTACTAAGGTACGAGCGAATTTGGTCCCGAAACCCTATTTGGCACTGTCCGGAAGGGACGTAATAGGTCTCGGGTCGCGCCAGGTCAGTAAAGACAAGGGGATTAATCCCCCCTTGATAAGGGGAGAAGGCCGGCGACAGATCCACAACAATTGGTGTCAGGAGTGGGATTTGGAACCTGGGACGAAATTATTTAGACCAAATTTTGGACACCAATTGTACATATTGGCCACAGCAATTGGTGTCAGGAGTTGGGATAGGACCCGAAGTGCTCTTAACGCACTCAAAATTACGAGCAACCAAAATTTAATTATTAACATCCAAATTAAATTCGTGCCATGGCTAGCCAAGGCGGTCGAATGCCGGTGGGGGTAAATGATGAGGTAGAGGAGGAAGAATTGATAACCCAGGACCCACGGGAAGAGTTGGAGCAAGAGGAGGAAGCAGAAGAAGGGCAGACAGCAGGGGTGGAAATGGCGGCGCCTCGCACATGGCGGTGGCAGCCGGGCCCGCTGTGCAGACCGGGCTCGACATCGGGTCATACCTAGCCCAAATTATGAGGGACATGAAAGAAATGAGGGATGAGGCAAGGTGTAATATGGGCGCCCAAAAGAATGACATCAATAAAATAAATGGGAAAATGGACATCCAGAGAGATAAAGCAAGGAGGGACATAAAAAAATGGGTGATGAATTGGAAAACAAAATGGGTGGCCAATTGAAAGAAATGGGGGACAAATCCACCCGGGAAATAAAAAAAATGGGTGATCAATTGGAAGAGGTGAAAAAGGGGCTGGAAAGCAAAATGGACACTCGAAAGAACGAATTGAAAAAAATGAGGGTGGCGTCGAAAAAGGAAACGAGAGAGATGGGGAAGGACATAAGGCGCATGTTGAGCGAAGACGTCGCAAAGGGACGCGACGAGGTAACACGGTGCGAGGACCGCGGGGGGAGTGAGCTTGGGCAGAGCGCAGCCAAGTTGACCGAGGGGATAGAAATCGCTACTCGGGGTGTGGAAAAGCCGACGGCCGCCGAATTGGAAGAGAAAATTTTAAGGGTGCCGACGGTCGCGGTAGAAAAAGAAATCATAGAAATTATAGTTGAAATTGGGGCCGAAGAGACAGCAGAGATAGGAAATGAATCACGGAAGAAAGAAATGGAATTTGCACAAAGTTTGGATTTTCATTGTGATGTCGTGCTTCCTAACGAAAATGAAGGTTTGCAGGTGCTGGCGGAGAAGAGAATCCCGAAGGTGAGCAGGAGTGTGTATGGCGCGAAAGTGTTTGGCGCGAAAAGATTTTTGCCGCGCTTGGGATCCCGACGAAACACGGGCGCTCGTGGAAGGTCCGTGGTGCGATGTACGCGAGTGAATGGCGCGCGTGTGCAAAAAAAGTGCGCACCGAAGCGCAAGAGTATGACGGAATGTGAGCGGGAAGAGTGTGTCGAAGAAGAGTGCGAAACAGAGTGTGCGATGGATGAGGAGAGTGAGGGCGGATGCACACCGGAGCGTGTTGGAGAGTGTGCAGGAATGCACACCAGAGCACGTGATTGGGTGTGCAACAGGAGAGTGCACACTCGTGGGTAAGTGTGCGCTGATTGGGTGTGCACCAGGAGAGTGCACACCCGGTGGACGTTACGGAGTACGTAACGGAGGAGTGTGCGCAAGAGTGTACGCGAGGGTGTGCGATGGCCAAGTGTGTAACTGAGTGCGCGAGTAGTACGAGTGCGCCAGGATGTGTGCAAGGGTGTGTGATAATGGAGTGTGCAAACGGCATGAGTGCGCCTGAGTGATGTGCACGAGCGTGCGGTAATAGAATGCAGGGAATACGAGTGTGGAACGGGTCGCGTGTGTTGAGAACACGGCCCTAGCATCGACGAAGACCGGGGCAGCGTTTAGGGTGAAGTATAGCCGACGCGAGCCCTTGGTGCGTGGTGTGCTTTGTGTGCTGCGGGGATCGGCGGGAATCGTTGCCGCGGTTGTCTCGCAAGGAGCGCCGTGCACGATTCGTGCCGGGCCCCGCCCTGTATGGTCGGTGCCGCGCCTTGGCGGGAAAGGCGATCGGCATGGTTCGAGGGGGGGTAGGAGAGGTGGGAGCCGTGCCCCCTGGCGGGTGCGATGCTCCGACCGTGGACAGTCGGGCCATCGTGCATGGGACCGCAGGGCTCCGCGCAGAGATGGCGCCTGGAACCTTGGCCCAACAAAACCTCCTCCCCTGAATCGAAAATGCCGGACGGACCCAACCTACAGGCGACCAACCACCCGTATGCATCGTTCGGCTTTTCGAAGCCGAGCTGTGAAAATGTACTTCCGCACCGAGAGGCTCCAGTGTAGCGGACGATTAGCAATGATGTTGGCGAATAGTACCCGGCGTGAAGGAGTGGTGGTTTCACCATTCCTCACATGTCTTGGGGCACATGAGCAGTAGATTATGGGGTGGCAGTGTAAACTTGCCGAGGGCGGGCTAGGTTAATTGATAGGGATTTAGAAATGACAGTAGGGACAAGATTTAAGTAGGGACATGGTACAGGTAGAGGGGACGTAGTCAGATTAGGTGGATGATAATGACGAGGGAGTGCTTAGTGTAAGGGAAGACAGGGGAGCACGAGTTTTAGGGGAAAAGCAGCTAGTTAGATGGTGCTGTGTGTGTGTGGATGAGCATGAGCAAATGAGGAATTGAATGAGAATCACTGTGTGTGGATGAGCTTGAGCAAATGAGGCATTGGTCGGGGATAACCAGAGGTGGTGTATGAGTGGTGTATTGAGGACGAATGGAGTGTGTTGAAGTGAATTGACTTGCATGGTGTGCAAGTGGGGAACAGGTGTGTGAGCACAAGAGGTGTGCAAGAGAGCTTGGTGTGTGTGGGAATAAGTGGTGTGGAATGCATGGTGCGAAGGAGTGAATGGGGGGAGATGGACCCCTTCACGAATACCCGGGGTGGGTAGAGTAAAGTCAGGTAGAGGGCTTAGGTAAATTATTGGATATTGACATCTGTGGTGCAGGAAGTAGCAGGAGGTGCATGGATGGGTGCATGAGTCTGTGGAATGGCTGGGTGTGTGGGCTTTGCTGGTGCGTATGGTTATTGGAGCACTCCGCCACTGGTAGTTTGTCGGCCAGGTGAGGCCACAGGTAGGCTCCGGGAGCCAGTTAGGGTTATGATTAGTGTTCAGTGGGGCCCGAGGATCCCAAGAGAGGACCCGCGTAGCCCAATGCCAGAGAGGGCATCAGGGGGTGAGAGAGCCAGGAGAGGCCTCCCCCAATTTAGGTAGTCGCAAGGAGCAAGGTAAGCTCGGGTGGCTACTTCAGTGGCGGAGGTGCGCAGGTAGGTAGACCTGCTAGTGGAGCCACACGACCCAGCCCCGAAATTGTGCAAAGGCATAGATTGAAAAATTGGGGAGTGAGACCCAAATTTTGGAAGGCACCAGGTGGTCAATGGGAATCAGGTTTTTCGAACCACATAGTTTAAAGATGCCGATTGGCAGGGCATGACCCCGGGTTAGTTTAAAAGTTAATGTCAACTAGTGTAGTTAGGATTTGAGAGAAGTCCCTTCCCGCCATCCACATTCATTCACCAAGGTGACAAAGCTCCACACCAGCACCAAATGAACGATTTGAGTGAGTAAGACGCATCTCGACGTAAGAGTGACATTGTGTGTTATTCCATCTCTTCCTTATTGGGAGGGATTGGAAGACGAATTTGGTTTAGAGGGGGATATGGGAGACAAGACATAGAGACGGAATTGTAATTTGTAAATACAGGGAAGGGCAAGGGTAGGGTAAGCTGACATGGGGGGGGGGGGGGGGAGGGGGGTACGAACGGTTAGGGACGAGCTTGCTCTGCTCGCTCTCCCGCACCCCTCATGTTGCATTACCTTGTGTTTTGGTGTACCATTGCACCCTTTCCTTTGCTAACTGTGCTTTGTCTCTCCTCCCCACCCATGGACCCATTTTGGAGGAGTTGTGCAACAACCTCGAACTGTGCAGCTGCACTTTGCTACACCTGTGCGGCTGCACATTGCTACGGCCATGCGGGTGAACTGCACAGTACTTTGCTGCCGTACTCTTATTATAACTTTGCTGCACATGCACAGACACTTTGCTGCACCACATTACACATGGACAACACGTTTTGTGGCGTTACACTTTGCTGAGCAGTCATTTGCTGCAAACTTACCTTTCATCTTCGGACCACTGGTTTTAAGTGGCATCAATGTCACGCAGTTGGACCACATAAGGTTGGCCCTGCTGACAAATAAAAACGAACACGGGTTCTTGTACATTTTATTCTGGTGTGCCAGGAAAGAAGAACTAAGTTTTTATTGCACACAGAAGATGAAGCAAGAAGAAGATGCGGCCCAGCAGCAAATAGTGAACTTTTTGAACTGTGCATTGATGAATGTGTTTTGGTGTATTGGTGCATTGCTGTGCTTTCTCTCCCCTCCAATCTTTTTTCCACAAAAAGAAGAGGTCCTGGGTTATCGAAATGTAAATAATTAGGTTTTTGTGCTTGTAAAAAAGATTCTACCCACCGGCTTTATGTGTAGTTTGAGAATTAATTCCGCAATTCGATTAGTTGTGGGTGCGAGTCTGTTAGTTAGTTACACGACGCAATAGGTGGGACATATTTAGTGTTGTAAAACTGTCACATACACGGGGTTAGAGTAAATTTTAGAAGGGAACCACATCTAAGTGTCACACATAATTAAAAACTAGTCCGACGTCTTGCTCAAAACCGGTCGTTCACACTTGTGTGGGTTCGACTCGGGGACGAGTCTGACGAGGGAGGGGGGCAGTGCTGCAGTTTTGAGATTGGCACATTGAAGTCAATAAATGTTAAAGGTTTGCCCCCCATAGTTAGTCACACGAACAACATATAGGCCCATTTGTAGTATAGTTATGTCTTAGTATGTGTAAGAATAGGCCATTTCCTCTCTTAGTACCTGCATTGTGTAAAGGCAGGAGAATAGGCCCTACATTCATTTTGCGTACACCTCCATTCTACCTCTATGGGCGCAATCCATCCCACGTCCCATTTGGCTGTCCACTAGCTAGTCAAGTTAACACGAGGCAGGGCCTCGAAAGGTGAAGGAGGGTTGAGCTCGGCGCAGCAGCAGTGGGGACGGTAAGAATGAACCAGCCAATCAGAGCTCGAGCGGCATGGCGTGAGAGGGTGTGGTGAAGAGCGTCTGGTGAGTTCCAGAGTGTTCGAAGGGCGTGGCGTATATAACCCGATGCGAAAAGCTCTCGGAAGGACTTGCAGAGAGGGAGCTTGATAACAGGACTCACGGAGGATAGGACTTGAGAGTTATCGAGGGAGGTGCGCTGAGCTTGTGCGGAGTTTACGAGAGGATTCTAAGGAGACGCACTTGGAAAGGATCCTTCGCACTGTATGAACCTTGTTACGTGGAATACGTGGGCGCAGACAGGGCGTTGATAACTCACGCGGTTCAGCCAAAGCGAGTGAACGCGGCTGAATAGCTGCCAGCCGCGCTAAGTCCGCCCCCCACCGTTCGCCCCGAGATAATCCGTTCCATTCGAGCGACAAGATACGCGGTCCTGCCTTCGCCTACCTCCATCTTCACGGAACGTGCCGGGGACCGTGGAGAGCCGGACGGGGCCGATCCTGGACGACCACCGCGGCGCTGGTGAACATCATCCTGCCAATCTGCAATCCCCGTGTGAGTGTGAGTGTGAGTGAGACGGGCCCGTTTGTCCTAGGGTATTAAGTATAAGACTGTATAAGGATTGCTCTGTGTCTCTTCCTCCTGTGCTGTAAATACGTGCAATCATAATTAAACCAATTTGTTCTTCCTTTTCTTTCCAATTCGATCGCCTTTGTGATTTCTCCATTGACTAAGCGTGGTACGAATAAGATCACTCCAATCGGGTCTAGTAATTATAAATAGCGTGGATCACGTGTACGCAAACCGCTCGGCATATCACCATCACATGTGGTTCGTACGAGGCTTATTCCCTCGCTTCCAGGGCAGCGCTAGTACTTAGGTCACAGCGAATTTGGTCCTGAAACCCTATTTAGCGCTGTCCGGAAGGGACGTAATAGGTCTCAGGTCACGCCAGGTCAGTAAAGACAAGGGGATTAATCCCCCCTTGATAAGGGGAGAGGGCCGGCGACAGATCCACAACAATATATATATATATATACATATATACAGTCACGTGAAAAAGAAAGTACACCCCATGTAAAGTTTTGACTTTTTCAACATATTTCAACATACAGCTATTTCATCTTCATTTCAACAATATTGATAGATAAAGGTGATATAATATAACAAATATCATGAAACATTTACATTTTGTAGTCCATTGTATAATTTAAATAAACATAAATGCAAATTTCGCCTGAGGAAAAAGTAAGTATATATATATATATATATCTTGCCAGGTTTGGTGGGTGCTTGATACGTTGGTCATGCTTGACATCGTTAGTTCGAGTCTAATTACTCAAAACATGATCAATGTAAGAACTATTTCCCGATGAAGCAGTCGTGTGTGGCAAAGCTAGACTTGTTGTGCTTGAGGATTCAGGCTGCTGACGACTGTGGTTATGAGATGTCAGTTAGAGGTGGAACTCGACCGCCTTTAAAAGGTGATGTAGTTCACAGGTGGTAAACATGTACACTTGCTGCCACTTCTCGCGAGCACCACTTATCTCTGCGGACATTCACAAGCTAGTCAGTGAGAATCGAGCCATTTCCATGAGCATTGGATGCAAGAGATAATAAATGAATAAAAATTGTTGGATGTTCCCATCTTCATTATCAACAGTTCATGAAGTAATTGCTTTCAAATGTTTTCACAAGAAAATTACACCTCATCTTACTCGTACTTGGATGGTAGAGTACTTCTCATTATTATTGTGCTTTTCTTTGTTCAATCCTCCTTTTTAACACCATTACATTGTGTGCGATCGAGTCTCGACCCCCCCGCACCCCCTCCCCTCTTAAGGTACAAATTTTAGAAACACACACAAATATATACATATATATATAATATATATACATATATTGTTACGTTTATGGGGGTAGGGATGAAATACCGTAGTGGAGATAGGAAAGTATCGTTTAACATGGACCATGTGACGTGAAGAGGAAGAACCCTCGGTGTAATACGCAGGGAACCTGTCAGGTTACGAGTGTTTGCATGTCACTACACGGAGGGTGGTTTTTGTGTTAAGTTAGATAGGGCTTAAGGATAAGTCCCAGTATATACTTGCCTCCTGTGATTTTCCCTTATGTTTTTACATTCACTCGGCCAGTCATGCAAACGAGCGCCGTCCATTAACCAACAACAACCACCGACATTGCCGACAGAAAGCTGAACATTCACAAAGGACGGCTAGACTCCGCCTCAAACTGACAGGCCACGCTTGAGCTTCGTCATTGGGGGTCAAGCAGGCCGTGAGGCCCCGCCCCGAAAGGGATGATTGGTCATGGAGATGGGATGATGATTTAATGGGACGTGAGGTTTGGTGGAGTGCGACGTCAGCAAGGGGAAAAAAAAGAGGATGCGTCCCTCGCTCTCGCTCTCTCTTGTTCTGGCCTGGGTGGAGGACGGCTGCGCTTCGTGCCGTGTGCGCCTGAGACTTATCGGGGCTTTGTGGAGCGTCAAACGACTGGAGGAGGACGGTGTTCCCGAGCAGTGGTGCTCTCCAGACACGCTGTGACTGTGCGGTACAGTTCGGTCAGGAATTCAGAGGAGGAGGAAATTTTGCCACCGCTTCGCGGCTCAGTGTGCCGTTTGGCGATTCGCGCTATCTTGTGCGCGTGCGCTCTCGCGCGGAGACTCGAGTACCATTCACACTCGTCCTCGTCAGAGCAAGGCTGAGTATCGGCCGACTCACCAAACCATCTTTTTCTTTTACGTTTCCCTGTGTCTGTAATTGTGTCTGAATGGGGGTGCCTCAATTAGGAATTATAGTTTTACTGCAGCCTTCATTTTAATTGGTCTACAATTCTTTTCATTAAATCCTTTATTTTTGCATTTCATTATTGTATTGTGAATTTTGCTTGTCCCGTATCTATGTTTGTGGGTTCGAGGAATAAACCCCGTGGCGGCCGTCCATTCAGGTAAGGCTTTGGGTCCTTCCCACGCGCGAAAAGATAATCCCGCCACCTTCGGGTCTATGCCTCGGAGTAACAATGTTTGGCTATTCTTCTGAGGCCGGTGTTCATTGACCAGGGACTAAACCAGGTCTTTTTTATGTTGAAGGCTCCAAGCACAAACTATATATATCCCTCATCGAGGCCAGGCCTTAAATAAAAGAGAAGAAAAGTGTATGATGAAAAGTGTATGATGTTTGTTTGTGAGAAAGAGAGATTGAAGCTAGGCCGGTAGCTATAGTTTGAGTGAGACAGAGAGCAAGACCAGCAACCCTGACAAGAAGAGTGCAAGATGGTTCCAGGAACCACTTTAATGCTCCTAAGACAGGACGGTAGTACTACGCTGGGCGGTTGCTGTCTGTCCGTCTCCGCATTACTCCCACAGATTTTGGGACTAGCCCTGCCAAACTTTCTGTGGAACCTTTTGGGGTCCCAGTGGGTGTCCTGAGGAGGTGGGATGTTTCCATAAATTTCTCAATAAAATTATGATTTTGAGTTTCCACCCGTAGGAAGCTGCTCTCACTCACATACAAACACATTCACGGGTTCAGCATCCACAGTTTCGCCATTTACAGCATATGGAAACATTCGCCGGTTCGTCATTTATTTGCATGTAGAAACATTCGCCGTTTGGCAATATCTCAATTAAATTGCGATTTTGAATTTCCACCCATACGAAGCGCTGCTGTCTCTTCATCTATGTCTGCATGTAAACTCACTCATGGGTTTGGCATTACCAGTTTGCCCTTTTACCACATGTGCAAGCCCACCCATGCATAGTACGGTTGCCTTGCTAGTACAGTATATTTTGCGGGGGAAGGGGTTTTGCGATTGTGTGTGCGTCTGTGTGCGTCTGTGTGCGTCTGTGTGCGTCTGTGTGCGTCTGTGTGCGTCTGTGTGCGTCTGTGTGCGTCAGAGTGCGTCAGAGTGCGTCAGAGTGCGTCAGAGTGCGTGACTGACATTTTACAGATCACTGTTATTAAACAACAGAGATGACGATCTTATGGTTATCCGCCACGATTGAGAGAATGCCATCTCCACAATGAAGCAGAAGAAACCACCATAGCTCTAAACTGCAACACCATCCCGCACCACTCACTAATCCACCGTCACCCTAAATAGCTAACACCCCCCACTCCCCTCCCCTCCGAGACTCTCCCTCGCTCCTCCCCTCCTAGACTCACCTCTCACCCCTCCTCCTCAAAGCGCCCTCCCTGCTTCTTCCCCCTTCAAACTTTCACCTTCATCTCCCCCAACCTTCTGCCTCGCTCTTCCCCCTCCTCAAATAACACCTCACTGTGCCTCACCCAATCTCCATCAAACCTTTTGTCCGCCCCATTCTTCCTTTCTCCAAGCTATTCTGAAATCTCTGACACACCTTCAACAGCTCTCCCTACCTCTTCCTCCTCTTCCACATCTTACCCTACCCTTCCCTCCCCCCCCCCCCCCCCCCCCCGTTCTGTATCCGATACTCCCCCTTCCTCTTCATTAACGGTATGGACCTCAAACATCCGGGGCCTTCGCTCAAACTTGACTGATCTCTCCATACAGGTTGCTTCTGACAAACCAGATGTGATCTGCTTATCAGAAACTTTCCTCCTTCATGATGTCTCTGATTTCCTTGGTATCTCTCCCAGGTTACTCCCTCCTCCGGTATGATAGACCTGAGCCTCGTCCTGGAGGTGCGGTTGCTATCTTTATAAAAAAAACTCTTCCTCACTCGCGCTCCCACTGTCCTCTCTCCACCTCACCCCCAGGAATACCTTTGGCTACGGGCTTCCCCTTCGCTCCCACCTTTTGTTCATATGTGTGTTGTACCGTCCACCAAAACAGTGATGACTCCAACTACACCTCGCTGTCTGATAATATGGACCAACTTCTATCGACCCATCCCAACTCTCTCTTCCTCATATGTAGCGATTTCAATTGTCACCATGCCAGTTGGCTGGGTGTGGGTACCTCTCTCACCAGCCATGGCTCTTCAGCAAAGGACTTCTGTGACTCACTAGGACTGACACAATCAGTCAATTTCCCGACCCGGATTTCAGTCAACGTAGCATCTTCTCTTCTGGACTTCGTTATGACTAACTTCCCTGAAAATGTCTGCTGCTCTTCTTCTGCTCCAATCAGCTCATCTGATCATGTGCTTGTTAAAGTGGACATCTCTCTGACCATTCTCAGAGAGCCTCCTCAGCGTCGACGAGTCTGGCATTTCACTCAGGCCAACTGGCACGGTCTTCAAGCAGCCATCAATCATCTGGACTGGTCTCCCATCTCTCCCGCCTCTGACATCAACTCATCCTGGGAATTCAAGTAAATTGCTCTCTCTCATGCACAGATTTATCCCATCTAGTCTTCAGTTGTCATACCCTTCCTCCGGTCCATGGTACACGGAATCTTGTGGTGAGGCTGTTGCCCAGAAACAACTTGCTTTCGTCTCCTGGAAAGCAAATCCAACGGAAGGAAATCTCCTTTCCTTTCACAAAGCCCGAAACAAGTGTGTGTCCACCCTCAGGAGAGCCAGGAAACAATATCTCTCCGTTCTCAAGACCTAACTCTCTTATCTGTCTCCCTCTTCCAAATCCTGGTGGCGTCTGGTCAAATCTGTTTCTGGTGTTTGTTCCCCCTCCATCCCCTCCCTCACCTCAAACGGCTACACAGCTGACTCCACACGTGAAAAAGCTGAATGCCTCAACTCTGTGTTTGCCTCTAAATCTTGTGTCCCAAACCCATCCCTCTCTGTACCCACCGTACCCAGTTGTACCCAGCTGCTCCTGGACTCTGTGTCATTTCCTCCTGACAAGGTGGAAAAGTTTCTGTCAACCCTCGACTCTGATTCTGCAACTGGTCCTGACGGCATCAGCCCACGGGTCCTAAAATCATGTTATTCCGCTCTTTCACTCCCTCTCTCTGTTCTCTTCACCCTCTCTTTTGCTCAAGGTCATCTGCCATCTGCTTGGAAATCAGCGAACATCACCGCTTTGCACAAAAAAGGTGCAAAAACAGATCCGAGCAACTACAGACCAATCAGCCTTCTCCCAATTATCAGCAGTCATGGAATCCATCATTTCTTCAGATATGAAATCTTTCCTCTTCTCCAATGGCTTGATCTCTGACCATCAATTTGGTTTCAGACCTGGTCACTCTACTCTGGACATGCTGCTTCTGCTTTCTCAACAATGGATGGAGGTCCTCAACACCAAACAGGAAATTAGAGCCGTCTCCCTTGACATTTCACGTGCCTTCGATACGGTCTGGCACCCTGCTCTGCTCAGCAAACTCTCCTCCTCTGGTATCCATGGAAATCTCCACGCATGGCTGGCGGACATCCTCTCTAGTCGTAGTCAACGTGTGGCCCTGAATGGGTTTCTCTCATCTCCTCTTCCTCTTCAGGCTGGAGTTCCCCCAAGGCAGTGTTCTGGGCCCTGTGCTTTTTCTGGTCTTCATCAATGATCTCTCTGACTCTCTTGAAAATCCTCTCTATCTCTTTGCTGACGACTCTACTCTCTGTCGCTCCATTCCTCATCCCTCAGATCGGCAGTCTGCAGCCTCCTCACTCTCTGCAGACCTGGACAAAATCACAGACTGGGCAAACAAGTGGAACATGTCTTTCAATCCTGACAAATCTCACACTCTTACGATGTCTCTCCGAAAAGACTGACTGGACAACCCTCCCATCCACTTTCTGAATAATCCTCTCCAAGAAGTTCTGTCACTCAAGCTTTTGGGTCTCACTATCTGCCATGATCTTTCCTGGGAAAACCACATTTCAAATCTGGCCTCCAAAGCCAGTCGCCGACTGGGCATCCTCCGTCATGCGAAGTCCTTCCTTGGTACACCTGAGCTCCTCACCACTTACAAGGCTTTCATCCGCAGCTCTATGGAATACTGCTCTCCCCTCTGGTCTGGTGCTCCTGCCTCACACCTAGCTCGTCTTCACGCTGTTGAAACCAAAGCGTTCAGAATCATTGGAATCTCCCGCGATGAAGCTAACTCCAAGGGCCTTTCACTCACTCACCGCAGGCAGGTTGGTGGTCTTTCCGCCTTCTACCGACTCCTCTCTGGCCTTGCCCCCCCAGCTCTCTCTGGGCTGTCCCCCAAATATTCCTACAGGTCGCACAAGATCTGCCTGCAACCCTCTTATGGTTAAACTGCCAAAATCAAGACTTTCTGCTCACCTTCACTCCTTCATTCCTCCTTTCTCCTGCCTCTGGAACAAACTCCCTCACTCTCTTCAATCCCACTCCACCATCCAGGTCTTTAGAACAGCTGTTCACCACCATTTCTTATCTTCCCCCATCCAAAACCTTGATCTTTTCTACCCCCGCTAATTTCACCCAAAATCCTACACTTTTTTTTGAAATACCAACTTCTGTCCTAGAAGTCCTTGGTCCCCTTGTGTTTTATACCTCTCTACCCCCCCCCCCCCCATTCCCACGCCTCCTCCCCCCCAAGCCCTCTCCCTCCCACACTTCTCCCTGCTCTCAAATGTTGTTTGTGTGCTTCCCCTTCTCTCCCCATCTTGTCTTCCGCTCCCTCTTTTTATATATTTTGTTTGTCTGGTTGATTTGTTTGTGAAATAAATGTTAGCTCTTTCACGAGCCTCGATTCAGTATACAAAAAAAAAAAAGAAAAAAAAAAGAAGAAGAGAAGAAACACCCACAACCACCCCTCCACCATCCACAATGCCCCCCACAATCCCCCATCAACTGTTACCCTATATAGTTAACAATACCCACGACTACCCCACACCTCCCACATAGCAGAACTTCCCCCTCCACTGGGCTCTGGACATCAACAAGACACGACACGACACGACACGACACAACACAACACAAATGGCATCACGGGAAAGTATTAAACTGGACGGTCCTGTAACATAAAGGACACCGGGTCAGCCTGTGAAGGTGGGACAAGGCATTTGTTGCCCATTTGGTCGGCATGCGGATTCGTGCTGTGTGTGTGCTGATTCGTGCAGTGTCCGTTTCGTGTACGTGCAGAGTCCGTTCCATGTACGTGCAGAGTCCGTTCCGTGTACGTGCAGAGCCCGTTCCGTGTACGTGCAGAGCCCGTTCCGTGTACGTGCAGAGCCCGTTCCGTGTACGTGCAGAGTCCGTTCCGCATTTTTTCTGGAGTAATATAACTGATTTATCAATTAATACAAAACCCCTTACAAATCGTCAATTGAACGGAAACACAAAACCCAATCAGTAGGAAACATGTGACAGGCGTTTTCATCTGCACAATGAAATCGCTCGCACAAGGCTTGAAACGATACGGCTCCACATTCCCCGAAAGCGTTTCCATCACTAATTTTGTCTCCAATAGTTTCTTCAAAATTCCCCAGATCAGTTTCAACACACCGAGAACCTTTATAGTTGCTAATGATGGTGGATTCAGTATCGGAATCCCAGCTAAAAATACATCGCCATTTGGACCAATGTGAGATCATCATGTGACGTCACTGGCAAAAATAGAAAAGCGACACTCTCGGGTTATTTTCGATATTTTGAGATTGGCAAAAAAAAACATTGAAAAACTTTTCCCCTCAAATTGGGCCATGATTAATGATTTTCAAAAAAAATAAAAATCCTTTTTTTTTTTTTTTAAACACTTGCATTTGGTCTCTCTTTTAAGGATCGTCACAAACCCCAGACAGCATGCAATCATAAGTTATTTATTGTCATATTTCCTTGCATTTCAAAAATACTCCAAGGTTGTTTTTTAATCATTCCAATCATTGCAATTAAAAAGAAAAAGCCATTGTACATCATGCACATCTTGCGATGCATAAAGTGAATGAATGATCGTTTTTTAAGGCCATTTTCCCCGCTAGAGCGGGGGTTAGCCCTGCGGGCCCCATGACAATCATGGTTCCCTGTTTGAGGCAGTTTTTATGGCCGGATGCCCTTCCTGACGCCAACCCTTGGTCACGCTCTTGTGATGTGCAGGGATACGGTGTACCTATTCTAAACAGGGGTACACACCGGGAATTGCGATGCATAAAGTACAGTACATAAAATGCAAATGTGAGATACAGACGTGCAGCAAAATAATAATAATAATTCAGCCACTTAAATGAGGCCTGGTACCTTTATACGCCAACCAATGGGGTTGCTTTGTGCTGCACTAAAAAGAAACTTGTTTCTTTTCTTTTCTTTTTATATCTACTGAAACTTAAAAGAAGAGCTATATGAGCTCATTGTTTCATTTTACACTGCTCAAGTGTTCCACTCAACATCATGTTGAATTACGAAGTCAACAGATTGCTGGCAGGAAAGCCTGGTCAGTGTTCCATTAATATCCATTTATTCAAACCACAAGTTCATTCTCAGCAGCATAAGGAAAATGCACACGTTCGGTCAAGTCAGCATTTTGACGTATAAAGGCGATAAAGTGAGTGAGTTCATGGCTAACATCGTTCAGCAAGTTCAATAAATGGTGCCCATTACACTTTGTCAGTTGCCATGGGCGTCCATGCCCACACTTGTCTGTGCCACCACATCTGCAAACTAGAGAATCAGTCATTCTTGGAGAATTATGATTTAATCCTCTTCCAAATAACTGACAAATCAAAAGCATTTATCCCTTATGAACCCAATCAATGCTCAGTTGGCTGACAGGATGGCCTAGAGGTACACCCACACGCCTCAAAGCTGTCTTGCCTGGGTTTGAATCCCAACCCAATTATAAATGTCATCACTGCGTTTCACAGACAGGGTCACTCATCAATATTTGTGCCATCCCTCGGATGGAAGTTACATATCCCACGGTGTCCTTCATGAAGAGCAAGTGAGCTATCGCCGGCACCATGAATAAATTCCAAATCCCTGCCCTAACCAACAGAGGGTATGAGCGGCACAGCCACGCCCTCAGCCAATGGTGCTACCACACAGCCTTGTGATGCATACAAATGAAAGGTGGCAAAAAAATTGAATGCCACTCGGAACGGCACATACCTCCGTCTGGCTGAACAGTTTAGGTTTTGTATCGCACAGACAGGCCGGATCTGCATCCAGATTTTAACCAAAACCAAATTGGCTAGTTTTTGTCACTAACCTAACTCATCCATCTAGTTTTATCATAACTCATCCACAACTTGTTTTTAGATATCATGCTAAGCTATATATCATTTTTGGTGATCTCTCAAATTGTGAAGAATCACTTAAACATTCTAGTATCTGGATCTTCACCAAAATCTAATCAATCAGTCCTCGTCACACACCCAACCTGTCCACCAAGCTTCATCACAATCCATCCATAACTTTTCGAAATATTCTGCTGACAGACAGACAACCAAACAAAGAAAGAAAGACATTGTGCAGAGCACGATACTTGCAAAACCCACCCCCACCCCAAAATAACAAGACCAATTAATCCAACAACGGCGTAGCCGGCCTTGTTTGATACTTTAGTTGAATAAGATAGTATAACCTGGGTGGGGATACCAGTTAGCAAATAATGTAAGTATTACAGTTTTTGACCTCAGGCATGGACAGCCGGTTCGTGAATGACTTGGATAAATAAAGGAGCAAATGGAAAATGATGAACCAATAAATTCCACATTCCTGACCCACCTACAGTCGATCAGGCATTGATAGCACGTTCTCTATATTTTCATTCCAGACAGCATCATTCATTATTCCAATCACAAATTAATACTATAACATTAATATATCAAAATATAATGTTAAATCACGATTGTATCGAGATAACAAACCAGCGAACCGTCGTCATCTGTTCCCTTCTGGATTCGGAAGCACCTCCCTAACCATGTCGATCACATTTCAAAATCATAATTGTATTGAGGAATTTCTGAAACCTCCTACCTACCTTACAATAACCTGCTGGGGGACCCCAGAACATTCCACAGAAGGTTAATATATTTTCTTTTAGTAAAATATGCAACTGTAATAGTTACTAAACGCATCCCCCTATAATGTGATCAGATCCTCAGCTATGATGGGTGTACATTTGTGGAGACATATGGACAGACAAACGCTGTTCTAGATGGCATTTCCCTTCGGGGCTACACCGTAAAAGGTTGCCATGGATATATCAAATTGTCCGTTTCATCAAGATTAAAATTAATGATCTTAATCAATGATCAGGCCATTCAGATGAAAATTAATTATTTTTCATATGAAAATTGATGATTTTAGAAGCTTGACCTTTAGTTGACCTTTTGAACTCAAACAGTTGTTTTCCCAATTCAGTGATGCACGATGCAATCGCTGTTTAATTTTCAGGTTAATCGGATTAAGATTGACTAATTTCGAAGTTTGACCTCGAATTGACCTTTGACCTTTTCACCTCAATAGTTTCCCAATTCAGTGATGCACTGTGTAATTGCTGTTTAGTTTTCAAGTTAACAGGATGAAAATTAATGATTTTTCAGATGAAAATTGATGATTTTAGAAGTTTGACCTTGAGTTGACCTTTTGACCTCAATAGTCGCATTCCCAATTCAGTGATGCACTATGAAATCGCTGTTTAATATTCAGGTTAATCGGATGAAGATTGATTTTATAAGTTTGAGCTTGAATTGACCTCAAAACAGTTGCTTTCCAAATTCCCTGATGCACGATGTAATTGCACTTTAATTTTCAAGTCAATCGGATTTAAAATACCGATTTGAGAAATCTGACCTCAAGATGACCTTTGGCCTCAAAATAAATGGCCTTCGCAGTTGTGACTACCTCCACAGCTTAGTAAAGTTTCATGACGATTGGTTTAGAATTGTGACCTATAGGCAATTGACGTACAAACAGACAGAGAGACAGACAGCATAATGCAAAAGACCAACCAGTATACTTGAAAAATCTTCGATTTTGCAAGTGACAAACAGGGGTGAATGCCTTTGGTAGCGGAGGTAGAAATGCGAAAAGTGGTTGCAGAAGCTTCATACACTGGAGAATTGCAATTCGTCTGAAGACTCTCACTCAAAAGTGTGCAAGGTTTTCAAACCGGTTTATAAATCACCAACATCCTTTTGGGAATTTTCCCACGAAGTATTTCCGCTCATCATACAACATATGCCTGATGTACAAATTCTACAGAACTTATGACAAATGTCAAAGCTCTGATGTCATCGTTTCTCCATGAAATCACAGAAGGAAGCAGAAAAGGAAGATAAATTTCCTGCTGAAATGGAAATTCGCTTCCAGCAAAAAGGCATTAATCAAGCCAAGCAGGAATCAATTAAAATCCAGGAGGAACATTCTGCTCCGCCAATGAAATGTTTATATCCTAACTCATTATGAATATTAAAATGGAAACTATTAATCTGTACTAATGGGTGTTCATCGTTTGGGGAATAACTATAAAGATTCCCAACAATATTTTTTGTTGAAAGCAATATTAAATCCAGCTGGTGTCAAAGGATTCACAGAGCCAGGGAACATCACATAGAGACGACTTTAAATTACCACTGGACTGCTAAAGTATGGTGATACTCAAATATGAGGTACGTACATCTAATGGGACATAAACTACAATGTGGAAAGAAAAACCACACACTACACCGCACCACACACTACAGCTTTTATCAAGAATGCCAGCAAGAAAGTAATAAAGTCCAGCTTTTTTCAAATGGGTTCATCAATTTATCATTCAAATTGCATTATCTAGATTCTACATCACTCAGATGGCAAATCCTAAACACTGATGTAACTATTGACAAATGCAGGCAATGCAAAAGATTATCTGAGAATGTGATGAACATTGTTAGTGGATGTCCAAAGCTGGCTACAGGGAGTTACACGAGAGAAGCGGTAAATATATACAGTGTATAGTGCTTTCAGAAAGTATTCACACCCATTAACTTTTTTCACATTTTGTTGTTACAGCCTGAATTTAAAATGAATTAAATTGGGATTTTTTTGTCAATGATCGAGACATAATAAATCATAATGTCAAAGTGAAATTTTCTTTTGCGAAATCTTTACAAAACAAGAAAGAGCAATCAGAGATTGCAGACCCTCGCCAGGACGTTTTTTTTCAGTGGTTTTGAAGGCTTTTGTAGTAAAACAAATATGGCGGCCAAACCACGTGGCGGATGACGTCATAATTTTTTCTTTTTCCTCCAGCAATTTATCGTGAGATGATGCTCAAGAAATTTCATCTTAATCGGATGAAGTTTTGTGCTTGTCTAATTATGACTTCATAATGGGGGCACCTATGACATCATCATTAACATATGTTATTCCACATGGAGAGTTCTTTACAATGAGCCATGTCTCAATTTTTTCTATGCAGCGCTTTCAGAGATATAGAGGTGCAAATTTTTTCGTTTTTTCCAAGATGGCGCCCGTACCACGTGAGCTACGACATCATAATTATCATTGAAAATTATACAGGTGGAGTTGCACCTTTGGTGAAAAATTCCTGTCAATCGGACCAATGGTTGCAGAGAAAATCATATTTATTTTGCGCGGACAAACAAACAGACAGACAAACAAACAAACAAACGGACTCAAATGCAATACCCTCTCCTCTGGCGATGGTAATAATGAAAAATGAAAAGCTGAAATGTCTTGAGTCAATAAGTATTCAAACCCTTTGCTATGACACTCAAAATTGAGCTAGAGGTGCATCCAATTTCCTTTGATCATCCTCGAGATGTCTCTTCACCTTGATTGGAGTTCACCTGTGGCCCATTCAATTGATTGGACATGATTTAGAAAGAAACATCTTTCTATACAAGTTCGCAAAGTTGACAATGCATGTCAGAGCAGAAATTCTACCATTAAGTCCAAGGAACTATCCAGAGAACTCAGAGATAAAATTTTGAGGAGGTGCAGATCTGGGGAAGGGTATAAAACAATTTCTAGAGTGTTGAAAGTTCCCAAGATCACAGTGTGCTCCATCATTAACATAAGAAAATAATATGGAACTCCCCAGACTCTTCCTAGATCTGGCTGTCCGACCAAGCTAAGCAACCAGCAAGGACCTTGGTCAGGGAGACGAGCAAGAACTGAGATGGGAGAACATGCCAGAAGGACAACAGTCTCTGCAGCACTTCATAAATCCAGGCTTTATGGGAGCGTACCCAGACGGAAGCCACTCCTGAGCAAAAGGCACATGACAAAAATGGCAAAAGATTCTGTGGTCTGATGAGCCCGAGACGAAAATTGAACTCTTTGACCTGAATGCAAAGCGCTACGACTGGCAAAAACCAGGCACAGCTCATCACCCATCCAACACCATCCATATTATGAAGCATTATGGGGGCAGTATCATGCTATGGGGATGCTTTTCAGCAGCAAGGACTGGAAGACTTATATGGACAGAGGGAACTAGAACAGCACTCAATAGAGGGTATACCTCCGCCTGGTTGGCCATATCATTCAATGATGAAGAATCACTTCAAAAATTATACGAGCTGGATCCGGATCAGATCTTCACCACAATTGAATCGATTCTTCCTTGTCACACACACAACCTGTTCAACAAGTTTCATCCAAATCCATCCATAACTTTTTGAGATTTCCTGCCATAAATCTTTTTTGGCCCTACCTCCCAATGGTGAAGAATCACTTTTAAAATTATAGTCGGTAACAGTGGCGGAGGTAACAAGAAGACTCAAAGCTGTAATCACTGACAAAGGCATGTCATTATTGACTCAGGGGGTTGAATACTTATGTAAATTAGATATTTCTGTATTTCATTTTTCATTACTTTGTGAAAATTTCTAAAAATTTAAAATAAAATAAAAGTTCGACTTTGACATTAAGGGGTATTATGCGTAGATCAGTGACAAAAAATCCCAATTTCATCAATTTTTAATTCAGGCTTTAACACAACAAAATGTGAAAAAAGTCAAGGGGTGTGAATATTTCGCACTGTATATGTATACACAATATTATACTGTTCACTTACATAGCCATGCCAATGTACCATCAGTGCCATCTGTGCCATCTGTGCCATCTGTGCTGCCGAGAAGGAGATCAATGGCAAAGGATCATGCTGGGTGGTTTGCCACCCCTCTCCCTGCAGAAGTTAGGGCCGGAATTTGTTCAGGGTGACGGTGATAGCTCGCCAACTCTTTGGGAAGGACACCTTGGGATCTTTAACATCCACTAGCTAATGTCAGCAGACAGGATTCCCACTTTATCATCTATCCGAGGGATGGCACACATTGATGAAACACCAATATGGCAGTTTATTGTGGGGTCAGGATTCAAACAGTCGAGACATCATAAAGATGAGTGTGTATACCTCCAGGCCATTTTGTCAATCATATATACATATGTACTGTATATGTTAAATTAGAACCTGTCGTGCTTTTCAGCACATAAGGCCTCAACAAGATTCCCCCATATTGGTCGGTCTTGAGCATTCTTCTCTGCACACTTCAGCACAATTCCCCTTTCTAATGGAAGTTCATTTTCAGCAATTCTCCTCCACATATTTCTTCGTCTCCTCCTCTTCCTTTTCCCAACTGGTGTCCAAACATGGCTTCTTCAGTCAAATCTCCCTCTTGCTTTCTCATTACATGTACTAACCATCACCATCTAACCATTGTACTAACCAATCCCCCACCATCTAACCATTGTAATTGTACCATCACCATCATGTACTAACCATTGTTGTTTGGCCTGTGCCACAACATCTTTCTCCAGCCCTCCTTATTTCCTCATTTCCTACCCTATATGGCAGAGAATCTGTAGAATCCTTCACTGCTCAAACACCGATGGTGGAAGACAGTCAGTTTTCGTTCCATTTCATTGCTCATTATCCCCACGCTTTTTGAAAAGAAAATGGGGGATACTGTAATCGGCCTCTGTCTGTCTGCCCGTCACGCTATCTCCTCAAACGGTTATGCAGAAATTCAACAAACTTGGGAGTTTATGATCATCACATGGCCATAAGGTGCAAAAACAGCGCCATTTTTGGCCCTGTCCCCTGGGGATGAAGCCACGAGATGGATATTTGGAGATGGTCCCATTCTGGTACCTTACAGGAAAAATAACCTCAGGAGGAAAAGGGGTTCATGATGTACAAATCGCAAATTTCACAACAAACTTCAAGATGAGAGAAATTGAAGGGGGAAAAAAATAATAATAATAAAAAATAAAAAAAATAAAAGGAGAACAATACAATCTTAAAAACTGACGAGTGGAATGCTATGACAAGACGTGCGAATAATTTTGCCCAGAAACAAGGAAATGGAAACTTCATCACAAACAAATTACATCATTCAAAATGCCAAATAATTATGTGAACAAATCTAATGTGAACCAGCATTGGACCCGTCGCTTCGCTGACGGTAGCTGAACAGCATAATTTGTGTATGTTACAGTACAGTAATAGTTTATTGACAGTCAATATTTGCAATTGGTTTTATTCCAGAAACATCTGGTTTATTGTTAACAAGCCGACATTAATTTTAGTAATACGCATACTTATTCGCCAAAAAAACAATATTATGAATTAGCTTTACGTTCCAGTGGATCAGATGTTCCGTCTTTTTTTTTTTCAAGCTGTAAAATTGAATTCTCGAGTCCTCAATAACACTGCTATAGAGGCCTAGCCCAGCACTGGACGTAATAACATCCCAGACATAATGCCATCTTACTGCACCACCATCTTACCAAATCCTTCATCTTGACGGCGAGCATCTGGCATTCCGGCCATCAGCTATAGGCGTCAGATAGCCATAATCAGATACATAATGGGTTATGTTGTTCAAGTCCCATCGGCGAAGAGACGAGACAGGTTGAGCGTTGGATGCCAGGATGCCGTGCACATCTACAGAGGCCGAGCCTAGCGCTAGACATAACGACGTCCCGGAGAAAAGAGTGTGACAGACAGCGGGACGGAGATATCCGGCTACTTTAATATAGAGATAAGCAAAACTAGACATAACGACGTCCCGGAGAAAAGAGTGTGACAGACAGCGGGACGGAGATACCCGGCTACTTTAATATAGAGATTAGCAAAACTAGACATAACGACGTCCCGGAGAAAAGAGCGTGACAGACAGCGGGACGGAGACATCCAGCTACTTTAATATAGAGATTAGCAAAACAAGACATAATGACGTCCTGGAGAAAAGAGCGTGACAGACAGCGGGACGGAGATATCCGGCTACTTTAATATAGAGATCAGCAAAACTAGACACTAGACATAACGACGTCCCGGAGAAAAGAACGCGACAGACAGCGGGACGGAGACAGCCGGCTACTTTAATATAGAGATTAGCAAAACTAGACATAACGACGTCCCGGAGAAAAGAGTGTGACAGACAGCGGGACGGAGATACCCGGCTACTTTAATATAGAGATTAGCAAAACTAGACATAACGACGTCCCGGAGAAAAGAGCGTGACAGACAGCGGGACGGAGACATCCAGCTACTTTAATATAGAGATAAGCAAAACTAGACATAACGACGTCCCGGAGAAAAGAGCGTGACAGACAGCGGGACGGAGACATCCAGCTACTTTAATATAGAGATTAGCAAAACAAGACATAATGACGTCCTGGAGAAAAGAGCGTGACAGACAGCGGGACGGAGATATCCGGCTACTTTAATATAGAGATCAGCAAAACTAGACACTAGACATAACGACGTCCCGGAGAAAAGAACGCGACAGACAGCGGGACGGAGACAGCCGGCTACTTTAATATAGAGATTAGCAAAACTAGACATAATGACGTCCCGGAGAAAAGAGCGTGACAGACAGCGGGACGGAGACATCCGGCTACTTTAATATAGAGATTAGCAAAACAAGACATAATGACGTCCCGGAGAAAAGAACGCGACAGACAGCGGGACGGAGACATCCGGCTACTTTAATATAGAGATTAGCAAAACAAGACATAACGACGTCCCGGAGAAAAGAGCGTGACAGACAGCGGGACGGAGACATCCGGCTACTTTAATATAGAGATTAGCAAAACTAGACATAACGACGTCCCGGAGAAAAGAACGTGACAGACAGCGGGACGGAGATATCCGGCTACTTTAATATAGAGATTAGCAAAACTATTTTAAAAGTACTTGGAGGATGGAAAAAAAATCCCCATAACTTGGAACTTTGGCTGGCATTGATCGACCCAAAAGAAAAGAAGATAAGATAGAGGTAAAGAATTACCACCCAGACTAGCCTTCTCTCCATCACTTAAGTTGTTCACAAAAATTATGAATACAACAGACTCAAGATTCAATTCGATAACAACGTAACCTCATGAAAAAGCAGGTGGCAGAAGTGCTTTTCTAGGGAAAAAAAAAGAAAAAAGAATAGTGTATAAACTTCCTTTGGCTCACATTAATTTATTATGAAAAAGCCTTCCATAGTTGTGGTAACAAATGCCATCACACGAACTCTAAATCAACTAAATGTTAACTCGAATGGCACTCAGCAGAGAGCATCCCTCCACCTGGTTGGCCATATCACTCAATGGTGAAGAATTACTTTTAAAAAATTATACTAGCTGGATCCGGATCTTCACCACAATTGAATCGATTCTTCCTTGTCACACACATAACCTGTCCAACACGTTTCGTACAAATCCATCCATAACTTTTTGAGATATCCTGCTATGTATCGTTTTTAGCCCCATCTCCCAATAGTGAAGATTTATTTAAAAATTATATAATTCTCGTATCCGAATCCATATTCAGATCTTCACCGAAATCTAATCATTTCATCCTTGTCACATACGCTACATCTCTGCCAAATTTTGTCCGAATCAGTCCACAACTTTTTGAGATATCTTGTTCACAAAAGGACAGACAGGGGTGAAAACATAACCTCCATCCACTTTTGGTAATGAAGCACACACAGCATGCAATGGTAGAATGGAGACCTTGAAACTGTACCAAAATAGTGGCAATTTTGAGACCGAAAGAGACGTCCGGCTGGGAGACGACCTCACCAAAAATTGTACACAACATGCCTGGGAGCGTTCCAACAGTTAACTTGAGAAAAAGAGGAATAAATGTTGATGAAGAAACACCAAACGACCTTCGAGAAGTAAATTACATCGTTTTAATTTCAAGCAATGTTGTAAACAACTGACCATCATGATTGGAGAACTCAACTTGGAGAGTCAAAAGATTGGACTCAAAATGCATTATAAAATAATTTAGGAATCTGTTCAGGTAGACATTCACAACATTGAAGCAAGGTAAAAATAGTGTTACGTCCGTATTATTGCAAGATAATCAAGCAGCAAGACGGAAGAGTCGGCAATTTTAGGAATGGATAAGATATCAATCGATTGTGAAGATATCAAACCAGGTACCCACGGCATTGCACCGAGGGTTTAATTAGAGGCATTCAGATTCAGTCTGGCACTCAATTTCTTGCTTCTTTTCTTTTCAGCCGTTTTGCTCTTGAGAGCACTGGTTTTGGCCAATAAACGTGTTTCTGCTAGACATAGCCTCTGTCCTGACAATTGTCCCTCCCATGTGCTGATCTAACCCCCGACTGCCCCCACCAATGCCCTCAAATGGAAGGGCACACGACGTCTACCCTACCCACACCCCACCCCTGACGGTTGGTAAAACCATGTAGGCCAGTCAGTGTCGTCTGTACTGCAATGTACTGTTCCACAAACCATCAGTTATCGTCCATGTAGTTTGACATTGTCATAACCGAGCTCCAAGGACTAAAGTCATAAATGAATGTAAATGTTGCACGCGACTTCAATTTATGAAAAATGAATTTAAATATCTAATTAATGTGAAAAAAATATTAACCTTTGATATTTAAAGCTATTTTATCCCTCATCATAAACCGGGATAATTAGGTACAGGTAAGCGTTCAATCCAAACCTCCTTCAATCACCACCATGGTCTGAGGCTGTCACTAGAACAGGGGTTCTTAACCTTTTTCCCTGTCAAGACCCCCAACGGATTGCCCACGATGACCCCATACCCCCTTCGCCAGACTGTTGACTGACCAAGGCGCACCGAAGGTGCACAAAGCGAGAGGTGACTGGGGGCATGTACCCCTATAATTTTTTGGATTTCTAGGTGATCTGTGGTGCATTCTGAGGGGTGTTTTTACTTTAATTGCCAATTTTTTTGGATGAAAATTGGTAACTTATTACCCAGAAAATGGGCCAAGTTCGGGGATCCACGCATAATTAACAGTCCCATTAGATTCCAGTGTGACTTCAAAATATCTCAATAGCTTAGTTTTACATATGGATAATTAGGAACAGAACAGGAAAGAAAATCATTAGGATTTTATCCCTATTTATTTCTTTATTATATTTATTTATTATAATAATACAATTTATTATTATAATTTATTACGACTCCCATACCCCCAGATTTTGGTCCCCATAACCCCCCCCCCCCCTACCCCTCCCCCCAAGGGGTATGGATACCCCAGGTTAAGAACCCCAGCACTAGAAGATCATCTTTTTGTTTTAACTCAAACTAAATTAAGGCTTGGTCTCGTTTCATGTTCTGTAACCAATGTCATAAAATCATACAAAACGTTGCAACATGCGGCACACAAAATGATCATCACATAAAATGACCATCGGAAGTTTGAAGAATGTGCAAACTTCCACTGAACAAGAGAGATTATAATTGAGCCGAGCAGGTTTGTGATATGATCAATTAACGTATTCATCAAAATCAGTATTCATCAAAATCAACGTACCATACTTCCTACAGAGAGCACTGGTGCTGCCAAAGCAGTCTCTTGGCAAAGGGGGATGTCTAAGACAGTGGGAACTTTAACATCTACTAATGGCCAGGACTGGCAAAGGTCCAACGGCCTCAGCCTTCAAATGGAAGGTGCAGACATTGGTTCCTCACTCTGCATCCAAAACTCCAGGGTGTGAGTTTTATTGGAGATTCAAACCCTGGAGAGACAGCGAATACCTCTAAACTACCCCTGCCAGCCAGTGCTCATTCACAGTGCGATCATAAAAACAATTGAGCAATCCTTATAATTGAGAATATTCAAAACATTCTTGGTTTTCTAAAATATTGAGATTGGTCACGATAAGTAAATATTCCCCCATAATATAAACAGAACATACGCAAGTGTACAACTCCATTCGGTTAACTGCAACACAACTTTATATTGTGACGGTTGTGAGCCCCCGGGAAGGACAAAGCACATTCACATAGTTTAAAGCTCGTTACCTCCGCCAGAAAAGGTGGATGGAGGTTATATTTTCACCCCCGTCTGTCTGTCTGTGAACAGTATATCTCAAAAAGTTGTGGACGGATTTGGACGAAATTTGTTGAACAGGTTGTGTGTCTGACAAGGACGATTCGATTCAATTTTGGTGAAGATCTGAATATTGATTCAGATACGAGTTATTTACTTTTTTGGAACTGAGTACCCTCGTCCCTCTATACAAGGGGAAAGGTGACCCTCTGGAGTGTGGCTCGTACCGAGCGATAAAGTTATTGGAGCATGGAATGAAGGTATTGGAAAGGATGTTGGAGAGGAGGATAAGGAAGAAAGTGAAGATCGACGAAATGCAGTTTGGATTTATGCCAGGAAGAGGAACGACAGATGCGCTCTTTATTGTGAGGCAGTTGCAGGAGAAGTACATGGAGAAGAGGAAGAAGTTGTTTCTTGGGTTTGTTGATCTGGAGAAAGCATTCGATAGGGTTCCACACGAAGTATTGACATGGGCATTGAGGAAGTTAGGAGTGGAGGAATGGTTGATCAGAGTAGTGATGGCAATGTACAAAAGAGCACGCACAGCTGTAAGGACGAAGGACGGGAAGAGTGGTGAGTTTGAGGTGAAGGTGGGAGTGCATCAGAGGTCAGTACTAAGTCCACTACTATTTGTAGCTGTGATGGAGGTGCTGGCTCAGAACGTAAGGGAGGGTTTACCGTGGGAGTTGTTGTATGCAGATGATCTGGTGTTGATTGTGGAAAGTATGGATGGACTGAAGGAAAAGATGAACAAGTGGAAGGAATGTATGGAGACAAAAGGTCTCAAGGTGAATATTGGAAAGACGAAGGTGATGGCAAGTGATAAAGCATGTGGTGAGGTGGAAAGAACTGGGAAGAGGCCATGTGCAGTGTGCAGGAAGGGTGTCGGAGTGAACTCCATTCAATGTACAATGTCAATGTGCGCTGAGTGGGATCATCAAAAAGGTCGTGGTCTGAGACTCTGAGAGGGTCATTAACCAGTGTGGCAGATGCATTCAAATGTAAGGTGTACACAGAGGGAGCTGCAGATGGAGGAAATGTTGAGTTGGATCTTGGAGACGGCGTGAAGCTGGAAGGTGTGAAAACATTTTGCTACCTCAGAAACATGCTGAATGGAGAAGGTGGATCAGACTCGGCAACGGTTGCTAGAGTGAGATGTGCATGGAAGAAGTTTCGGGAACTGAGTGGCGTGCTGATGATGAGGGGAGTGTCGTTGAAGCTGAAGGGAAAGGTGTATGCTGCATGTGTGAGAAGTGTTATGATTTATGGGAGCGAGACATGGGTAATGAACGTTGAGCAGCAACGAAGGCTGGAAAGGGTGGAAAAGCGAATGGTTCAGTGGATGTGCGGAGTATCGTTGAGAGAGAGGAAGACAAATGATGAATTGCGAAAGATGATGGGAATAGAGCCTGTGATTGATGTTGTGAAGAGGAACAGGTTGAGATGGTTTGGTCATGTGTTGAGGAAGGATGAAAGTGACTGGTTGAGAAGAGTGATGGAAATGAATGTTGAAGGAAGTAGAGGACGGGGAAGACCGAGAAAGACTTGGCCAAAGATGGTGGAAGAAGAAATGCGGGCAAGGGGGTTAACAAGGAGAGATGCAGAAAATAGGGCAAAATGGAGAAGATTGTCATGGGGACCGCAAGGCTAACCCCCACTCTTGCAGGGAAAATGGCCTTAAAATGCATGTTGTTGTTGTTGTTGTTGTATAGGAGAGTTATTTAATTTGTTGAGGTTCCTAATTGAGGTTGTTAATTTGTTGTTCCAGAGGCAGGAGAAAAGAGGAATGAAGGAGTGAAGGTGAGCATGGCCTTAAAATGCATGTTGTTGTTGTTGTTGTTGTTGTTGTTGTTGTAGAGGAGAGTTATTTAATTTGTTTAAGTGATTCTTCACCATTGGGAGATAAGGCCAAACACGATACATAGCAGGATATCTCACAAAGTTATGGACGGATTTGGACGAGACTTGGTGGACCGGTTGGGTGTCTGACAAGGAAGAATCGATTCAATTTTGGGGAAGATCTGAATATAGATTGAATGAATGAATGATCGTTTTAAGGCCATTTTCCCCGCTAGAGCGGGGGTTAGCCTTGCGGGCCCCATGACAATCATGGTTCCCTGTTTGAGGCAATGTTTTTATGGCCGGATGCCCTTCCTGACGCCAACCCTTGGTCACGCTCTTACGATGCGCAGGGATACGGTGTACCTATTCTAAATCAGGGTACACACCGTGATCATTCATCCCAGCAAGCTGGTACTCAATTTGCCGACCTCGTAGAGGATGACAGGCTGAATCAACCCCCCTGGCGTTAATTCAGCAATCGACCGGGATTCAAACCCAGGATCCTAGGATCCCAAGCCGGCACCCTCACCGCAAAGCCAACACCAGGCTATAGATTCAGAATCTGAATCTGAATTTTGTATACTGAATCGAGGCTCGTGAAAGAGTTAACATTTATTCCACAAACAAATCAACCAGACAAACAAAACATACAAAACGAGGGAGCGGAAGACAAGATGGGGAGAGGAGGGAGAGCACACAAACACAACACCTGAGAGCAGGGAGAAGCGCAGGAGGGAGAGGGCCTGGGGGGAGGAGGCGTGGGAAGGGGGGGGGGGTATAAAACATGAGGAGACCAAGGACTTCCAGGACAGAAGTTGGTATTTCAAAAAAGTGTAGGATTTGTGGTGAAATTAGCAGGGGTAGAAAAGATCAAGGTTTTGGATGGGGGAAGATAAGAGATGGTGGTGAACAGCTGTTTTAAAGACCTGGAGGGTGGAGTGGGATTGAAGAGAGTGAGGGAGTTTGTTCCAGAGGCGGGAGCAAAGAGGAATGAAGGAGTGAAGGTGAGCAGAAAGTCTTGATTTTGGCAGTTTAACCATAAGAGGGTTGCAGGCAGATCTTGTGTGACCTGTAGGAATATTTGGGGGACAGAGCCCAGAGAGAGCTGGGGGGGCAAGGCCAGAGAGGAGTCGGTAGAAGACGGAAAGACCAACAACCTGCCTGCGGTGAGTGAGAGAAAGGCCCTTGGAGTGAGCTTCATCGCGGGAGATTCCAATGCTTCTGAACGCTTTGGTTTCAACAGCGTGAAGACGAGCTAGGTGTGAGGCAGGAGCACCAGCCCAGAGGGGAGAGCAGTATTCCATTGAGCTGCGGATGAAAGCCTTGTATGTGGTGAGGAGCTCAGGTGTGCCAAGGAAGGACTTCGCACGACGGAGGATGCCCAGTCGGCGACTGGCTTTGGAGGCCAGATTTGAAATGTGGTTTTCCCAGAAAAGATCATGGCAGATAGTGCGACCCAAAAGCTTGAGTGACAGAACTTCTTGCAGAGGATTATTCAGAAAGTGGATGGGAGGGTTGTCCAGTCGGTCTTTTCGGAGAGACATCGTAAGAGTGTGAGATTTGTCAGGATTGAAAGACATGTTCCACTTGTTTGCCCAGTCTGTGATTTTGTCCAGGTCTGCAGAGAGTGAGGAGGCTGCAGACTGCCTATCTGAGGGATGAGGAATGGAGCGACAGAGAGTAGAGTCGACAGCAAAGAGATAGAGAGGATTTTCAAGAGTCAGAGAGATCACTGATGAAGACCAGAAAAAGCACAGGGGCCAGGACACTGCCTTGGGGAACTCCAGCCTGAACGGGAAGAGGAGATGAGAGAAACCCATTCAGGGCCACACGTTGACTACGACTAGAGAGGAAGTCCGCCAGCCATGCGTGGAGATTTCCATGGATACCAAAGGAGGAGAGTTTGGTGAGCAGAGCGGGGTGCCAGACCGTATCGTAGGCACGTGATATGTCAAGGGAGGCAGCTCGAATTTCCTGTTTGGCATTGAGGACCTCCATCCATTGTTGAGAAAGCAGAAGCAGCATGTCCAGAGTAGAGTGACCAGGTCTGAAACCAAATTGATGGTCAGAGATCAAGCCATTGGAGAAGAGGAAAGATTTCATATCTGAAGCAATGATGGATTCCATGACTTTGCTGATAATTGGGAGAAGGCTGATTGGTCTGTAGTTTCTGGGATCTGTTTTTGCACCTTTTTTGTGCAAAGCAGTAATGTTGGCTGATTTCCAAGCAGATGGCAGATGACCTTGAGCAAAAGAGAGGGTGAAGAGAACATAGAGGGAGTGAAAGAGCGGAAGAACATGATTTTAGGACCGGTGTGCTGATGCAGTCAGGACCAGTTGAAGAATCAGAGTCGAGGGTTGACAGAAACTTTTCCACCTTGTCAGGAGGAAAGGGCAGAGTCCAGGAGCAGCTGGGTACGACTGGGTACGGTGGGTACAGAGAGGGATGGGTTTGGGACACAAGATTTAGAGGCAAACACAGAGTTGAGGCATTCAGCTTTTTCACGTGCGGAGTCAGACGTGTAGCCGTTTGAGGTGAGGGAGGGGATGGAGGGGGAACAAACACCCCTCAGAAACAGAACACAAACATAACACAAACACACCAGAAACAGATTTGACCAGACGCCACCAGGATTTGGAAGAGGGAGCCAGACAAGAGAGTTCGGTCTTGAGAACGGAGAGATATAGTTTCCTGGCTCTCCTGAGCCTTGGTGGACACACACTTGTTTCGGGCTTTGTGAAAGGAAATGAGATTTCCTTCCGTTGGATTTGCTTTCCAGGAGACGAAAGCAAGTTGTTTCTGGGCAACAGCCTCACCACAAGATTCCATGAACCATGGACGGTAGGAAGGGTATGACAACTGAAGACGAGATGGGATAAATCTGTGCATGAGAGAGAGCAATTTACTTTGGAAGAATTCCCAGGATGAGTTGATGTCAGAGGCGGTAGAGATGGGAGACCAGTCCAGATGATTGATGGCTGCTTGAAGACCGTGCCAGTTGGCCTGAGTGAAATGCCAGACTCGTTGACGCTGAGGAGGCTCTCTGAGAATGGTCAGAGAGAAGTCCACTTTGACAAGCACATGATCAGATGAGCCGATTGGAGCAGAAGAAGAGCAGCAGACATTTTCAGGGAAGTTAGTCACAACCAAGTCCAGAAGAGAAGATGCTCCGTTGACTGAGATCCGGGTCGGGAAATTGACAGATTGTGTCAGTCCCAGTGAGTCGCAGAAGTCCTTTGCTGAAGAGCCATGGCTGGTGAAAGAGGTACCCACACCCAGCCAACTGGCATGGTGACAATTGAAATCACCACATATGAGGAAGAGAGAGTTGGAATGGGTAGAAAGAAGTTGGTCCATATTATCAGACAGCGAGATGTAGATTGAGTCATCACTGTTTGGTGGACGGTACAACATACATATGAACAAAATGTGGGAGCGAAGGGGAAGCCGTAGCCAACGGTATTCCTGGGGGTGAGGTGGAGAGAGGGCAGTGCAGGGCGAGTGAGGAAGAGAGTTTTTTTTATAAAGATAGCAACCCCACCTCCAGGACGAGGCTCAGCTCTATCATACCGGAGGAGGGAGTAACCTGGGAGAGATACCAAGGAATCAGAGACATCATGAAGGAGGAAAGTTTCTGTTAAGCAGATCACATCTGGTTTGTCAGAAGCAACCTGTATGGAGAGATCAGTCAGGTTTGAGCGAAGGCCCCGGATGTTTGAGGTCCATACCGTTCATGAAGAGGAAGGGGGAGCATCAGATACAGAACAGGGGGGGGAGGGGTAGGGTAAGATATGGAAGAGGAGGAAGAGGTAGGGAGAGCTGTTGAAGGTGTGTCAGAGATTTCAGAATAGCTTGGAGAAAGGGAAGAATGGGGCGGACAAAAGGTTTGATGGAGATTGGGTGAGGCACAGTGAGGTGTTATTTGAGGAGGGGGAAGAGCGAGGCAGAAGGTTGGGGGAGATGAAGGTGAAAGTTGGAAGGGGGAAGAAGCGGGGAGGACGCTTTGAGGAGGAGGGGTGAGAGGGGAGTCTAGGAGGGGAGGAGCGATGGAGAGTCTCGGAGGGGAGGGGTGTGGGGGGAGTTTGGGAGGGAGGGGAGGGAAAGGGCAAGGGGGGAGATTTGAAAGGGATAGGTGATGGGGAAGATTTGGAGGGGAGGGGCAAGGGGTAAGATTTGAAAGAGATGGGTGATGGGGAAGATTTGGAGGGGAGGGGCAAGGGGGTAGATTTGGAGGGGAGGGGTGATGGGGAAGTTTTGGAGGGGAGGGGTGATGGGGAAGTTTTGGAGGGAAGGGGTGATGGGGAAGTTTTGGAGGGGAGGGGTGATGGGGAAGTTTTGGAGGGAAGGGGTGATGGGGAAGATTTGGAGGGGAGGGGAAAGGGGGAAGATTTGAAAGGGATGGGTGATGGGGAAGATTTGGAGGGGAGGGGCAAGGGGGAAGATTTGAAAGAGATGGGTGATGGGGAAGATTTGGAGGGGAGGGGCAAGGGGGAAGATTTGAAAGAGATGGGTGATGGGGAAGATTTGGAGGGGAGGGGCAAGGGGGAATATTTGAAAGAGATGGGTGATGGGGAAGATTTGGAGGGGAGGGGTAAGGGGGTAGATTTGGAGGGGAGGGGTGATGGGGAAGTTTTGGAGGGGAGGGGGGATGGGGAAGTTTTGGAGGGAAGGGGGGATGGGGAAGATTTGGAGGGGAGGGGTGAGATTGGATTTTGAAAAATGTACGATTAATGGAAAACGAACATTTCTTGCAAAATGAGTTTGAGACCTTCGAGTCAAAAATACGTTTGAGGACGCTGAAGGAGGGGTGGAGTGCTGGAGAGTTTCGGGAATGTAGAAAAAAGGAACTGTAAGAGATGGTATTTTTTTTTTGGAATGAACTGATTTGGTAAGCAAGTCAAAAGCATCCTTTTGTAGGAGAAGAAGAAAAAGGTGTTATAATATATGACAGAAAACAGTTCTTCAGGGGAAAGTTGAAACATCTTTAACAACGTGATCACGTGATCACGAACAACGTGAACGAAGAACGAACGAACAAATAAGGACAACAAATAAACGAATAAGAACTGAGAAGGAAATATTTTTGGGGGGTTTTTTTTTTGTTTTTTTTGAGTTGAGATATTAATTAAACAAGGAAGTATGGGGTGAACGACTGGGATAAAACAGAGAACGAAAGTAATTGCAGCGCAATCAACAAACCGCTGAGAGAAAACAAAGCCACAAGGTCGGAGACAGTAGCCTAAGCCTACTAGTACTAGTACTAGGCCTCAGAATACGCGACACGAATTAACCGACGATTTAGTATACATGTATGAAAAATTAACACCGAAAATCTTCCTAAAGACACACTATAGGTACACACACCGAAGGATAGATACAGTCTCGACAAAAACACAATTGTGAAAAATTACTTAACTTATTTTATTAATTATTAATTAATTCAATTAAAAATTAATTTTAATTAAAATTTTAATTATTAATTTTAAAATCTTACAATTGTGAATAGTCTGAATCAGAGTCTGAATATAGATTCAGATATGATAATTATTTAACTTTTTAAGTGATTCTTCACCATTGGGAGATAGGGCCAAAAACGATACACAGCAGGATATCTCACAAAGTTATGGACGGATTTGGACGAGACTTGGTGGACATGTGTGTGTGACAAGGAAGAATCGATTCAATTTTAGTGAAGATCTGAATATAGATTCAGATATGACAATTATTTAACTTTATCAGTGATTTTTCACCATTGGGAGATAGGGCCAAAAACGATACGCAGCAGGATATCTCAAAAAGTTATGGACGGATTTGGATGAGGGTTGGTGGACATGTGTGTGTGACAAGGAAGAATCGATTCAATTTTAGTGAAGATCTGAATATAGATTCAGATATGACAATTATTTAACTTTATCAGTGATTTTTCACCATTGGGAGATAGGGCCAAAAACGATACGCAGCAGGATATCTCAAAAAGTTATGGACGGATTTGGATGAGGGTTGGTGGACATGTGTGTGTGACAAGGAAGAATCGATTCAATTTTAGTGAAGATCTGAATATAGATTCAGATATGACAATTATTTAACTTTATCAGTGATTCTTCACCATTGGGAGATAGGGCCAAAAACGATACACAGCAGGATATCTCACAAAGTTATGGACGGATTTGGACGAGACTTGGTGGACATGTGTGTGTGACAAGGAAGAATCGATTCAATTTTAGTGAAGATCTGAATATAGATTCAGATATGACAATTATTTAACTTTATCAGTGATTCTTCACCATTGGGAGATAGGGCCAAAAACGACACACAGCAGGATATCTCAAAAAGTTATGGACGGATTTGGATGAGGGTTGGTGGACATGTGTGTGTGACAAGGAAGAATCGATTCTATTTTGGTGAAGATCCGGAACCAGCTAGTAGAAGTTTTAAGTGATTCTTCACCATTGAGTGAGTGCCGTTGTAGTTTTTTTTGTTTTTTTTAATCACCTGTATAATGAAACAGTCTCAGCTAATCATCCTTCCAATAACCACCCACCCTCTCCCCATTCCACCCCAACACATCACAACAACTTCAGAATGAACTAAACCTGATAACACCATCAACATAGCCTCGTGTCTCATGCCACCTGCCACCATATACATTACATGGACCAAACAGAAAGATTCAACACTTTGTAAACCGCAGGGCCATACGAGGTCTCCACACTATAAATAGCAAAGGAACTCGATCCGTGTTTCGGGCAAACAGGACAACCTGAGGCTCGGTCAGGCAGGGCAACCAACTCCGCGATAACACGTGGACTTGGTTACAGGTAGGTACACGGAGGCGTGGCTATAAACGATACAACGAGAATAAATTATAATAATTAAATAACGGGTCGACGGACGTACCACCTGTTGTGTTGGGGGTACAAGGTGGACTTCATTCACCAATCACCGTCCAATATCCCGCGTTCTGAAACCCATTAAAACCGAACTATTGGGCTCTTCAGATTACCTATAAAACCCCAACAATACAAATAGAAGAGTTTAACACACTTTTGCTTGGATGTTAAAATACAGAATAATTAAATTGAAGTCATGATAAATGATTAGAACTATAAATCGATAAAATAACTTTAAAAAACAATTATTCGATCACCACAAATAATTCATTCACAACTATGAAGAATCACCACGAACCTTGGATCTGAGTAAACACCTCGGGTTACTTACCACACACCGCCCGAAGTTTCCGCGACAGGCAATACACCGCAGTTTGTTTATAACAAAGGCGAAGCAACAAAGATGAGGTAACATAGACTCACACATATGCCAGCTGCAATTTCTTACCGAAAGGAGGACGGACGAGTCGATTGCGATACTACTGCACAAACGTTCCCGCTGCGCTTCCGAAAGCATGAAAGTATCGCGAGACTTCCTCCTGGCACGCCTGCTCAGACTTGTTCTCGCGAGATTTGCTAATTGTTCTTAGGATTTATAACGTTAGTAGCTAAGTATTGAGTACTTTTTCGACATTTATTGGCATAAAATGACATACAAATGTGTGTCGTTGATAATACTGACAGCGAAGAATCATTATGTCAAAGTGTTTTTTTCCTCACGCAAACCTGCTTGTACAAGGTATAGGTACCGGTACCTGCTCAGATATCATTTTCATCGGTACCCAAAGCTAATGTGGGTCGGGAAGGTCTTTTATAGGCTACTGCATCTATTTTAAATGTTTTTTTGTTATGGATATTGTGTTCAGAGATTGTTTACAATTCGAGCGTCATTTCCCACAAGTTTAAGTTGTTTTAACATTCGATAAAGAAATCAGTCTATAAGTATAAAGAAAGTCTATAAATACCACATTAAGATTTAAGGAGAATATTCATACATTTATATTGTAATCTTTGTTCTATGATTATCTGAAATATTTCTCTTGAGGAAACGAGACGAAGTGCCATCTATATATTACGTACGCACAATAGGAGGGCGGTGAAGAGATCGGAGAAGGGATAATTTTCTGAGATGCAGTGCTAGTGCAGCAGATAAACACAAAAATTGTGCATTTTATGAGAAAGGCATGACATTTTAAACATAGTTAGTGCATACCATAAGGTTTATTTTCAGATGTGGAGGAAAGTCAGATTTGACCTCTGAGAGGTCAAATCCAAAATGGCCGCCAGTTCACCGAGTCTAATGTTCAAACGCGCTTAATTTTGGAACCAAATAGTGTAGAAAAACATTATAGGTGTCATTTCCAACTAGATTGGGGATGCCCAGAGGTGAATGATGCTTTCAATGAATTCCTAGGCATGCCAAGTGAGGTCAGTGAAGGCTCAATGTTACTGCTAGAGCGATTTGTGGTGCTGATGTACGATAGAACCAGTGAGAGTACGGAAGTGAATGATGCCAGGAAACAGCTCTTCACACAGAAGTGTAGAACTCGAGAGAACATTCCTCCAACCCAGGCAACACTCAAGCACACTTGCTACCAGGCCAACTGTTGTAACCAGGCATTGGTCATGGATCCAGAGATGCCAGACCCACCTGACTGGGGCTGGACAAAGGAGACAACTGGGTGGCAGCCTCTTTGGACCACTCTTCCTGAAGCATCAAAATCGTGCCATGAATTGATCCACTGTGGCTGCAAAAAAGGGTGCACTGGACGCTGCAAGTGTGCCAAAGCTGCACTGTGCTTCTGTTCTGGAGACTGTTAAATTTAGATCATTACCAATTTTCATCATTGCACTTGATTTAATGTAAGCTTTGGTGGACATACTTGGTTAACTACAGTTATTTTTTCAGAGGTCATTGCATCATTCCTTGCAGTGTAAACACTTTTTTTTCATCATTTCTGGTCTTTGGGTGTCCTGTACCTGAAAAAATAAAGTTTTAAAAGTTCAAATGAACTTTTTCCAATAACAGTTCCAACTGCAGTATCATAAAAATAGATATTTAACGTAATTTGACCTTGACCGTGACCTAAATGCATGTCCTTGAGTTCTGGCGATCTTAAAAGTATTGTGGCGGACACGAAAGCTCACAGAGCACCTCCACCATCTCCGCACGCTCTTCGAACGCCTGGGCCAGCATGGCCTCATCGTGAACCCCGCCAAGTGCCGGTTCGGCGTCGCCGACATCGACTTTTTGGGGCACCGCGTCACCAGGCACGGGGCCGTCCCCCTACCGGCCAAGGTGGAGGCGGTGAAGGGGTTTCCGCGCCCCCGCATGATCAAGGGGCTCCAGGAGTTCCTGGGCATGGTAAACTTTTACCATCGGTTCCTGCCCCGCATCGCCCACCTCCTGCGCCCCTTGCACGAGGCCCTCCGAGGGAAGCCGGGCAAAGGTGACGTTACCTGGACAGAGCAGATGTACGCGGCGTTCGCGGGCGCGAAGCTCGCCTTGGCTAACGCCACCATGCTCGCGCACCCGGCGCCCGATGCACCGATCGCCCTCACCACCGACGCCTCGGACTACGCGGTGGGCGCGGTGCACGAGCAATGGGTGCGTGGTGCCTGGCAACCGCTGGCGTTCTTCAGCCGGCAGCTTCGCCCGCCCGAACGCCGTTGTAGTACCTTCGACCGCGAGTTGCTCGGGCTTCACCTGGCGGTCAGGCACTTCCGCCATCTGCTCGAGGGCCGTGCGTTCACGGCCTTCGTCGACCACAAGCCACTGGTCTTCGCGATGGGCAAGGTCGCCGAGCCGTGGTCGGCCCGGCAGCAGCGTCACCTCTCGGCCGTGTCCGAATATACGACGGACATCCGGCACGTCGCGGGGAAGGACAACCCGGTGGCGGATTGCCTTTCCCGGTCCGTCGCCCATGCAGTCCACCTTGGCATCAACTATGCCCGGATGGCGGCGGACCAGGCCGCCGACCCCGGCGTCCAGGCCTTGCAGACCGCCGTCACGGGCCTCCGCGTCACCGAGGTGCCGTTCGATGGCACGGGCACGACCCTCTTGTGCGACGTCTCCCTCGGGCGGCCTCGCCCCATCGTGCCCGCGGGCTGGCAGCGCCAGCTTTTGACGCCATCCACGGCCTGTCCCACCCGGGCACGAAGGCCTCCCAGAGGTTGGTCGCCGACAAGTTTGTCTGGCATGGCCTCCGGAAGGCCATCCGCGGCTGGACCAGGACGTGCCTCGCGTGCCAGCGCGCGAAGGTGCACCGACACACCCAGGCCCCATTGGCCCCGTTTACGGTGCCGGAACGTAGGTTCGACCACGTTCACGTGGACCTGGTGGGACCTCTGCCCCCCTCGCGGGGGTTCACCCATGTCCTCACAATGGTGGACCGCACCACCCGGTGGCCGGAGGCCATGCCTTTGGCGGCGACGACGGCGGCGGACATCGCGCAGGCGTTCATCGCCACCTGGGTCGCCCGGTTCGGCGCCCCCTCGGACATCTCGTCCAACCGCGGCCCCCAGTTCACCTCGGAGCTCTGGGGGGCGGTCGCGCGGGGGCCCGGGGTCCAGCTGCACCGAACCACGGCCTACCACCCCCAGGCCAATGGCCTGTGTGAGCGGTTTGACCGCTCGTTGAAGGCCGCGCTCCGGGCCACCCTCCGCGACGGCGACTGGGTCGACAGGCTCCCCTGGGTCCTGCTGGGCCTCCGGACGGCGCCCAAGGATGACCTGCGCGCATCCGCGGCGGAGTTTGTCTTCGGACAACCGCTGCGGGTGCCGGGCGAGTTCCTCCCCGACCCCACGGCACCATGGTCCGCGGCGCAGGAGCGCTCCGCGCTGCAGGAGACAGCCCGGAGGTTCGCCCCGGTGCCGACGGCGCACCACGGGCACCCGCCTACGCACGTCGCCCCGGAGCTTCGCACCGCGGAGTACGTCTTCGTCCGGCACGACGCCCACCGGACACCACTGCGACCCCCGTACGACGGGCCTTTCCGCGTGCTGGAGACCGGGGTGAAACATTTCACCTTGGACATCGGCGGTACTCCCGACCGCATCTCAGTGGATCGCCTCAAGCCGGCCCACATCGACGTGAACCACCCACCGCCGGTGGCTCGGCCCCCGCGTCGGGGCCGCCCCCCTGCGGGCGGACCCCCGGCACCGCCCAGGCCCGCCGGCACGCCGCCCCCCGGTCCTGCACCCATCCCGGGTGCAGCCGGAGGCATCCCAGCTGGCATCCCTGCACCCCGGACGCCACCAGTCGCCAGAGGGCGCTTCGGCCGGGTCATCCGTTTGCCCCGCAAACTGGCCCTCCAGGTGCGCGGGAATTCTGGGGGGGCGCGTGTGGCGGACACGAAAGCTCACTGGCGTGATGGCATCATTCCGCGCACCAAGTGGGCGTTGGCCACGCCCGAGGGGTAGGCGTGGCCTCGGGATATACACGGGGCTCGCAGCCCCGAGCTCCTCAGTACTACAGTGGAGCTCTTCCAATAAAGACTCTTTCTTATTACCTGCGTTGTCCGCTTCCCTTCTTGGTAAGCAAGTCGTGTGCGTAGCATCGCACTACAGTATCACCAAATGAATGGGTATCCCCAATTTAGTTGGAAATGACACCTATAAGCGCGTTTGAACATTAGACCCGGTGGACTGGCGGCCATTTTGGATTTGACTTCTCACGGTCCTCAGACATCAAATCTGACTTCCCTCCACATCTGAAAATAAAGCTTGTGGTATATACTAACTATGCTAGAAATTTCATGCTTTTCTCAAAAAATGCACAATTTGTTAAAATATGAGAGCTTATCCACTGTACTATGCCCCCCTATTTCCAGGCATTTGTTCCTGTACTCTTTTTTCCGACCTCTGAGGGATGACGGGCTGAGTCAACCCACCTGGTGTTAATTCAACGACCCAACAGGGGCTCGAACTCAAGACCCTAACGTTAACCGTTAAGGCACCACCAGGCTTGTCATTTGAGTCAAGTGAAGGGTGAAAATGCCTCGTTCTGCGTACGTAATAGGTGTACTGTATTAGTACCTTGTAAAACAGGGAGAGAATCAAAATCAGGGGGTGGAAGTATGTTGGGGCAAACGATGATAAATATTAATTATATTTAATCACCATTAATAACGTAATTAAATGATAATTTATCCTGTGTCCACATGTGATTTATGCACTATTGGCTCATTCCATGATATTCAGAGCAAACACATCATCTCATATATCATCTCTCACCCCATTAACCCCCTAACCCTAGCCGCTCACTTGCAGGTTCCTGTGTTTCCTCCTCTCCTCTTTTCCTGTTCATTCATTCAATCATTCCACTGCTCTCCAAGCAACCAACGATGCTGGACACAGGCACGGATCCATGACTTTAGGTTGGGGGGAGAGGAGGAAGAGTGCAAATTTTTTAAATTAAACTGAAAAAAAAAAAATGTAAATTAAATTTTTGATTTTATTTATTTTAATTTTAAAAATTTGAAAACATTAACAATTATAAATTTTAAAGTAAAAATTTTTTAACCAAAAAATTCTTTTCGGATTTTAAATAGCAAATTTTTTAAATTAAACTGAAAAATATAATTTCGCCAAATAGAGCAAGGGGGACATTTTATTTGTGGGTGTTTTGTTTTTGTCATTAATTCTAAAAACTTTTCTAAATATGCACAAATAATTCTCTAATACACTTGAAAATAAGTTCTCTAATGAAAAAACTTTTGCTCAAAACTCAATATTTATTTTATTTATTGTATTCTCATCATATAATTCAAATTTAATGAAAAGCAGACATTACGTGTAATGAAACACATGACATGATCAAAACTAATCAATGTTGTTCTTATCAATTGTCAAACAAGTGGAACATGTCTTTCAATCCTGACAAATCTCACACTCTCACAATGTCTCTCTGAAAAGACCGACTGGACAACCCTCCCATCCACTTTCTGAATAATCCTCTCCAAGAAGTTCTGTCACTCAACCTTTTGGGTCTCACTATCTGCCATGATCTTTCGTGGGAAAACCACATTTCCAAGCTGGCCTCCAAAGCCAGTCGCCGACTGGGCATCCTCCGTCAATCGAAGCTCTTCCTAGGCACACCTGAGCTCCTCACCACATACAAGGCTTTCATCCGCAGCTCAATGGAGTACTGCTCTCCCCTCTGGGCTGGTGCTCCTGCCTCACACCTAGCTCGTCTTCACGCTGTTGAAACCAAAGCGTCCAGAATCATTGGAATCTCCCGCGATGAAGCTAACTCCGAGGGCCTTTCACTTACTCACCGCAGGCAGGTTGGTGGTCTTTCCGTCTTCTACAGACTCCTCTCCGGCCTTGATCCCCCAGCTCTCTCTGGGCTCTGTCCCCCAAATATTCCTACAGGTCGCACAAGATCTGCCAGCAACCCTTCTCATGGTGAAATTGCCAAAATCAAGACTCTCTGCTCACCTTCACTCCTTCATTTTCCTCTTTTCTCCCGCCTCTGGAACAAACTCCCTCACTCTCTTCAATCCCACTCCTCCTTCCAGGTCTTTAAAACAGCTGTTCACCACCATCTCTTATCTTCCCCCATCCAAAACCTTGATCTTTTCTACCCCCGTTAATTCACCCCAGATCCACTTTTTTTGAAATACCGACTTCTTTCTTTCCTCGAAGTTCTAGCAGTGTCCATGTGTTGTTTTTTTTTTTAACCTCTTTCCCCCCACCCCCCGCATTCCCGTGCCTCCTCCCCCCAAGCCCTCTCCCTCCCACAGATCTCCCGATGTCCCTACTCTCAAATGTTGTACTTGTGTACTTCCCTCTCTCCCCATCTTCTCTCCCGCTCCCTTTATCTTATGTTTTATGTGTCAGTTTGTCTTTTTGTGATTGATGTTAGCTCTTACACGAGTCTCGATCTTGTATACAAAAAAAAAAAGAAAAAGTCTGACGTATTGAACAAGGTTTGACATCGAAGTGACATTCGATCAGAATTACGGTTTTGATATCAGATCTCTGACCATCTCCGAACGACGTGAATCACTTATAGCAAAACTTTCTTCTCCAACACATTTGATGCCCATTGTATACCCTGGAGAATTCCCCACGGTCAAAAAGGGGTCTTGAAAACACAGACTGAGTGCGGAATTCAAATAGAATGATATATGATTATGAAATCTGGATTATCTTATATTTGGGATACCTTTCCACTTATTGATTCATGAATGGTTAGGAGAAAATAAGCATCTCCGATGACAAATTATCCCTGTAATTCGTTAATCATCAAGTATCCACCATGGAGACAAACTGAATGGTACAACTCAGTTCCATGTTGACCGCTGCGGTCAACATCAGCTGTGGTCTGAGTAATATCTGATGATTCAACATTCCAAGACCACATCTTCGGCTAGGTACACGTTAATACATATGAAAACAATAAAGAGTAATCAGGGATCGCAGACCCTCGCCAGGACGTGTTTTCAGTGGTTTTTAAGGCTTTTGTGTTAAAACAAATATGGCGGCCGAACCACGTGACGGATGATGTCATATAAATACTTATCGGTCACAATTATTTTATTTTTTTCTCCACCGATTTATCCCTCGATGACGCCCAAGAAATTTCATCTTCATCGGATGAAGTGTTGTACTTGTCAAATGATGAATGATGTCATCATGGAGGCACCTATGACATCATCATTAACATATGTTACTCCCCATGGAGAGTTCTTTGCAATGAGCCATGTCTCAATTTTCTCTATGCAGCACTTTCGGAAATATAGAGGTGCAAAGTTTTCCGTTTTTCCAAGATGGCGCTCTACCACGTGACCTACACTACATGACCAAAACTATGCCGACACCCCTTCTAATTAGTTGATTCGGCTGTTTCAGCCACACCCATTACTGACAGGTATATATAATCGAGCACAGAGCAATGCAATCTCCAGAGACAAGCATTGGCAGTAGAATCGGACATACTGAAGAGCTCAGTGACTTTCAACGTGGCACCGTCTGAGGATGCCACCTTTCCAACAAGTCAGTTCGTCAAATTTCTGCCCTGCTAGAGCTGCCCCGGTCAACTGTAAGGGCTGTTATTGTGAAGAGGAAATGAGCAACAACAGCTCAGCCGCGAAGTGGTAGGCCACACAAGATCACAGAACGGGACCACCGAGTGCTGAAGCACGTAGCGCGTAAAAATCGTCTGTCCTCGGTTGCGTACTACCGAGTTCCAAACTGCCTCTGGAAGCAACGTCAGCACAACAACTGTTCGCCGGGAGCTTCATGAAATGGGTTTCCATGGCCGAGCTGCCGCACACATGCCTAAGATCACCATACCCAATGCCAAGCGTCGGCTGGAGTGGTGTAAAGCTCGCCACCATTGGACTCTGGAGCAGGGGAAACGCATTCTCTGGAGTGATGAATCACGCTTCACCACCTGGCAGTCGGACGGGCGAATCTGGGTTTGGCAGATGCCAGGAGAACGCTACCTGCCCGAATGCATAGTGCCAACTGTAAAGTTTGGTGGAGGAAGAATAATGGTCTGGGGCTGTTTTTCATGGTTCGGGCTCGGCCCCTTACTTCCAGTGAAGGGAAATCTTAACACTACAGCATACAATGACATTCTAGACGATTGTGTGCTTCCAACTTTGTGGCAACAGTTTGGGAAGGCCCTTTCCTGTTTCAGCTTGATAATGTCCCCCTGCACAAAGCGAGGTCCATACATAAATAGTTTGTCGAGATCGGTGTGGAAGAACTTGACTGGCCTGCACAGAGCCCTGACCTCATCCCCATCGAACACCTTTGGGATGAATTGGAACGCCGACTGCGAGCCAGGCCTAATCGCCCAACATCACTGCCCGACCTCACGTATGCTCTTGTCGCTGAATGGAAGCAAAGCTCAGCCAGAGTGACCATCGGGTTCTTGGTCACCTCTCCTTACCAAGGCCCTTCTCCCCCGATTGCTCAGTTTGGCCAGGCGGCCAGCTCTAGGAAGAGTCCTGGTTGTTCTAAACTTCTTCCATTTAAGAATTATGGAGGCCACTGTGCTCTTGGGAACCTTCAATGCAGCAGAATTTGTTTTGTAGGCTTCGCCAGATCTGTGCCTCGATACAATCCTGTCTCCGAGCTCTGCAGGCAGTTCCTTCGACCTCATGGCTTGGTTTTTGCTCTGATATGCATTTTCAGCTGTGAGACCTTATATAGACAGGTGTGTGCCTTTCCAAATCATGTCCAATCAATTGAAGACCATAGAATTATAACCAGGCTAAGTCACTTTTTTTTTCCCCCCCCCCGTTTTTCACGTTTTTCACCTTTTTCAAAATATTTTTCACGTTTTTCTCGAAATGACTAAAATGTGACTTAGCCTGGTTATAATTCTATGGTCTTCAATTGAATTTACCACAGGTGGACTCCAATCAAGATGTAGAAACATCTCAAAGATGATCAAGAGAAATGGGAGGCACCTGAGCTAAATTTGAAGTGTCATAGCAAAGGGTATGAATACTTATGTCAATGTGATATTTCAGTTTTTTTATTTTAATAAATTTACTAAACTTTCTAAAATCCTGTTTTCTCTTTGTCATTATGGGGTATTGAGTGTAGATTGATGAGGTAAAAAATGAATTTAAACGATTTCAGCATAAGGCTGCAACATAATAAAATGTGAAAAAAGTGAAGGGGTCTGAATACTTTCTGAATGCACTGTATTTCATAAAGTCAGTGCAAGGAAACATTTCAGATGTTATTTACATTTACTGCTTTGGGTTCATGAATGGTTGCCCATGTGAGTTCCAAAAAACTTTAATCTTCAAGTACAAAATGTACCTGGAGGAATAGTATAAAATGTCCAACTGTTTTCGAGAAATACCCGTGGGACGTTTGACGTGGACAATCCCAAACCTAGGTGAGATAGCCGGCTTCACGTCCCCATACGATGCTCCGAGGTGCAGCGCTCCTCACTGTAACCGCACCAGAACGACAGTTTGAGTCTGAGAGTCATCCAAAGATAAATAAATCCATGCAGCCATGAGACTAGCACGCTTCCGGCTGAGCAATCTTGCCATCCTGGATTTTGATGAATCGCTGCCCGACGCCATGATGTGTGTCCTGGAGCGGCTAGTTTGTGACAAGGGGAGGAATAGAGCGGTTTATGAGGTTACAGCCTGAGAGAAGCTTGAACACCCAGGCAGGGCCAAAATTGAAAATACCCCATCACATCAAAACTACTGTAAGAGTGGCACTCAATGTAGCTTGTCATGTTTAACCAGACTCGGTGGTGCAATGGTAAGATGAGCATCTGCTTTGAGTTTGAGTGGTTCGAACCTCAGCTGTGTCATCGTGTGACTACAGGAGTCATACATATCTCATTGAGTCATGCTAAAGACTGGTAGGGTGACCGAGATGTTGTACGCACACTCATCTCTAAGCTGTCTAGCCTGGGTTCAAATGTCGAACTGGCAATAAACTGTCATCCGGGTGTTTCACGTGTGTGTGTGTGTGTGTGTGTGTGTGTGTGTGTGTGTGTGTGTGTGTGTGTGTGTGTGTGTGTGTGCTCCATTATGAGCCTTAGCCCATGCGTAAAAAAGAAAAAGCACACATAGGTTCGCAACCACTACAGGGGATGGACAAGCCCTGTCCATTCATTCATATTTCCGATCCAGGACTTTTTTGGCATCCAGTGGAAAGCCTTCCCCGAAGTGGAAGAAGAAGAAGCTTTACTACCAACTTTGTACACTTCCAGAATTGTTTGATTCTTTGTGTTCAAATGTTTGTGTTTTGTATTTATTTATGCGAATG
>NC_136269.1:133555437-133837937 GCF_964187855.1 Myxine glutinosa
GTAATCTCTGTGTGTATGTGTGTATGTGTGTATGTGACAACGATTTCTCGACAACTACCGGTCCGATATACTTGAAACTTGCCAGGTATATTGCTGGGGACCCGAGGATGTGCCTTTTCAAGGTTTGAAATTAATCGGACAAGTACTTACCGAGCTATGGCGATTTAGCCGTTCGCCGTTCGCTTTGGCGTTGCGAATGGACCAAACCATTGCATGTAAATAGAGGGGGGGGTTCTGTGGTCGTTGCGAATGGACCAAACCATTCATGTAAATAGAGGGGGGGGGGGTTCTGTGGTCGTTACTGCCACGTGGTTTCAAAGTTTTTTTTTGTTGTTGTTGTTTGCACGCATGTTTTTTTGCACCCACGTACGGGCACGCCCTAGGATGTTTACACACACACACCCCTACACAAATTTTTTTTTTTTTTTTTTTTTTGGCAAGGAACGGGCACCCACGTACGGGCACGTCCTAGCTTATATATAGTACGGGCATGCCCCTAGTATATATAATCCATGCTTGGAGCCTTCAAGTTCAACATAAGGTTTTTTTAATGAAAAATAATGCAGATGTATAACAATCCACCAATGCAAGTTCAGAAATTAATGCAGATCCTTTACTTTGCGATACAAACGCAATTCCCGCCATTTCCACTCACGATCGAGGCCCTCCACAGTCGGCTTCTATCAGTTCGGGCGCGCCTCTTCTTCCTCCTACAACTTCGTCTCACTTCTTTCACTCAAAATGTACGAAATTCTGGCGCACGAAATTATGTAGAGGCCTCGTCGGGGGGATATAAGGTACATAAGGAAGGCGTTGTAACAGAAGAATCAAAATAAAAGTGGAAGAACATGAGGAAATGGGAGCTATTCTGGACCCACAGCCACACCCGACAAACCATTGCAATACACCCCGAACGTCTAGCGCCGCCACAAACCACAGGTGTTCTAAAACTTTTGACCGGTAGTGTACATATCTCTATATATAAAGGAGGAGTGTCTGTGTGTGTGTGTGTGTGTGTGTATATGTGTGTCTGTCTGGATGTCCGCTTATAACTCAAGAACTACACATCGGAGAAAAGTTTTAGACACAGATTCGGAATCAGCATAAAATCCTGGTGGTTATAGGCTACGTTTTATTTTAATATCAATGGTTTAAAAAAACCGTGCCACCTGCAATTCCATCAATTTTTCCAGTTTTTATTGAAATTTACGCAGTTTAATGTCTCAATCTACTCTGAAATTATAAAGCATAGAACAAATATACAATTGGAGATAAAAAAGAAATCATAGAATCATTTTGTTTAACAAAATTTAATTTAAATTTTTGACTCAGCAAAGTAGCCTTTTGCAGATATAACCGCCGAACACACTCGTGGCATTCTTTCTGCAATGGAAATCAAATATTGTTCGGGAAATTCTTCCCAACACTGTTGCAGAAGTTCCCACAAATGTGCTGCACTTGTAGGTTGCTTTGCTTTTACCCTTCTGTCCAGTTCATCCCAAACCAGCTCGATGGGATTTAAGTCTGGAGACTGTGCTGGCCATTCCATGATTTGAAGCCTACCGTCTTGTTCTTTTCCTCGAAGGTAGTTTTGACATAGCCTGGAGGTGTGTTTAGGGTCATTATCTTGCTGTAGGATGAACCCCTGACCAACTAGGCGTATACCAGAGGGTATTGCATGACGCTGCAAAATGCTGTGGTGCCCCTTTTGGTTCAGGGTGCCAGTCACTCTGTGCAAGTCGCCGACTCTGGATCCAGCAAAAGAGCCCCAGACCATCACGCTTCCACCTCCATGTTTGAGAGTTGGTGTCACACACTGAGGAACCATCCTTTCACCTACTCGACGGTGTACAAAAACCCTGCGTGATGAACCAAAGATTTCAAATTTTGATTCATCGGTCCATAAGACCTTCTTCCAGTCTGCAGAAGTCCACTGGGGGTGCTTCATGGCCCAGGCAAGCCTCTTTTTCTTATTTTGCCATCTTAGCAATGGCTTTCTTACTGCCACTCGTTCTGTCAAACCTGCAGCTCAACGTCTTCTCTTCACAGTTGAAACTGACACTTGCTTACTTCGACCAGTGTTAAGCTGCACTTGAAGCTGTTGTCCTGTGAGCCGCCTATCACGCAAGCTGTTGACTCTCAGAAACTTGTCTTCTGATTCTGTTGTGGCTTTGGGTCTGCCAGACCTCTTCCTGTCAGAGTTTCCTCCGGTTTCCAATATACTACTTCCTGCAATGCAATATTGTCCAAATAATGCTTCAGAGGGTGTAATAACAGTCTGTTCCAATACTGCTTTTATACATACAGGGGGTTTGTAATCAAGTAATCAGCAGAGGTTGGGACACCTGTCGGAATTGTTTGCATCAACTTTCAAGGCTTAATTTACTTACATTGCTGCAGAACAGCTGTAAGTTGTTAACCCATTACTTGTTCCCTGAAGAAGTCCCTTTTTACAATATAACTGTGCAAATTACATTATTTTCCCGTTTTTTCGAACCCAAACTTTTTTTTAACCTCGAGCAGTTTACTGCTTACCTTTGTACCATTTCAGGTTATTCACTGGACTTGAATTGCTTAAATTTCAATAAAAACTGGAAAAATTGAGGTGTTCTAAAACTTTTGACCGGTGGTGTACATCCTATGAATAGTGTATAGAATTCGTAAAATTTTCAAAAACGTCAATGTTCATCTCGGTATTAGTATTCAATGTCCGTGTTTCACACCCATATAAAAATATTGCATAAATAATTTCTCTCAAAAGCCCAATCTTAATCTTAACTGACCCAGACAGACCACAGACAAACGGAACAAGACTGACTTACACAGGGATTGATGGCAGGGAAGGACAGGCAGTCGATAGCACAAGGTGCACCTTGGCTCAGGGACAGGATAACGCACGGTCCAGTCCAAAGATGCGGGGAGGTGTCACAGCGCTCGGAGGTGGCGTCCTTCTCTCTCCAAGCTCAGGGTGCATCTGACGTCACCTCCCTCTTTCTGCGCATGCTCAGCGGGGAGTCACACCTAGCTCGTCTTCACGCTGTTGAAAGCAAAGCATTCAGAATCATTGGAATCTCCCGTGATGAAGCTAACTCCAAGGGCCTCTCACTCACTCACCGCAGGCAGGTTGGTGGTCTTTCCGTCTTCTACCCGACTCCTCTCCGGCCTTGCTCCCCCAGCTCTCTCTGTGCTCTGTCCCCCAAATATTCCTACAGGTCGCACAAGATCTGCCAGCAAGCCTCTGATGGTTAAACTGCCGAAATCTCGGCTCTCTGCTCACCTTCACTCCTTCATTCCTCTTTTCTCCCGCCTCTGGAACAAACTCCCACACTCCCTTCAATCCCACTCCTCCCTCCAGGTCTTTAAAACAGCTGTTCACCACCATCTCCTATCTTCCCCCATCCAAAACCTTGATCTTTTCTACCCCCACTAATTCACCCCAGATCCACCTTGTTTGTAATTCCAACTTCTTTCCTGGTAGTCCTGGCAGTGTCCATATGTTTTATGCCTCTCCCACCCCCTTTCCCATGCCTCCCCCCCAAAGCCCTCTCCCTCCCACAGATCTCTCGATGTCTCCATGTCTCTCGGTTCCTGCTCTAAAATGTTGTGTTGTGTTGTGTTGTGTTGTGTTTGTGTCCTTCCCCCTCTCTCCCCATCTTGTCTACCGCTCCCGATGTTATTTGTTCTATGTGTCGGTTTGTCGGTTATGTGTCGGTTTGTCGGTTTGTCTTTCTGTGTGATAAATGTTCGCTCTTTCACGAGCCTCGATCTTTTATACAAAAAAAAAAAAAAAAAAAAAAAAAAAAACTGTGATTTTATTCTTCTTCTAAACTCGTGTAAGCTTTTACCGCCGTGGATGCTGCAATTGCTGTTCTTGTTTTCATTTATTTCTCCGATTTCCCTTCTTGCGTAATAAAACCACTTAAATATTTGAAAGACTGAACATGTTCTCGGTCTATACCTCCAATATTGATAGGAGCTTAAAATGTATAGTCTTGCTTCCCAGTTGTCATCACCTTGTTTTTCTCTGCAATGATTTTCCATTCCATATACTCTTGTAGTTTTATCCAATGTCGTTGTAAACTCTCTCAATTCGTTTTCAGAGCTCGCAAGCAAATCGATGTCATCAGCAAATTTTTAATTGGTTATACTTTGTCCCCCCCCCCCCCCCCCCCCCCCATGCTTATACCACCATCAAAGTTTTCTAGAGGCTCGGTGATTATTTGTTCCGAGAATATGTTAACAAACGCAGGGGCAATACCCCTGGTGCACACCTGGTAGAATAGACAGTACACCACACTGACTGAAGGTATTTTAAACCAATTTGAATGGTTGCTGGAAGACAGAGCAGCATATAGAATCATACTAACATAATCATAAGACTTTAAACAAACAAACAAGAAAAATCCCAATTTTGGGGGACAACCCCCCCCCCCCCTCCCAACCCCATATACCTCCTAAGAACCCAAGCTACGTGGCTCAGGGTCGAGTGTGCTTACCTCGTGGTCGACCTGCCAGCCCACGAGATCTCAATTGTGAAACTTACAATCGCGTATCAGCTTTTCGCACATGTCTGCAGCATCAGAAGGCTCAACTTGATTTAAAGTGAATTCGGGTCTGTACAGGTAGAGGCAACAATCACAAGGATGACAAAAAGGACAATTGATTTTTACATCCCTGTTATAGGTAAACAAAAGCTCTATTTGAAATGTTTCATTGAATGAGGCAGCAGCATTGTACCATTTGCTGTATATTAACAAAGTAAAGTTGGAACCTCATGTATATCGATTTGTATCAATTCAATCTCCACATCTTTGTGCGATTGACTGTTATGGACCAGCAGCCATTTACCACTGAGGACCTCAAACGGTCTGTCTTGATGGATTGCACCTTGGAAGAATATTCCCTTCCGAATAAATGTTGATTTCCACCGGATGCAATATACCTGTAGCTGAGCGCACATTTCCTACTAATTACAAATACAGACTTGGCATTTAATATGGAATATTTTTTTTGTGGGGATGAACTTACTTTTCAAGATGTCTTAGAACCAAAAGTTCATTGGAATTATGTTGAAATTATTCTAGATTTTGGTAATGTGACCTTTAAAAGAAACAAAAACCACATTTGACATTTCGAAACAAATAAATTGATCCTTGAAAGTGATGCAAACTGATATCGAACTCAATTCACGGACAGTACTGTGTTAAACTGCTGTACGTTTTCCAGAAGTATCTCTTTATTTTGCACATTAGCCCAAATTTTTTTTAACAAAAACAAAAGTTAAATTACGACTGGGATTACGGACAGTAAAATTACAGTTCAGTACTTCGTGTAACCCCCACGAGCATTCAGGAGAGCACGTACACGTTGAGGCATGCTGTTCACGAGATTTGCCAAGGTTTGGAGAGGAATCGCTTGCCATGCAGTGACAATAGTCTGCTGCAATTCACACACAGAGGTAGGCTGCTGGTCCAAGTGGTCGATTTGACGCGTTAATTCTGCCCACAAGTTCTCTATTGGATTCATATCCGGGGACATGGCAGGCCACTCCATATGCTCTACACCACGGTCAGCAAGAAAGTGTTGGATCATGCGAGCATGATGAGGCCGTGCATTGTCATCTTGGAAGACAAAGTTTCCTCGAAAGGCTGCACGAGCAAATGGAAGCAATGTTTCTTCCAGAATGGCCCTGTACTTGAACTGGTTCAGGTTTCCATTCAGAACAACCAGGTCAGTTTTGCCCCTGCATGAAAAGCAGCCCAAACGGTCACCCCACCACCTCTAGCTTGGACTCTTGACACTATACAATCTTTGTTGTAGGCTTCATGCACTTGTCTGCGCACTCGGATGTGGCCATCTTGACGATAGACCAGAAATCTAGACTCTTCACTGAAGATCACGTGATTCCAGTGTCCTGGCTGCCAGTGACGGTGCTCTCTGGCCCACTGCAATCGGCGCTGGTGGTGTTGTCTGGTCAGGCGTGGCTTTCTCAGGGGACGCCTGGCACGATAGCCTGCTTGAACCAGTCGCTGGTTGACTAGCCTTCTGGATACAGGCACATTTGTCAGTTGCTGCCACTCAGCCCTAAACTGATTCGCTGACTTGGTACGGCCATTGCGGACTAACCGGTGCAGCTGGCGATCATCCCTCCTTGTGGTTCTGCGGGACCGTCCTGGCCTTGGTATTGGAGTAGGGACACCCCTCTGAGCATTTCGTTTCAGGATCTTTGACACCTGACCTTGAGTGATGCCATACTGCCGAGCAATAGCACGCTGTTTCATGCCGTACTTTCGTAAAGCCACCACTCCATGACAAACAGCATTGTCGAGTTGACGGACCATCTCCAGAGGAAGCGGCAATAACTTTTGGAGACGTGCAGCAGTTGTTTTCCACTAATACAAAACGCAACAACCCTTGTATACCCGACTGTGAAGCCAATCATCAAATGCACCTGTCCGTACATTTTGCCATGCCACATGTGATATAATCCTGTTGTTGACTTCTTGCTGTGACAGACAATCAGTGACATGGTTCTTTTAACAAATAAATCACCAAAGTGTAAAAGAAACTCACCAGATTGATATACTGAGTTAAAAAAGTAAACACAAGTCAAGGAAAAAAATAAATTCCATATTAAATGCCAAGTCTGTAATTAGTCTTGCACCAAGAATCAAATAAACTACGAGCAGGAACGCGCAGAACATCCGCACAATGTAAAATGTGACTTCAAGTCCTGAACAATAGATTGCTCAGAGGCGAGTGTGTGGTGGGGAGGGGCTTGAAGGCCAACCCCGCCCCCACCCCCTTCACAAACCCCAATCTTCAACATTTGCCTCCCAACCCCAAGTCCTCACCTCTCCCCCTCCAAATCCTAAGGCGTCAATCCCCTCCCCACTCCAGGCCTTCAAACCCCCGAAAAAACAACCACAACAACTAACCCAGCCCCCCCCCCCTCCCTCCACTAACAAAAGTCCTCCACTCTCCACCCCTCCCCCCAAAGTCTCAACCTCCCCCTTCCAATTCAGTCCCATCTTTGCTTCCTTCTCTCCCAACCCCAAATCCTCAACCTCCACCTCATGTGAGGCAGGGTAGCCAGCCCAGAGGGGAGAGCAGTACTTCATCAAGCTGCAGATGAAGGCGTTGTCAGTGGAAAGTAGAATTTACCTTTGCCCCAACTATATACCATCTTACTATAATTCACCGAATGTCCGTCTGTCCGTCCGTTCCCAGGTACCGCAAAAACAGCTGAAACGATCGCAACGACATTGTGGGTGGGTAATCCTGGGACTCCCTGGAGTAAAATAGGCTATATTGTTTTTCCAAATTTTTTTTCCAATTTTTCCAATTTCCAATTTTTCCAATTTTCCAGTTTTTCCAAACACGATGGAATAATATTTACCGATATGAAAAGTGATGTGGCTTTTATGACTCTCGCCAGGGAGTAATGCATTTGATCGTGTCCGTCCGTCTGTCCGTGTGTGTGTGTGTGTGTGTGTGTGTGTGTGCGTGTGTGTTCATGTGTTTGTGAACAAGATATCTGGAAAAGTTCTGAACGGATTTGGATGAAAGTTGGTGGGATGAGTGCCCTTGGGATAAGGAAGAATTGATTATAGTTTTTGGTGAAGCTCAGGATATTATTCCGGATCCAGGAAGTTTTTGAAGGATTTTCTTACCATTGGTAGTGTAGGGGAAGTAATGGGGGAGACTCAAGACTCCAATGACCGGACACAGGTTTTACAAAAGGTCTGGTTTATTAACTGGTTATTCACTTCATTCCATTACCAAATAATACCGTTTAACTCAATGGACCAGGTTAACTCTATTCGCATGGTCCTTCTCGTTCGGCCGATGTTCCTCCGCCACTCCCGTCGGGCAGAGGGTCTGATGATGAGTGCTCGTCCGTTCCGTCGGTCAGAGCTTCTGGTGACAAGTCTCCTTGACTCAACGTTTGCTCTGGTTTATATGGACAAACTGGAGTTAATCCCCTGTCCGCTGAATGTTAATCCTTTCTCCGCTAATGCCCCGAGGTCATGCATGCACCGAGTCCTGGCATCAGCTCGCTCCCCTCCTGCTGCGAGTTCCGTTTACCAAACGATAGGGGGGTGCTCCAGCCAGGGGCTGTGACCAGGTGGACAAGAGATTACCATGTGCGTGCACATTCTTGGCATCCATTTACGAAATCGTTACCAGTCTTTAATCAATAAGTTACCAGTGCCAATCAATAAGTTACACTGAGTTACACTTCCACAATTCCCTCATCTTTTTGTTTTTGTTTATATTAACCATTAATCTAAACATCAATATAAGTAAACAGTCAATCACTACAAGTAAACATCATTACGAGTATAAGTAAATAATCATATCACTGCAAGTAAACATCATTACAAGTATAAGTAAATAATCATAACTTTGGTAATCAAATTCCCTTAGGCATACACCGTCATCCTGCAAGAATCACAAAACATTTCGTTGGTCATTGACTCCTTCCATATTGTTCAATCTATTGCATTTGCATCACAAATATATTTTCAAAACAACACTTCACCATCACCAAGATACAACAATTTCACTTCATTTTCAAGTTTTGTAAAGCATCTGCACCATCTGGCAAAAACGTTTGCCTCCACACAAATGTTGACTTTGTTTGAAAGGAAGGGCTGATCACTTGTGTTTGAATTCAGGTATGAAACATTTTCTCCTAATGTCTTCATAGCTCCTGCACTACTTCGTGTAGGATTTCGCTGTTGTGGTAACATTGCGGAGTCATAGACTGACCCTGCTCTCCTTGTAGCATTCTTGCCACTTTTTGCTGTAAACCATTGTAATTCCTGAACAAGGCATTCACCCAGTTGTAGTCGACTTGCCTCCTCCCTCATTGTGAGTGGGCAGCAAGTATTGGTGTGACGTTGATTGGCCAGCAAGATGTGGAACAGGGATGCCGGATGCATCCACAATGATGTTGGGACCATGGTGTTCAGGTCATCCATGGTCCATACCAGGAGTGGCCCGCAGAATCGCGCACAGCTGTTGTGAAAAGGCACAGCCATTGGTTTGCAGCTCCATGCTGGCTCCCCGGAAGTTGGTGAAGTAATAACATATGTCCCCGCATTTCACAGAGGTTGCGGGTAAAATGTCGTTGTCCTGCAACTTCTGATGTGATGAATGTTCGAAGCCTTCGAACAAGAGTAAGTGATCGCCTTTCTTTCATATGTTGCAGTGTGATCCAGGCAAATGGTCACATAAATTTCCTTGGTGAAGGTAAGCATTCATCTCCAAGTTACACGGGAGAATGTCTTCATCATTCTTTGAGAAAGAGGGTGTATGCCATGATTAACTTCATTTTTAGCCACAAATTTTCTTTCTCGAACTTCTTCCCAATTCCGTTAGCACTCCCTTCAAAATGTGATCTCGTCTTATCCTTATGCTCAGTCACATCTGAATCTGCTTTCCACACACACTGAATCAGATAGGGTACATCTTACCATGAAATCAGCATAATCATGTATATCTTCCGACAGTTTCACATTCAACAATTTGTTGTTTTTCCTTAACACATTCAAAAAGTTATATTCATTTATATGCGTCACACAAATAATATTCAATCAGGTATGTATTTCACTACTAAACTAAGAATAGCATCCACAATTGCTTTCAGGTTAATATAGTTCAAAAATTAACTCATGCAGGTATTTTAGCACTACTCTAAGAAAATAAATTGTATATGATTACAATCACAAACGGGAATATCTAATTCCCAACAACAATTTTCCCAAACCAACAAATTAAGCATAATGTATTATTACCATAATTCCTCTCCACTTTTCTTTTTCCTTTTTTTTTTTTTTTTAACAGTGTGTCACTCGTGGTGATATGAGTTCACTGATATTGTACTTGACACAACTCATAACATTGTTGTTATGCCATTATCTTAATTCTACTGTATTCATTTGCAACATCACTTGATTTAATCTTTTAATCTCAGTATTTATGCCGCCATAAAGTCTTCCTTTTCTGGTTCCACATTTCTTTCCTCATTTGTCACTTCATGCGTTATCATCATGTTGTTGGTTACCTTATTCAAATACACCGTCACTAAGGCTTTCAAGCAAGCCACCACTAAAACAATTGCCAATATAACTACTAAACCAACAAACAAGTCTGCTACTCCTTGTATATATTCATACCTATGACATAATTATATGTCGATGACATTCAACATTATATACCAAACTAACAAGCTTCCTAAAAGGTAAATAAAGAAAATCCCTTAATATGTAACATAAATCAGATTATTTGTCTTACCCTGATCCCCCTATCTCCCGGGGTTGAACTCAATCCCCTGATCATGAGTGTAGTTGTGATACATTTTTCACTCATGTTGTATTAATATCAGCAGGTAATTGTATGTCATGTAGGCAAATAAATGTCACTATCCCAAGTAGGAATATCACATGTTGAAAATGTAATGTTTATCAATGCAAGGGGTGTTAAAATGTAATTCAAATGACTGTAAATCACGACTATCATTTATCTGCCACTGAATGTTCTGCTGGGCTGCTAGGTGCAGCCTCATTTTCTGTGGGATCGTCCACCTTAGCCCCATGTGCTTGCTTGCAATGAGAGGCATGAATCCAACTTTCTATTTTGGGTCCATATTCGTTTCTATTCTTATCAATCTCCTATGGTTTATCATTTCGTTCCAAGATACCGCAACCAAAGGTTTTAACCAAAGCTCTACCAAACTATTTCCAATTTGAACAAAAATGCCAGTGAAACAATGATTCGAAGAATTAACTTCAAGGGGTCAATAAATTTATTCTATAGCCAGATCTAATTTTCCCATCCAATAGTTTGCCTTGCCACATGTCATATTATAACACTTTAATAAACCTTCGACAAATGTTTCCCATCTCAACAAATTTCCTTTTTTTTCAAATAGCCATGTGTAACTTACGTTTTTAACTACAATTTCCTCTCAATTTGTTTTGCCTAACTGGCCGCAAAAGTGGCTGCCAGCATGCAGTACCGTTTTTTATCTACCAAGGAAGTGTTCGTCCACACAAGACCTCTACCAAAATGTTGTTTGTAAAAACAAATCTGGGATTTCTGATTACATGGATGCACACTCTCAGGACATTTTCAGGCTGCTGTTAACAATCCACTACGATAAATTAATTCCTTTACCCACAATCAAATAATTAGTACAAATTGAGGATATTATCCCTATCACATTCTTTTATAGATTCATGATGTTGGATCTAATTTTTCCCAATAATTTTCCACTGCTGTAAGGAAGAACAATAGCTCTCATAAGTCTTAGTAATATCGTACTTAATTTACCCAGCATCGAATAATTTATTCACTATCCTTTCTTATCTGTTAACCAGTGACTTTGTTTGAACTCCAGAACTGAAAAACTCATAATAGTTCAAACCAGCAAAATTTTCTTTACTATTTTCCCATATCATCTATGCCTAAAACACATCCATACATACAGCACAATTTATATGCTGATAAAATTCAAGTTTATATATATAAAAATCCATGAGCAGAGTACTCTGGGAAGTCAGTGTAAGATCTCTCCAAAATTTGGCTAATTTTGTACTCCCACATTTTTATGAAGCTCATATCCATAAATAGCTTTGATTCTCATATAAATTCGATCACAATGGAATCCCAAGATTACTCCCCAATTTTTACTATTAATGAATAGCTGCTCATAACTCAGCAAATCAAATCTTTATTCTCCATCTCCCTTGACAAAAGTGATAATTTTCATAATCAAATTATATTTCTATTTTTTATTTTACGAATTCTCTCGATATGCGATCCCATCCCCATGGAACTATCTATTTTTTTTTTTCAGACAAGGCACACTGTCGGTGTCAACAATCCTGTAAGATTGATACACAAAAACACTAACATTGACACACAAAATACCCACACACACATGCATTATGCGTATTTGTTTGCGTTGGAACCCTTATTTACAGATCCGGATGGGTGTCAACTTTATTTCAATTTCTCAAAATTTGTCCTTCAATTTTATAAGCGCTAATACACAAATGGACCAAAAAGTTTATTCTTAGAAAACCCCTATGACGTCACATTGACATTACCCTTTCAGTTCCCACAATAATTTATCCAAATTTGACTACCCACCCATTTGTATGTCAGTTGATCACTGACCTATCAATCGTGTGGAACAATAGTCGGAAATTCCCACCTGATCATGATGTGACTCTTGTCACTTGGTTTGCCAAAAAATTGCAAAGCAATTGTTCCAAACTTTGTAAATTTAAAATTTTGTGCCCAACATAAAAGATCCAATTTCGGCATTTGATCAATTAATTATCAATTTGCTTACAAGCAAAAGAAAAATGAATAATTCTTGCTCCGAAAACTTTTCAGACCCAAGAATCATCGACAGTTATTCATGTTTGTCCAGTAATCTAATTTGTTGAGGCCAATCGTCATTTGGGATTTGTCGCAATGAAGGCCTAATCATTGTCTGAGGTATCGGTCAGCCCTGGTACCCTTGATCTTGGTTTACCCTATGAACTTGTCTTCCTTTTGGTATACGGACATCCTCTTTTCCAATGTCCCATCCGTCCACACTTGAAACACCGGTTTCTGTCGTTGTCTGGTCTGTGCACCTGTGCACTTGTATTGCTGGGCTGCATCTCTACATCCCTGAGTTGCCACTGCAATCTCTCGTTATCTCCCGAAACACGAAAAAATTCTCTGTACCGTCCTTTTTGGGGAGACAACTGGAAATCAGATGGGACAACTGTCCCTTTCATTCCTAATTTCGAGGGCAGTTGTGCATTTGTCTCCTCCACTGTATCCTGTATCCTTTTTATTTTAAGTTCTAGATCCGTTATCCGTTCTTGCTGTTCCCGTTGTCTGGATTCACCATCCCAAAGATGGAATGCAAGCCAGTCTACCGTTAGATTCTGTCTCTTCCTGGCTTTCAATCTTTGTTCCAATCTTTCCAATCGACTTCGCTCAAATGTACCATCTCTTGGAAACTCCTCATCATGTCCCTTTGTCCACAAATACCAATTCTCCACCTGCCTTATAGCTTCGGCACCATAACGGTCGTACATATGATGTGTATAAGTACCTTTTTGTGGAATCTCTGGTTGTCCTTGTGTATTCTTGCAGGCTCCATTTTCCATTCTGCCTTTTATCAAAGTAGCGTTGGATGTGTTGTAGTTTGTTCCTCTAAAGCTTCACTCGTACTTCCAGGAAGGATCTCTCCACCTGTTCACACGGTGATTTCCAGAGAATCTCTCTCACCTGTGGCTTTTGCACAATCCAATCTCACAGATCAGTATTTGCAGATGAGCCAAAGGGTCAGTATGAAATGGGTGAATCCTCAGGTGTCCGCTTCGCTCTGTTGAAGGGGAAATCATACAATGGTAACCGCACATATATATCTATATATAAACTCACCACCTTGCTCAATTTTCCAAGGTTGTCTTCACATTGATAATATCTCACAAAGATATTAAAGCTTCTTTCTTGAGACCGCATTTTCATCAATCAAACAATCAATATATTCAATTCAATTTATTCAGTTCAATTTATTTAGTTAAATTTATTCAATTAAATTTATTCAATTAGATTCAATCAATCAACAATTCAATCAATTATTCAATTTCAATTAATTCATCAATATTCATCAATAAATCAAATTAATCATTTTGGATGACTCCTTGCATAAGCCCTTTCCCCGATGATGTCAGGACAGGTCCATCCATTGACTGAGATCGAATCTCATCGGTCGTCACCTCTGGTTCATACCTCATGTCAATTGATGAATCACCGTCCTGTCCTAGGGTCATATCTGACATATTTCCCCATTTTGCCTGGTCTCCACAAATTTTCTTTGCAACCACTAAAGGCAACTTATCCTTCATTCGTGAGACAGCCAAAATGGATGGCAGATATTAAAGTTCATTGGGAAAAATATCTCATCATTTTTCTTTTAATAGTACCCAAAATCTCTTGGCAATATAAATTTCGTAAAACTCCTGAAATAAGACTGTAAAATTCCTTCAATCATGCTAAATTTTGAAACTCCATCGCTTGTAACACCCAATTTATCCCATAGGGCTTGAAAGTTCTTTCCCAAGTTCATGCAATCATTCTGCATTTGAACCCTATGATATCATTCATAATAATCATCATGATTTTATAGTCATGGTCCTATCACCATCATCTATTTAAAACGAACATTTCCTTTATCACCACAGCTATGTGGTATAATCAACAATAGAATAAGACTGTACATAGCAACAGGCTACCTCATGGCCACTTAGTATACCTATTGACAATAAGTCATAACAATATCGAATAATCATTGAACAATTAAAAATCGCTTCCACTGCTCCAGCCGCAGCATTCGTCATTTTGTCTGCTCATCCGCATGACCAAAACGAAATAAAGGGAGCTCAACCATTACACAGCGCTTTTAATGGCGCATGCCATAGGAACTCAACGCAATTTCGACTCGGCCAGAAAACGAGCAAATTTTGCAGGATGTTAACTGGAATTAGTCGTGAAAATATATCCAAAATACACAAAAATACACACCCACAAAAAAATAAACAACAAAACCCAAACAAACCCAAGGTCGACCATATTACACAATTAAATTACACCTTAAATTATTCATTAAATTACTCATTAAATTACTCATTAAATTACTCATTAAATTACTCATTAAATTACTCATTAAATTACTCATTAAATTACTCATTAAATTACTCATTAAATTACATCATTTCAGCATCGTATTGATTGCTGAAATGTTCATGGGTTTGAACACACCTTAAAAGAGGTATGCTTTGCGGTTTTGCCCACCTACCACGTTTAATTAAATTACATCATTTCAGCATCGTATTGATTGCTGAAATGTTCATGGGTTTGAACACACCTCAAAAGAGGTATGCTTTGCGGTTTTGCCCACCTACCACGTTGAATTAAATTACATCGTTTCAGCATCGTATTGATTGCTGAAATGTTCATGGGTTTGAACACACCTTAAAAGAGGTATGCTTTGCGGTTTTGCCCACCTACCACTTTTAATTACTCATTATATCATTTCCATTAAAAACATCGCTTCTACTGCTCCGGCCGCAGCATTCGTCACTTTGTCTGCTCATCCGCATGACCAAAACGAAATAAAGGGAGCTCAACCATTACACAGCGCTTTTAATGGCGCATGCCATAGGACCTCAACGCAATTTCGACTCGGCCAGCAAACGAGCAAATTTTGCAGGATGTTAACTGGAATTAGTCATGAAAATATATCCAAAATACACAAAAATACACACCCACAAAAAATAAACAACATTTATTCCGTTCAACAGAACAAACATTTCCTCTATCATGACATGCATGTCTTCAAAATTATATGACCAAGAGAAAAAAGTAAAACTAATTAACACTGCGGGCAGTGATGATCCGGGGACCATACCGCTCCATCCTGATTGGACGAGTGCGTGCTAGAGTCGTTAACAACGACAGTCCAGATCCGATTGTTCAAAATTTCAACTCAATCGATCGAAAAATGAACGCAGGGATGCATTTTAAAGGTGCAGTGGCACTAACTGAGTTGCCACGAATATGGCCACGAAATTGCCGATATGGCCATCACAAAATATTTTCCTTAATCAATTGGCTCATAGCATAACCAATCTGCAAGTATTTCATCCGAAGATGTATCTCTGAGGACTTTTAATTAAATAAGTCATTTATAAATCAACGAGTTAATTTATTAAATGATTAATCAATAAATCAAAATTTTCCTTGACAGCCACATCACTTGGTCAGTGTCATGTCCAAATATCAGCTTCCTTACTCAAAAGGTGCCTGAGTTAATGTAATGTAATTACTGTAATAAGACTACTGCAATTACTGTAATGATTACTGTAATTACTGTAATTACCGGAACTGTAATTACTGTAATTACCCCAGGTAATTACTGTAATGTAATTACTGTAATTTAATAAGAAATGTAATTAATTAAATAAGTACTTCATTAATCGCTAATAATTAAATAACTCGTGAATTCTTATCCGATTTACTTAACATTTGAGTGTCCCCAAAACGTTGGAGCAAAACGTTGCAACAACGAAAGTGAAACGTTGTGGCGACGTTGTGGAAACGTCAGCAAAACCCAACATTTGAATGTTCCCAAAACGTTGGAGCAAAACGTTGCAACAACGAAAGTGAAACGTTGTGGCGACGTTGTGGAAACGTCAGCAAAACCCAACATTTGAATGTTCCCAAAACGTTGGAGCAAAACGTTGCAACAACGAAAGTGAAACGTTGTAGCAACGTTGTGGAAACGTTTTACAACAACATTATTTCAATGTTGTAGGAAACTAATGTGAAAAACGTTGCAACAACGTTGTGGAAACGTCACTACAACCCAACAAACAAGAACAGTACACATTTCCTGTAATTATCTCTCATAATCACCAAACAAGAACAGTACACATTTCCTGTAATTATCTCTCATAATCCCAACAAGAACAGTACACATTTCCTGTAATTATCTCTCATACTCAACAAACAAGAACAGTACACATTTCCTGTAATTATCTCTCATAATCACCAAACAAGAACAGTACACATTTCCTGTAATTATCTCTCATAATCACCAAACAAGAACAGTACACATTTCCTGTAATTATCTCTCATAATCACAACAAGAACAGTACACATTTCCTGTAATTATCTCTCATAATCACAACAAGAACAGTACACATTTCCTGTAATTATCTCTCATAATCACCAAACAAGAACAGTACACATTTCCTGTAATTATCTCTCATACTCAACAAACAAGAACAGTACACATTTCCTGTAATTATCTCTCATACTCAACAAACAAGAACAGTACACATTTCCTGTAATTATCTCTCATACTCAACAAACAAGAACAGTACACATTTCCTGTAATTATCTCTCATAATCACCAAACAAGAACAGTACACATTTCCTGTAATTATCTCTCATACTCAACAAACAAGAACAGTACACATTTCCTGTAATTAACTCTCATAATCACAACAAGAACAGTACACATTTCCTGTAATTATCTCTCATAATCACGACAAGAACAGTACACATTTCCTGTAATTATCTCTCATAATCACCAAACAAGAACAGTACACATTTCCTGTAATTATCTCTCATACTCAACAAACAAGAACAGTACACATTTCCTGTAATTATCTCTCATAATCACCAAACAAGAACAGTACACATTTCCTGTAATTATCTCTCATAATCACAACAAGAACAGTACACATTTCCTGTAATTATCTCTCATAATCACAACAAGAACAGTACACATTTCCTGTAATTATCTCTCATAATCACCAAACAAGAACAGTACACATTTCCTGTAATTATCTCTCATACTCAACAAACAAGAACAGTACACATTTCCTGTAATTATCTCTCATAATCACCAAACAAGAACAGTACACATTTCCTGTAATTATCTCTCATACTCAACAAACAAGAACAGTACACATTTCCTGTAATTATCTCTCATAATCACCAAACAAGAACAGTACACATTTCCTGTAATTATCTCTCATACTCAACAAACAAGAACAGTACACATTTCCTGTAATTATCTCTCATACTCAACAAACAAGAACAGTACACATTTCCTGTAATTATCTCTCATAATCACCAAACAAGAACAGTACACATTTCCTGTAATTATCTCTCATACTCAACAAACAAGAACAGTACACATTTCCTGTAATTATCTCTCATAATCACCAAACAAGAACAGTACACATTTCCTGTAATTATCTCTCATACTCAACAAACAAGAACAGTACACATTTCCTGTAATTATCTCTCATACTCAACAAACAAGAACAGTACACATTTCCTGTAATTATCTCTCATAATCACAACAAGAACAGTACACATTTCCTGTAATTATCTCTCATAATCACCAAACAAGAACAGTACACATTTCCTGTAATTATCTCTCAGACTCAACAAACAAGAACAGTACACATTTCCTGTAATTATCTCTCATACTCAACAAACAAGAACAGTACACATTTCCTGTAATTATCTCTCATAATCACCAAACAAGAACAGTACACATTTCCTGTAATTATCTCTCATACTCAACAAACAAGAACAGTACACATTTCCTGTAATTATCTCTCATAATCACCAAACAAGAACAGTACACATTTCCTGTAATTATCTCTCATACTCAACAAACAAGAACAGTACACATTTCCTGTAATTATCTCTCATACTCAACAAACAAGAACAGTACACATTTCCTGTAATTATCTCTCATACTCAACAAACAAGAACAGTACACATTTCCTGTAATTATCTCTCACTAGGGCATTGCCCGTACTATATCTATATCTAAAATTATATCCCCCCCCCCTCTATTTACATGAAATGGTTTGGTCCAAAGCGAACGGCTTGCGAGTACGGTGACAATCCCCCCCCCTCTATTTACATGCAATGGTTTGGTCCAAAGCGAACGGCTTCCGGAGTTTGGTAAAGAAATCGCCATCGCGTGCACAAACGCGCAGGAAAGCGAATGAATCGCAAATTCGGTTTTATTAGTTTTAAAACATAGTTTAACGCCAACATAGTTTGCAAACGTGAAATAAATGAATACGCTCTCAAATGTGCCATCCGAGGCAGAGTGTGTCCTCCACGTTCGGCACACGCGATCGTTCGCTGCTCTCTGATTGGTTGAATCGTTTTTTGGACATAGCTCGGTAAGTAATTGTCCGATTAATATGAAACCTTGAAAAGGCACATCCTCGGGTCCCCAGCAATATACCTGGCAAGTTAAAAGTATATCGGACCCGTGGTTGTCGAGAAACAGCGGTCACAGACAAACAAACGTACAGACGTACAAACGTACAGACGTACAGAGATTACTGGAATTATAGATAGATAATCACCAAACAAGAACAGTACACATTTCCTGTAATTATCTCTCATACTCAACAAACAAGAACAGTACACATTTCCTGTAATTATCTCTCATACTCAACAAACAAGAACAGTACACATTTCCTGTAATTATCTCCCAAAACGTTCCAACAACAAATGATCACAAGTAATTATCACATTGCAATGACCTCTAAACATTCCTAAACCAATAAGCTAGTCTGGCGATGCCAAATACCTCACACGTCTGTCATCTTAGAAGTCGCTGTTTGCTTTAGACAAATACCCATCAAAGCCTTCAGACAAACCACTAGCAATATTATTCCTAGGACTAAAATTACCAGGACCATTATCAAACATTTATCAAAATATTAGGACCATCATCAAACCAATGAATGACTCAATCCTTTAATGACTACATCCAAACCCAGACATTTTGAGTTCCGTAACTTTAATACTTCAAATTTTCCATTCCTTCCCTTCCTGATCCTTAGATGTAGGGATGGGTTCTTTTTAGAATCATGTTGCATCGAGCATTATTTTCCAAAACAGTGTGAACATTAAACCACACCATTACCTCTGACATCCCACCATTAACACCAGCTTTCCCATGATGTCGCGATATGACCCCATAATCCCACAAAACTCTTCGTTGCTTTAACATCCAATATGAAAATTCTCATTTAACCCGTTCAAAGAACGTCCATTTCGCAAAATCGAACCAACCACAACCTTCGCCATTAATATCTATTGTAAGCCTGCCGAATCAGTAAGCATCACCCCTCCTATGAGCCTCGACCAGAGGGTGGTTGTTACTCACAAACACTCGTCGCTAGCTGTTCCATTGTCTGCCGATTCTCATTCTGCTGCCTATTTCCATTGAGCCATCAGAGTGGAATTTGGAATTTTTTATTTCTCTGAGCTCATGAAAGTGGTGACAATGGGTGGTCTGCCATTGCTTTTCCACAAAAGCATCTTTCACCTTTCAATAAAATATTTGTACCAACCAAATCTGCGAGCATGGGGCGCAGAGAAAATACACAAAAAGCAACAGCCCTGGCTTTGCTTCCTGGAAGCTTCCTGGAAGCTTCCTGCAAAACGCTTTGCTTCTCGCAAAACGTCCGCCAATGGGAACTAGAGGGAGGGGAGGGAGAAGGAGCGGGAGCAAGAGACAGGGTGCCGGAATGGACATGAGGGACAATGAGGGACAGTGAGGGAGTGTTGGTATGCAATTTTCATCCAATCGCCATCTTTCACAATAATTCTGGACCGGCATGAGGTGGGGTTGTCTGTCATGAATTTATTTGTTGATCGAACGAGTTTTAGACATGGCGGGAAAACTGAAAAAAAAAAATTCTCTCCTCCACCCCTTTTTTTTTTTTTTTTTTTTTTTTTTTTTTACTTTGGACCCACGGCTTTCGTCCTACACAATTCCGTTTAATTTGTCTAAATCCGACCAGTCGTTCCAAAGATATAAGCCGTTTTGTCGCAATACCATAAATTGGAATGAGGTAAAAATATATATATATCTATCTATAATTCCACTAATCTCTGTGTGTATGTTTGTTTGTATGTTTGTCTGTGACCGCTGTTTCTCGACAACTACCGGTCCGATATACTTGAAACTTGCCAGGTATATTGCTGGGGACCCGAGGATGTGCCTTTTCAAGGTTTTAAATTAATCGCAGAAGTAGTTACCGAGCTATGTCCAAAAAACGATTCAACCAATCAGAGAGCAGCGAGCTATCACGTGTGCCGAACGTGGCGAACAGACTCTGCCTCGGATGGCACATTTGAGAGCGTATTCATTTATTTCCCGTCGGCAAACTATGTTGCCGTTAAACTATGTTTTAAAACTAATTAAAACTAATTTGCGATTCATCGTAACTGCGATTCGTAACTGCCGTTCGCTTTGGCTTTGCGAATGGACCAAACCATTTCATGTAAATAGAGGGGGGGGATTGTCACCGTACTCGCAAGCCGTTCGCTTTGGACCAAACCATTTCATGTAAATAGAGGGGGGGGATATAATTTTAGATATAGATATAGTACGGGCATGCCCTAGTAAATATAATTCCATTTCCCGGCTCCCTGTCGCACGCCGAGCAAGTCGCGTGCTTTGAGCAAGTGCAAAAAAAAACTACTTTACACGTGTACGGGTGTGTAAACGAGTGTACCGGCCTTACACGACTTGGAAGCAAATGGTCGCATGGTGCACTCATGCTCCGTTTGCTCCCAGGTCACAGTAAGGCCCTTAATGACCAGCGCCGACCTGGTGCATTTTATTTAGACAGCGCAAAAAATACGTATTTACAGAAATCATTTAGAAAAACACGAATAATAGCTACAATCGTTTATCGAAGTACCATTCGTGACTTCATCACGCCACCTATATCGCGGCATCGGTGCGCAAGGAAGCCCCAGACCACCTCCTCCACCATGTATGTACAAAACTATTCCCAAGTTCGTAAATCATACTGGACAAAAACAAGACACACTCACCTTTTAAAGACTTGTTTGTGTCCAGTTGATGTCAGCGGTGCCTCCAAATTGTAGGGGAAGTAATGGGGGAGACTCAAGACTCCAATGACCGGACACAGGTTTTACAAAAGGTCTGGTTTATTAACTGGTTATTCACTTCATTCCATTACCAAATAATACCGTTTAACTCAATGGACCAGGTTAACTCTATTCGCATGGTCCTTCTCGTTCGGCCGATGTTCCTCCGCCACTCCCGTCGGGCAGAGGGTCTGATGATAAGTGCTCGTCCGTTCCGTCGGTCAGAGCTTCTGGTGACAAGTCTCCTTGACTCAACGTTTGCTCTGGTTTATATGGACAAACTGGAGTTAATCCCCTGTCCGCTGAATGTTAATCCTTTCTCCGCTAATGCCCCGAGGTCATGCATGCACCGAGTCCTGGCATCAGCTCGCTCCCCTCCTGCTGCGAGTTCCGTTTACCAAACGATAGGGGGGTGCTCCAGCCAGGGGCTGTGACCAGGTGGACAAGAGATTACCATGTGCGTGCACATTCTTGGCATCCATTTACGAAATCGTTACCAGTCTTTAATCAATAAGTTACCAGTGCCAATCAATAAGTTACACTGAGTTACACTTCCACAGTAGATAGGGCTCAGCAGCGGCCACCCACGGCGGAAGTATGCGCTCGACTGAGTGGCGTTCTAGTTGAAACTATAATTCACCAAATGTCCGTCCGTCCGTCCGTTCCCAGGTACCGCAAAAACGGCTGAACTGAACGCAACGAAATTTTGGGTGGGTAATCCTGGGACCCCCAGGAGTAAAATAGGCGATAATGTTTTTCCAATTCCAGCTTTGGTCTCCAGCATTTTCATGTTTGGACTCCCGCATAACGTTATTGTCCCGGGTACCGCAAAAACAGCTGCATTGATCGCAACGATACACCTCCATGCCCCAAGGGTGACCCCACTAGTATAACTAATGAGATAACGTAATCACCAGCAAAACGAATGCACAGTTCAATCATGGATTCTAATTCACCTTATCCAAGACAATTAGCTACGTATCATAAGGTTCACGTGAAGTTCTTTTATTAATTATTTAATTTAATTATTTAAGAATTATTTAATTTTTAAGTGATTCTTCACCATTGAGAGATCGGGTGAAAAGCGATATACAACATGATATTTAAAAAAAGTTATGGACGAGTTATGACTAAACTTGATGGACGAGTTTGTTAGGTGACGAGAACAAGCCGGTTAAATTTTGGTTCAGGTCCGGTTCAATACAAAACATTTTCGGTTCGGTTCAGGTCCGGTTCATTTTGGTTCAATACAAAACAGACTGTTCAGCGTGGCGGAGGTCTGCGCTCCACCAAATGCCGTTCTAGTTGTTTTTTTTTTTGTTTTTTTTAACCCTTGTACACCACCGATGAAACCAGTGATTCAGTTGTTAATGGAGCAAGGGCATTAACCCGTTTTAAATGTTTGTCAGAGGTGAGTTAGCAATTTTGCAATGAGTCATAATGTGCACAAGAACATTTGCAAAAGAAAGGAAGCCGCAGTTTATTACTGTAAGGGAATCTTAACATTCGGAGAGGTTTGTCAGCAAGAGTGGGAAATCAGGATAAGGTTAGACAGAGTTACACATTCTCACAATTAATTAAGTATACTGAAGGAACTGCGCTCCAACGCGAGTCGAAAGAATTGACGCGACCAAAGACGGAATTCGTCCGAGTTGCTTTATTGAAACAAAACATCTCAGGTATTCTCACAAGCCCGTTTATCGGGCAGCAATATATATACACATTTATGTCGGGAAGTTTGCCCGGCAAAAGCTATACCGGGCATGCCCGGGTGTCAAGGGCGAGCCTTGGAAAGGCTAGTCTGGACCTGCCCGGGCGTGTTTGGCTGTGGCCTGGCAAGTCGAGGCTGGGCGTGCCCGGGCGCTCTGGACGAGCCCTGGAAAGGCGATAGCGGGCATGCCCGGACGCTCTGGGCGAGCCCTGAAAAGGCGATAGCGGGCATGCCCGGACGCTCTGGGCGAGCCCTGGAAAGGCGAGAGCGGGCATGCCCGGGAAAGACGAGACCGGGCGTGCCCGGGAACAGTGAGTCCGGGCATGCCCGGGAGAGGCGCATCTGGCCGTGTTCTGGCCGGTGCAAGGCGATTGTGTGCATCCAGCGGTAACCGCTACACACGCCCCTCCAGAATCGACCTGCACCGGCAGGGTCAATTTAAGGGGGGTCCGGATGACCCGGCCGAAGCGACCCCTGGAGGGTCGTGGGGAGGGGTCCGACATGGTGGTGGGTGGTCGAGCAGGGGGAACTGTGGACGGGGGGCGGCCTCGCCGCGGAGGAAGGGCCAACCGTGGTGGTCGGTCGACGTCCATGTGCGCCGGTTTCAGGCGGTCCACAGAAATCCGGTCCGGCCGGCCGCTGAAGTCGACGATGAAAGACTTGTCGCCCCGTCGCAGGACCCGGAAGGGCCCGTCGTACGGCGGCCGGAGTGGCCCCCGGTGCGCGTCATGACGCACAAAGACGTACTCCACTGTGCGAAGTGCCGGGGGGACGTAGGACTGGGGGCCACCGTGGCGGGACGTCGGCACGGGGGCAAATCGTCGGGCGGCCTCCTGGAGGTCCGAGCGCTGGCGAGCGGTGGACCAGGGACTGGTAGCGTCGGGCACGAATTCGCCCGGGACGCGGAGCGGCTGGCCGTAGACGAGCTCGGCGGCGGATGCCTGGAGGTCTTCCTTGGGGGCCGTGCGAAGGCCCAAAAGGACCCACGGCAGCCGGTCGGCCCAACCGTCGTCCTGAAGGCCGGCCATGAGCGCGGCCTTCATGGAGCGGTGAAACCGCTCGCACAACCCGTTGGCTTGGGGGTGGTAGGCCATGGTGCGGTGCAGCATGACCCCCAACGAACGGGCGACCGCGCCCCAAAGCTCAGACGTGAACTGTGGGCCGCGGTCGGACGAGATGTCCGCTGGTGCACCGAAGCGCGCGACCCAGGTGGCGATGAACGCCTGCGCCACGTCGGCGGTGGTGGCGGAGGCGAGGGGCACGGCCTCCGGCCACCTGGTGGTCCTGTCCACCATGGTGAGCAGGTGGGTGAACCCCCGCGAGGGGGGCAGGGGACCCACCAGGTCCACGTGGACGTGGTCGAAATGCCGTTCAGGCACGGCGAAAGGTGCCAGCGGGGCCTGGGTGTGGCGGTGGACCTTGACCCGCTGGCAGGCCGTGCAGGCGTTGGCCCAGTCGCGGATGTTTCGTCGAAGGCCGTGCCAGACGAAACGTGCCGACACCAGCTTCTGAGAAGCTTTCCGGCCCGGGTGAGAAAGGCCGTGGATGGAGGCGAAGATGCGGCGCTGCCAGGAAACGGGCACGATGGGGCGAGGCTGGCCCTGGGAGACGTCGCAGAGCAGGACGGTGCCCGCGCAGGGAATGTCGGCCAGGCGGAGGCCCGTGTCCGCCACACAGAGTGCCTGCACCGAGGCGTCGGTGGTCTGATCGGCCGCCATGAGCGCGAAGTCCACGCCGAGGTGGACCGCGTTCGCGCTGGCCCGAGAAAGACAGTCGGCCACGGCGTTGTCTTTGCCGGCGACGTGCCGGATGTCCGTGGTGAACTCCGACACGGCGGAGAGGTGGCGCTGCTGGCGGGCCGACCACGGCTCCGTGACCTTAGCCATTGCATAGACCAACGGCTTGTGGTCGACGAAAGCCGTGAACGGGCGGCCCTCCAGGAGGTGTCGGAAATGGCGAACGGCCAGGAATAGACCGAGCAGCTCGCGGTCGAACGTGCTGTAGTTTAACTCGTTCGGCCGGAGTTGCCGGCTGAAAAAAGCGAGTGGCTGCCAAACCCCGTCCACCCATTGCTCATGGACGGCGCCCACCGCGTAGTTGGAGGCGTCCGTAGTGAGGGCGATGGGCGCGTTGAGCACCGGGTGAGCCAGCAGCGTTGCGTCGGCGAGGGCCCGTTTGGCGCTGGCGAAGGCCGCGTCCATGGCCGCGGACCAAACAATGTCATGCTTGGCCGGCTTGCCCCGGAGGGCCTCGTAAAGGGGCCGCATGAGCTGAGCAGCGCGGGGCACGAATCGGTGATAAAAATTCACCATGCCGAGGAACTCTTGGAGGGCCTTGATGGAATGGGGATGCGGGAACGTGGTGATGGCCTCGAACTTGGTCGGCAGTGGCACGGCCCCGGTATTGGTGATGCGGTGGCCCAAAAATTCAACGGTCGTCGCGCCGAAGTGGCATTTGACCGGGTTGACAATTAAGCCGTGCTCGCTGAGGCGACCGAACAGTGTTTGGAGGTGGAGGAGGTGCTCGGCGCGGGACGTGCTGGCGACGAGGATATCGTCCAGATAGACGAAAAGAAACGGCAGGTCGCGCAGCACGCCGTCCATCAAGCGCTGGAACGCCTGGGCCGCGTTCTTGAGGCCAAACGGCATCCGCAAAAATTCGAACAGGCCGAACGGCGTGATGACGGCCGTCTTCGGGACGTCGGCCGCCCGGACAGGTACCTGGTGGTAGCCCCGTATCAGGTCAATTTTCGAAAAGATGACCCGTCCCGCCAAACGGGCGGAAAAGTCCTGAATATGCGGGATCGGGTACCTGTCGGGGGTGGTAGCGTCGTTGAGACGGCGGTAGTCGCCACACGGGCGCCACCCACCCCCCGGCTTTGGCACGATGTGCAGTGGCGAGGCCCACGCGCTATCGGAGCGCCGCACGATGCCGAGGTGCTCCAACACGTCGAACTCGGCCTTCGCCACGGCGAGCTTGGCCGGGTCGAGGCGGCGGGCCCTGGTGTAGACCGGCGGGCCCGTAGTGGGTATGTGGTGCTCGATCCCGTGCCGCACCGCGACGGCCGAAAACGTCGGCCGCGTGAGGGCCGGGAATTCCGCGAGCAGGCGAGCGAACTCGTTCGCTGCCGGGAGGGCGCACGCCAGTTCGGTCGGCGCGGAGCTGCTCATCGTGCACGCCAGGGAGCTGAAGGTCTCGGCGTGGACAAGGCGACGTCGTTTGACGTCGACCAGCAGCCCGTGCGCGCAGAGGAAGTCGGCGCCCAGCAAAGCCATGGGGACGCAGGCGGTCACAAAAGTCCATTGAAAACGCTGGCTGCCGAAGCAGAGGGTGACGACGCGTGGGCCGAAAGTGCGTATGGCCGAGCCATTAGCAGCGACCAAAGAGGGGCCGCAAACGGCGTCCTGCCTGTCCTGCTCGGAGGCGGGTATGACGCTCAGTTGGGCGCCGGTGTCACACAGGAAACGCCGCCCAGACGCTTTGTCCCGAATAAACAGCAAGTTGCCCGAGTGGCCGGCGCTCATGGCTGGGAATGAACGCCGGCCCGGCCGTTTCCCGACCTGCCGAAAGTGCACGGGGGCCGGCACGTCCGAGCCTTGTGTCCGAACCTGGCGTGGTAATAACACCACGCCCGGTCAGGTGGAGGCCCCGGCCGTCGTGTCGGAAGCGGGCGGTGCGGCGTGGCGGCCGCCAGTTGCACCGGCAGTTCGGCCTCCAACCGCGCAGGGCGCTCGGGTGTCGTGGGCGTCGCCTCGGACGGCGGCGGGCTCCAGGTAACCGCGCCGATGTGCTGGCCCGCCGAGGAGATCTTATCGGCTTCCCTGGCGAGGGCGCGGGAATCCGTGATCAACGTGCCACCCAGGGCGAGGCGTACCGGGTGAGGCAGCTGGCGAAGGAACAGCTCGCGGAACAGAAAATCCGGAGAGTGCTCACCGAGCAACGAGAGCATATAGTCCATGCGCTCGGACGGGCGCATGTCGCCCAGCTCGGGCAGAGCGAGCAGGCGCCGTGCGCGTGCTGCCGGTGAGAGGGCGAAAGCGTCGAGGAGGAGTGTCTTCAGCGCGTCGTATTTGTCAGCAGCCGGCGGGTGCTCGAGGAGGCTCAAGGCGCGGGCCGCGGTGGCGGAACCGAGCGCCGCCACAACATGGTGGAAGCGGGTGTCGTCCGCGGTGATGCCTCGCAGGGCGAACTGAGAGTCCGCCTGAGCGAACCAAACAGCCGCGTGAGCCTCCCAGAAGGTAGGCAGTTTAAGCATCACTGCCGTATCCATGTCGGTAGGTCACCAATGAAGGAACTGCGCTCCAACGCGAGTCGAAAGAATTGACGCGACCAAAGACGGAAATCGTCCGAGTTGCTTTATTGAAACAAAACAGCTCAGGTATTCTGACAAGCCCGTTTATCGGGCAGCAATATATATACACATTTATGTCGGGAAGTTTGCCCGGCAAAAGCTATACCGGGCATGCCCGGGTGTCAAGGGCGAGCCTTGGAAAGGCAAGTCTGGACCTGCCCGGGCGTGTTTGGCTGCGGCCTGGCAAGTCGAGGCTGGGCGTGCCCGGGCGCTCTGGACGAGCCCTGGAAAGGCGATAGCGGGCATGCCCGGACGCTCTGGGCGAGCCCTGGAAAGGCGATAGCGGGCATGCCCGGACGCTCTGGGCGAGCCCTGAAAAGGCGATAGCGGGCATGCCCGGACGCTCTGGGCGAGCCCTGGAAAGGCGAGAGCAGGCATGCCCGGGAAAGACGAGACCGGGCGTGCCCGGGAGGTTCGGGCGTGCCCGGGAACAGTGAGTCCGGGCATGCCCGGGAGAGGCGCGTCTGGCCGTGTTCTGGCCGGTGCAAGGCGATTGTGTGCATCCAGCGGTAACCGCTACAATACAGTAATAGGCCATTTGTTACACCTCACCTGTGTGAAACGGTCCTCCCCAGTGCTCCTGATTCTCAAGCAGCTCACTTTCACATGAGTACGTCATATGTGGTGGGGTGGTGGGGAAAGACGGGTAGAAAGAAGGAAGTGGAAATGGGAGGGGGCAAGAGGGGGTGAGGACGCAGTGGTAATGAGAATGGAAATGGATAAGTGGAGGAGAGGAAAAGTGAGGAGGTATAAAACAGACAAGACACTCTGCTTTGGGACATAGGTGAGAGGTGACGCCACCAAAGGTGGACAGAAATAATAGGTTTTCACCTCTGTCTGTCTGTTTGTTTGTCTGTCTGTGTGCAGGATATCTCAAAACGTGATCGATGGATTCGGCCAAAGCTTCTGACTCTGATTGAAAGACTCTGATTCTGCAACTGGACCTGACGGCATCAGCCCACGGGTCCTAAAATCCTGTTCTTCTGCTCTTTCACTCCCTCTCTCTGTTCTCTTCACCCTCTCTTTTGCTCAAGGTCATCTGCCATCTGCATGGAAATCTGCCAACATCACCGCTTTGCACAAAAAAGGTGCAAAAACAGATCCCAGCAACGACAGACCAATCAGCCTTCTCCCAATTATCAGCAAAGTCATGGAATCCATCATTGCTTCAGATATGAAATCTTTCCTCTTCTCCAATGGCTTGATCTCTGATCATCAATTTGGTTTCAGACCTGGCCACTCTACTCTTGACATGCTGCTTCTGCTTTCTCAGCAATGGATGGAGGTCCTCAATGCCAAACAGGAAATTAGAGCTGTCTCCCTTGACATATCACGTGCCTTCGATACGGTCTGGCATCCCGCTCTGCAAACTCTCCTCCTTTTGTATCCATGGAAATCTCCACACATGGCTGGCGGACTTCCTCTCTAGTCGTAGTCAACGTGTGGCCCTGAATGGGTTTCTCTCATCTCCCTTTCCTGTTCAGGTTGGAGTTCCCCAAGGCAGTGTTCTGGGCCCTGTGCTTTTTCTGGTCTTCATCAATGATCTCTCTGACTCTCTTGAAAATCCTCTCTATCTCTTTGCTGATGACTCTACTCTCTGTCGTTCCATTCTTCATCCCTCAGATCGGCAGTCTGCAGCCTCCTCACTCTCTGCAGACCTGGACAAAATCACAGACTGGGCAAACAAGTGGAACATGTCTTTCAATCCTGACAAATCTCACACTCTTACGATGTCTCTCCGAAAAGACCGACTGGACAACCCTCCCATCTACTTTCTGAATAATCCTCTCCAATAAGTTCTGTCACTCAAGCTTTTGGGTCTCACTATCTGCCATGATCTTTCCTGGGAAAACCACATTTCAAATCTGGCCTCCAAAGCCAGTCGCCGACTGGGCATCCTCCGTCGTGCGAAGTCCTTCCTTGGCACACCTGAGCTCCTCACCACATACAAAGCTTTCATCCGCAGCTCAATGGAATACTGCTCTCCCCTCTGGGCTGGTGCTCCTGCCTCACACCTAGCTCGTCTTCACGCTGTTGAAACCAAACCATTCAGAACCATTGGAATCTCCCGCGATGAAGCTAACTCCAAGGGCCTCTCACTCACTCACCATAGGCAGGTTGGTGGTCTTTCCGTCTTCTACCGTCTCCTCTCTGGCCTTGCCCCCCCCCAGCTCTCTCTGGGCTCTGTCCCCCAAATATTCCTACAGGTCGCACAAGATCTGCCTGCAACCCTCTTTTGGTTAAACTGCCAAAATCAAGACTCTCTGCTCACCTTCACTCCTTCATTCCTCTTTTCTCCCGCCTCTGGAACAAACTCCCTCACTCTCTTCAATCCCACTCCACCCTCCAGGTCTTTAAAACAGCTGTTCACCACCATCTCTTATCTTCCCCCATCCAAAACCTTGATCTTTTCCAGCCCTGCTAATTTCACCCCAATACCACTTTTTTGAAATACCAACTTCTGTCCTGGAAGTCCTTGGTGTCCTTGTGTTTTATACTTCTCCCACCCCCCCCCCCTTCCCACGCCTCCTCCCCCCAAGCCCTCTCCCTCCCACACATCTCCCTGCTCTTAAATGTTGTGTGCTCTCCAGTGTTTGTGTGCCTCCCCTTCTCTTGTCTTCTGCTCCCTCTTTTTATATATTTTGTTTGTCTGGTTGATTTGTTTGTGAAGTAAATGTCAGCTCTTTCACGAGCCTCGATTCAGTATACAAAAAAAAAAGAAAAAAAAAAAAAAAAGCTTGGTGAACAGGTTGGGTGTGGGACAACTTCAAATCAAATCTGTCCGCTCACTTATACTTGCCTTCAGCTCACAATTTTAAACCGATCTTCACGAAACTTCACCAAATGGTGGAGTTCGTGGTCCGACAAAATCCTATTTCTTTTTTAGGCCAAAGGTCAACCACTTTTTTCCAAATTTCTAAAATCCTCAATTTTAATCCGATTGACTTGAAATTTGAAGAGGATTTACACATCGGCTAACTGAATTCAACCACCAACTGTTTTTGAGATCAGCATCGGCCAAAAGGTCAACATAGGCCAGAGGTCAACAACCATTTCAAATTTCTAAAATCCTCAATTTTCATACGATTGACTTGGAAATTGATTGGGATTTACATATCAGTCAACTGAATTCAACCAATAACTATTTTTGAGGTCAAAAGGATGCTCTACTGAGTGTCATTCTACTTTCTTGTGTCTTGCCAAGTGTCGCTCTTTGAGTGATTTTTCATTTGTCTGTCTGTCTGTTTGTTTGTCTCTGTGTCAATTGCCTGCAAGTCACAATTTCAAAACGATCTTCACGAAACTTCACCAAATGGTAGAGTTGGTCATAAGCAAGAAGCCGATTGATTTTGAGGTCAAATTTCTAAAATCCTCAATTTTCATCCAATTCACTTGAAATTTGAAGAGGATTCGCATATCAGGTCACCGAATTCAACCACCAATTATTTTTTAGGTCAAATTTGTTTTATGGATTTCGCAAGTGTTGTGCTTTGCCTGACATCTTTCTTGTCTGTCTGCACATAATGTGCCAACACAAGCTACCACCGCCATCTGGTGGTAGCGAGTATTACACGTTATCCTTTTTCTACCACATACCACCATTAAGCATGTACTATTACAATACAAGCACATTTATAATGTACATACTATTTCAATGTGAGCACGTCTCTAACGGATGTACAATTACGAATGTACGTCTGTGAAGTGTGTACAGTAATGTTAGAAAGTGACTATGTCTATAAAATACATACGACAGGAATGAATCTATAAAATACATACGACAGGAATGAATCTATAAAATACATACGATAGGAATGAATCTATAAAATACATACGATAGGAATGAATCTATAAAATACATACAATAGGAATGAATCCATAAAATACATACGATAGGAATGAATCTATAAAATACATACGACAGGAATGAATCTATAAAATACATACGATAGGAATGAATCCATAAAATACATACGATAGGAATGAATCCATAAAATACATATGATAGGAATGAATCTATGAAATACATACGATAGGAATGAATCTATAAAATACATACGACAGGAATGAATCTATAAAATACATACGACAGGAATGAATCTATAAAATACATACGACAGGAATGAATCTATAAAATACATACAATAGGAATGAATCTATAAAATACATACAATAGGAATGAATCTATAAAATACATACAATAGGAATGAATCTATAAAATACATACGATAGGAATGAATCTATAAAATACATACGACAGGAATGAATCTATAAAATACATACGACAGGAATGAATCTATAAAATACATACGATAGGAATGAATCTAAAAAATACATACGACAGGAATGAATCTATAAAATACATACGACAGGAATGAATCTATAAAATACATACGATAGGAATGAATCTATAAAATACATACGACAGGAATGAATCTATAAAATACATACGATAGGAATGAATATAAAATACATACGATAGGAATGAATCTATAAAATACATACTATAGGAATGAATCTATAAAATACATACGACAGGAATGAATCTATAAAATACATACGATAGGAATGAATCTATAAAATACATACGACAGGAATGAATCTATAAAATACATACGATAGGAATGAATCTATAAAATACATACGATAGGAATGAATCTATAAAATACATACGACAGGAATGAATCTATAAAATACATACGACAGGAATGAATCTATAAAATACATACGACAGGAATGAATCTATAAAATACATACGACAGGAATGAATCTATAAAATACATACGATAGGAATGAATCTATAAAATACATACGATAGGAATGAATCTATAAAATACATACGACAGGAATGAATCTATAAAATACATACGACAGGAATGAATCTATAAAATACATACGACAGGAATGAATCTATAAAATACATACGACAGGAATGAATCTATAAAATACATACGACAGGAATGAATCTATAAAATACATACAATAGGAATGAATCTATAAAATACATACGACAGGAATGAATCTATAAAATGAAACCGAAAAGGTCTGTTTATCCGTTGTATGAACATAAACTTACGTCGTCAATGTGTCATCAACACACCACACAGACCACACAAGCACCAAATAAAACAATTCCTGGCCAGTGTGTGCAATCTGATTTATCTTTCTAGTTTAATTTGTGTATGGGTGGAGGTGAGGGTGTTACGTGGTCCTCCCGGTGACTACCTGGTCTCGGTGACCCCCGGACCGTGAGAGGAACTCCGCCAGAAAGATCTATGATTCATACGCTTTCGTAACGCAATCAATATGAAAGACACAACAATTCAAGTCAATAAGAAACCCCACACCAAGGATCCGGATTCATCAATAATATATTCCCCAATCAATCAACAACCATCAATAAATCAATCACCAATATTACTAAGATGGCCATCTCATGTATGTCCCCCCTTTCCCCACTCACGACCCCTCAATGGTCACTGTCCCTCACAATGTCTCTGGGCCCCTCCTGGCCAAGGTGAAGGTCGACTTCTCCGCACACGGGCGGTTGAACGGACCCCTGGCTGACGTGCTCCAAACGTGCACGTCACGTACCGGGAACAACTGCTGCAGCGCCCTCCTCCTTGCACAGCCAAGCGGGCAAAAGCAAAGCGTGGCTGGCAAAGCGCGCGAGGCCCAAGGTGCGACCCGAACGCGTCCTTGTAGACGTCGAGGCGAACTGTGCCGGACGCTTGGTTCCGTGCACGAACCCACGGCAACTTGACGTGTAATCGGTAATTACCCCGCGCAGGTAACTCCTTTCGCCAGACAGGCTTTCAAACGCAGCGTCCCCCACGCTGCTCAATATCGACACCGCTCGCGTCGGAGCTGGGCGAGGAAGAGGAAGATCGCCGCTTCTCCCGGACCTCGTGTCTTTTTCTTCTTCCGGGTCACCATCCCGTTTCCGGTCTCCTGTTATCCGGAGCCTCTCTAACCATTTAACCACAACAACCTTTAATAGAATAAACATTAATAAGCAATGACATGAATAGTAATTCACCTAAACCCGGAATCCGTAACACTCCCCCCCTTCAAGAAAGAAAGTTTGAACCCCGCGAAAACATTCTGGGCCGGCCAACTTTGATAAACAAACCCGATACCCCAAATCATCAGTTCCCCCCGGGCACAATTATCGCATCTCAAAAATAAAGCGACAAACTTTCACCAAAACCCCCCAGAGATTCCAAGGTAATTCCCTCTAGACCAAGCGTCAACAACTTCTAGTTGCTCTTGGATGGAGGCCCAGCTGAGTACTCACTACATGGACGCCTTAAGGAATGTGGGGTTCACGGTTAGTCCGGGGAGGAAAGTTCATTACATGGACGCCTTTAAGAACGTGGAGTTCACGGTTAGACCGTGCAGGAACGTTCCCTACCGGGACGCCTTTTAAGAACGTGGCGTTCACGGTTAGCCCGTGTAGGAGCCCAGGCTCGGCGGCTCCGCCGTATATCGAGTGCTTCAACTTCTCCGGACTCCTAACAGTTACGGTGGGACCCCTTGTCCCCGCAGTCACCTGACTGGCGGTCTCCTTCTCGGCCAGTCCTCTGCCAATCATTCTTTCGGGAGATGCCATAACTCTGGGAGCCTCCATAGTAATATCGGCTGCTGCCAACACCAAAACTACCGCCAAGTGGTCCTCTTCTGTAGACTTCTCGACGCCTACGAAATGCCTTCCCTACTGTTATGGTCCGACCCTCCAAATCCTTACCATTCCAATTCTTCTCTGCCTCCCTGGCGTCTTTTGTGCTTGCAAACGTGACAAAGCCGAACCCTCTTGACCGTTGCGTTTCCCTGTCTTTTACCACCCGCACTTCCACCAGCGGCCCATATCTGTTGAAGACAGAGGTCAGAACTTCTTCCTCTGTGTTGAAGTTCAGTCCCCATACAAATAACTTGGCACTTTTGTCGCCATCCCGAGCTGGGGTGGGGTTATTTCCCCTGCGGTGCTCTTTACCCACCCTCGGGTTACCATAAATATGCCCCCCGGCAAAATCATTTCCGATAATCACAGATACTCCCTCTAAAGGAAGCGTGGCTTGTAAACCGACGGTGACCGGTCCTGACACCAAATCGGATTCCAAATGGATGACATGAAGTGGGGCACTAACACAGCCACCGATCCCTTGTAACCGAACACTATCACCAGTTGCGGTACTCTTTGACAATGGCAAAATGCCTTCAAGCATTAAGGATTGATGGGCTCCTGTGTCCCTCAATACCCTAACAGGTCTTGGGTTAGTCAAGTCTCCCTCGAGTGAGACAAACCCCTCATAAATAAATGGTTGGTAACTCTTCTGTGGGCGATTTCTTACGCTAGCCATCGCATTCGGAGTTGTAATAGTCGGACTCCGCTCTGGGTTGTCCCTTTTCATGAGGTAACAACTGGACATCAAGTGTCCAGGTTTTTTGCAAAAGGCACAAGTAGGCCCGGAGGAAAAACTCGTGGTCTGCCTCGGGCCCCCCGGGAAATAAGTTTGTCTTGGGCCCGTAGCCCTCTGATTTCGAATAGTTGGGGTATCCGCGTTGTCCCCATAATCCTCTCGAGGCCGCCGCCATGTATTGTCGTTCTCCGCACCGGGTGTTCCATAACTCCCCTGCTGAAGTCTAGGCGAGGAGCTAGGTGTGTGGACCCCTATCCGGTGTGTTAAGGCATAATCATCTGCCATGGTGGCTGCGTCCCACAACTTTGGTACTTTCTTTTCCTGCAGGTACACTTTGATGTCCTCGTGGACACACTGTTGAAATTCCTCCACCAGCATCAGGTCACGCAATGCTTCGAAGTCGTTCCCGACTCCTTTCGACTCACACCACCGATCAAACATGTTTTCTTTCACTCTGGCAAACTCCACATGGGTCTCACTCTCCCTCTTCCTGGCATTCCTGAATTTTTGCCGGTAAGCTTCAGGAACCAACTCATAGGCTTTGAGGATGTGCTTCTTCAATACCTCAAATCTGCACATTGGTCCATTGGTAGCGCCGAATAAATCTCTTGAGCTTTACCCACCAGCACACTTTGCACTAGTATGGTCCAGGCCTCCTCCGGCCAGTTTAACTGTCGAGCCACTTTCTCAAAGTGTGGAAAAAATTGAGTGACTTCCTTTTCACTGAAGGGTGGAACCAGCCTCACATGTCTGCCCACATCCCAGGTTTTCTGGCTAGGTGTCGACCCCGTCAGCAAGGGTGGTACCTCTCCCCGTTCTCTCATTAAATCCAGCTCCTTGAATTTAATTTCTTGCTGAAGCGCCAGATCACGTTCCTTCAACTCCCTTTCGGCTTTTCTCTCCTCTGCTTCGAGTTCCCTGGCAGCTCTCCTCTCCTCTGCTTTTCTCCCTTCTAACCTTTCCTGGAGTTCTCGTTCCACTCTCCTTTCCTATGCTTGTTTCTCTTCTCTCCTCTCTTCTGCTTTCCTTTCTTCTTCTGCTCTTTCCTTTTCTGCTTTCCTTTCTTCTTCTGCTAACCTTTCCTGGAGTTCTCGTTCCACTCTCCTTTCCTCTGCTTGTTTCTCTTCTCTCCTCTCTTCTGCTTTCCTTTCTTCTTCTGCTCTTTCCTTTTCTGCTTTCCTTTCTTCTTCTGCTCTTTCCTTTTCTGCTTTCCTTTCCTCTGTTTTCATCCTTTCTAACCTTTCCTGGAGTTCTCGTTCCACTCTCCTTTCCTCTGCTTGTTTCTCTTCTCTCCTCTCTTCTGCTTTCCTTTCCTCTTCTTTGATCCGTTCCTGGCTCCGTAATTGCAACTCCAGTTTCCGGAGCTCAACGTCTTCTGGTTCTTCGGGTAGCCACTCCCAGGCTAACTTGTCCCATGTTCCTAATCCCACCATAGACTGTATCACCGTGGTCTGCAACTCTGCCTTCCTCAAATTAGTTCGGACCTCCAAGTTAAAATGTTTGGCCAATTTCAAGAGGTCCGATTTTAGTAATGCTCGGAACTGTGCCTCACTAGGGGTTACCGCAAAGTTCTGTGCCACAAACGCCATGGTGACTACTGGTAACACCTGTTAACCTTCACCCCAGAAATTTCCAACAAAGAAAAGCAACAGTATTACTATTATTGCTATTGTTTTTTTTTGTTTTTTTTTTGTTGTTGTTTTGTCGGCAGAGCAAAACAATTTTGGGAACGTTGGAAAATTTCCCACTCTTGGGAATTCTTTCCCGGACTAAAATTTAGAAAATTTTATAGATCCCGGACGTAGACCCAATTGCGAATCCGCAAATCGTAATTTGGACGAGCCCCCAATTCTGTTACGTGGTCCTCCCGGTGACCACCTGGTCTCGGTGACCCCCGGACCGTGAGAGGAACTCCGCCAGAAAGATCTATGATTTATACGCTTTCGTAACGCAATCAATATGAAAGACACAACAATTCAAGTCAATAAGAAACCCCACACCAAGGATCCGGATTCATCAATAATATATTCCCCAATCAATCAACAACCATCAATAATCAATCACCAATATTACTAAGATGGCCATCTCATGTATGTCCCCCCTTTCCCCACTCACGACCCCTCAATGGTCACTGTCCCTCACAATGTCTCTGGGCCCCTCGGCCAAGGTGAAGGTCGACTTCTCCACACACGGGCGGTTGAACGGACCCCTGGCTGACGTGCTCCAAACGTGCACGTCACGTACCGGGAACAACTGCTGCAGCGCCCTCCTCCTTGCACAGCCAAGCGGGCAAAAGCAAAGCGCGGCTGGCAAAGCGCGCGAGGCCCAAGGTGCGACCCGAACGCGTCCTTGTAGACGTCGAGGCGAACTGTGCCGGACGCTTGGTTCCGTGCACGAACCCACGGCAACTTGACGTGTAATCGGTAATTACCCCGCGCAGGTAACTCCTTTCGCCAGACGGGCTTTCAAACGCAGCGTCCCCCACGCTGCTCAATATCGACACCGCTCGCGTCGGAGCTGGGCGAGGAAGAGGAAGATCGCCGCTTCTCCCGGACCTCGTGTCTTTTTCTTCTTCCGGGTCACCATCCCGTTTCCGGTCTCCTGTTATCCGGAGCCTTTCTAACCATTTAACCACAACAACCTTTAATAGAATAAACATTAATAAGCAATGACATGAATAGTAATTCACCTAAAGCCGGAATCCGTAACAAGGGGGATAGGTTGCCACGAAGATTGATGGACAATAATAATTTTGCAGCTTAAACTTTTCCACAAAATGTGGTGTAAGCATGAGTTTCATTGTCAGCATGAAAGGGAGATTTGCTTCTTTTGATCAATTTATCTCATGAGGATTCCTCAATCAGCCACAAGCAAACTTGGGCAGCCAGACAAAGAAATTCCATTCTTCTTCATTAGGGTCCTCTGTAGAGTCTTTAAGCTCTCTGCTTAATCTGTAGCCAATACAAATGGCAGAATTCCTGGGGGGACTGCTGAATCTCTGGCTATTAAAACATACCCGTCAATTTCAGATTCTGGTCTGTAAACCTACCCATGAAAAATTCTAAAAGGAAATTCCACTTTGACATTATGGGGTAGCATGTGTAGATTAGTGACAAAAAACCCAATTCCATCTATTTTAAATTCAGGCTGTAACACAACAAAATGTGAAAAATGTCAAGGGGTGTGAACACTTTCTGAGGAACTGTATATATATGTAAATTATATATGGATATACATATATATATATATATATGTATATATATATATATATATACATTATATATAAACACTACATGCCCAAAAGTATGCGGACACCACTTCTAATTAGTGGATTCGGCTGTTTCAACCACACCCATTGCTGACAGATATATATAATCAAGCACCCAGCCATGCAATCTCCATAGACAAACATTTCCAGTAGAATGGGCTGTGCTGAAGAGCTCAATGACTTTCAACGTTGCACCGTCATATGATACCACCTTTCTAACAAGTCAGTTTGTCAAATATCTGCCCTGCTTGAGCTGCCCCGGTCAACTGTAAGTGTTGTTATTGTGAAGTGGAAACGTCTAGGAGCAACAACAGCTCAGCCGTGAAATGGTAGGCCACACTAACTCACAGAATGGGACCGCCAAGTGCTGAAGCACGTCGCATGTAAAAATCATCTGTCCTCGGTTGCAACACTCACAACCGTGATCCAAACTGCCTCTGGAAGCAACGTCAGCACAACAACTGTTCGTCGGGAGCTTCATGAAATGGGTTTCCATGGCCGAGCAGCCACACAAGCTTGAGATCAACATGCGCAATGCCAAGCGTCGGCTGGATTGGTGTAAACTCGCCACCATTGGACTCTGGAGCAGTGGAAACGCATTCTCTGGAGTGATGAATCACGCTTCACCATCTGGCAGTCCAACAGACAAATTTGGGTTTGGCGGATGCCAGGAGAACGCTAGCTGCCCGAATGCATAGTGCCAACTGTAAAGTTTGGTGGAGGAGGAATAATGGTCTGGGGCTGCTTTTCATGGTTTGGGCTAGGCCCCTTAGTTCCAGTGAAGGGATATCTTAATGCTACAGCATACAATGACATTCTAGACGATTGTGTGCTTCCAACTTTGTGGCAACAGTTTGGGGAAAGCCCTTTCCTGTTTCAGCATGACAATGTCCCCCCGCACAAAGCGAGGTCAATACAGAAATGTTTTGTCAAGATCGGTGTGGAAGAACTTGACTGGCCTGCACAGAGCCCTGACCTCAACCCCATCAAACACCTTTGGGATGAAATGGAACGCCGACTGCGAGCCAGGCCTAATCGCTCAACATCAGTGCCCGACCTCACCAATGCTCTTGTGGCTGAATGGAAGCAAATCCCCGCAGCAATGTTCCAACATCTAGTGGAAAGCCTTCCCAGAAGAGTGGCGGCTGTTATAGCAGCAAAGGGGGGACCAACTCCATATTAATGCCCATGAGTTTGGAATGAGATGTGTGATGTTCAGGTGTCCGCATACTTTTAGTCATGTAGTGTACATATATATTATATATACATTATTTGTATATATATATATATATATCCATTATATTTATATATATATATTTATATGTACACATTATATTTAAATGTATTTATTAGCCTTTATTTAAGAAAACAATTAGCCTCTGAAAAACGAATCGAAACTAATTGTTCTAAAAAAAATTGGAATCGAGGCATAAATATGTTTTTGGGGTAAAACACCCACAAATAACCTTTTGGTTCCCACGTTTGAAACGATGTATCTTCATAGATTAATCACCTGCAAGTATGCTGACAACATATAAGCATCCAACTTCTGGGGCCTTTGCAGGCTTGGGGTGGACGGGATTTTTAGGCTTCCCCCACTTTCAATTCCCCACGTGGCTGCGAATGATTCACGCAGATAAACTCATTTTCACACAAGGAATTCTCCTGCCGATGTATCCTTTTCTGGGAATCTTTTCCATGAAAGTAATCTGCAAATTATCCGTCGTGGTAACAGACACTCCAACAGGAAACTGCTCTGTTTTTTTAACTAACCGTGTTAAATGAACAGCGCTGGTTGTGTATATGTTACCTGCTATATAACAGTAACAGTAACCTACCTGTAAGGTATAATTGGGTGCAACCTTGAGGCCTGCAACTCAATCATCACTGCATGCGAGTCCAGCATTCCTCTTGGGAGAACCATCTGCTGACCCAATGGATTTACTGACAAGTTCAAGCAAAACATTTGGAATGGGCTGTGATTTTCTCAAATATTTTTGAAACGAGGAGGATTTTTGAAACACCAAAGAAAAAAAGCAAACAGACCATTAACTTCATGGATTTTATTCGAGTGAAAATAAATAAACTAGAGCGGAATTGATGGCGCGCCATTGCAAATTCCCACGCTTTCCCCACCTAAAGCAAAGTTTAAAGATGGCGAAAGGTTCCACCGCGAATGCCCAAGTATCAACTTTTGGGTTAAAACTTTTTTTCACGTTTTCTCCCCTGTGACCTTAAGTTCTCCCCAACCTGGGGAATGAACCGGGGGTCAAATCCAAAATAATCGTCACATATTACACGCGTTCCCCAATTTTGATTGCATATACAAAGTTCCATTAACAGATGTTTAAAAATGTGCCCATAATTACATTTTTGGTATTTGACCTTTTGACCCCACTGCAGGGGGGTGGGGCTGCTTTTGTGGTTAGATAACAGTCACGCTATCTCCTCCTCAACAGTTGCGCAGACATTCACCAAACTTGGTAGTTATGATCACCACATGGCAAGAAGATGCGAGAGCAGTATCATTTTGGCTCCGCCCCCTGGGGCGTGGTCAAAAGGTCAAATATCAAAACTGCTATTATGGGCACATTTTAAATAATTTTAAATGAAAATTTGTATCTGGAATCAACATTGGGGGACGCATGAAGTATGTTACGATTTTTTTGGATGTGACCTCGGGTTCATCCCCATGGTTTGTGACTTGGTGTCACATGGGTCAAAATGGGGAAAAAATGAACTCAAAATTTGTTGTTGGGTTAATCCTGGTGGAAATTTTTTGCCATTTTTCAGCTTTAGGTGGAAAATGCAGGATTTGCGATGGTGCGCCAACGACTTCGCTGTAGTCTTCAATGTCGCTTTGGTTTTCAGGCCTTCTCTCTGAAGCTAGGAAAATGAGACTTAAGGCCTGGTCTTTTCGAATAGCAATTTGCAAGATGTTCAACAGGGCATGATCTTCACACTGAACATTTTAAAGGTTTGACTTCGATGAACATGAGCCATTCATGCTTAAATATTTTGATTGCGCATCGAGCAGAGTTCTCAATTATGTATCGTTTTATAATTTCAGAACAAAAGTGATTCATGAAGATGTATGCTGGAATGCCTTGGCTAAGTTCAATACAACAACAACAGGCATTTTAAGGCCATTTTCCCTGCTAGAGCGGGGGTTAGCCTTGCGGTCCCCATGACAATCTTCTCCATTTTGCCCTATTTTCTGCATCTCCCCTTGTTAACCCCCTTGCCCGCATTTCTTCTTCCACCATCTTTAGCCAAGTCTTTCTCGGTCTTCCCCGTCCTCTACTTCCTTCCACATTCATTTCCATCACTCTTCTCAACCAGTCACTTTCATCCTTCCTCAACACATGACCAAACCATCTCAACCTGTGCCTCTTCACAGCATCAATCACAGGCTCTATTCCCATCATCTTTCGCAATTCATCATTTGTCTTCCTCTCTCTCAACGATACTCCGCACATCCACCGAACCATTCGCATTTCCACCCTTTCCAGCCTTCGTTGCTCCTCTACGTTCACTACCCATGTCTCGCTCCCATAAATCATAACACTTCTCACACATGCAGCATACACCTTTCCCTTCAGCTTCAACGACACTCCCCTCCTCATCAGCACGCCACTCAGTTCCCGAAACTTCTTCCAAGCACATCTCACTCCAGCAACCGTTGCCGAGTCTGATCCACCTTCTCCATTCAGCATGTCTCCGAGGTCGCAAAATGTTTTCACACCTTCCAGCTTCACGCCGTCTCCAAGATCCAACTCAACATTTCCTCCATCTGCAGCTCCCTCTGTGCACACCTTACATTTGAATGTAGCTGCCACACTGGTTAATGACCCTCTCAGACCACTGCATTTTTGATGAACCCACTCAGCGCACATTGTACATTGAATGGAGTTCACTCCGACACCCTTCCTGCACACAGCACATGGCCACTTCCCAGTTCTTTCCACCTCATCACATGCTTTACCACTTGCCATCACCTTCGTCTTTGCGATATTCACCTTCAGACCTTTTGTCTCCATACATTCCTTCCACGTGTTCATCTTTTCCTTCAGTCCATCCATACTTTCCGCAATCAACATCAGATCATCTGCATACAACAACTCCCACGGTAAACCCTCCTTTACGTTCTGAGCCAGCACCTCCATCACAGCTACAAATAGTTCAATCAGCTAAGTTCAATACAACCAGATGTTAAAATTGTACCTTGTCTTTATGAATGTCTTACCATCTACAGTATTAGGACAAGAGGTATATGCAACAAACCTCAACACCGAAAGATGTCATTTAACACATCACATCTAACCCTATCCCATCAATCTAAGCTGTATAATTATTTATATATTCTACGTCCTAACACCATTATTTATATTGCCTTAATCTAACCTTACAAAGCAACATCCCTTTAATAATTTAAACCTTGCCAGGATGTATTTTCAGTGGTTTTTAAGGCTTCAGTGTTAAAACAAATATGGCGGCCGAACCACGTGACCGATGAAATCATCATTATTTATTTTCTAAACCAATTTATTCCTTGATTATGCTCAAGAAATTTCATCTTGATCGGATGAAGTTCTGTAATTGTCGAATTATCACGTCATAATGGAGGCACCTATGACATCATCATTAACATATTTTATTCCCCATGCCATGAAGAGTTATTTACAATTAGCCATGTCTCAATTTTTTCTATTCAGCACTTTCGGAGATATAGATGTGCAAAGTTTTTCGTTTCTTCCAAGATGGCGGCCGAATCACGTGACCGATGACGTCATCATTAAAAAAAATTTTGTCCCCCAATTTATGCCGACATGGCGCTCAAGAAATTTCATCCTGATTGGATGAAGTTTTGTACTTGTCAACTTATGACGTCATAATGGGGGCACCTATGACATCATCATAAACATATTTTATTCGCCATGACGAGTTGTTTACAATGAGCCATGTCTCATTTTTTTCTATTCAGCGCTTTCCCAGATAAATAGGTGCAAGGTTTTTCGATATTTCCAAGATGGCGGCCGAACCACGTGACCTATGGCGTCATAATTATCATAAAAAAATTCTACAGGAGGAGATGCACCTTTGGTGAAAATTTCCTGTCAATCGGACCAACGGTTGCAGAGAAAATCATATTTATTCTGTGCGGACAAACAGACAAACAGACAAACGGACTCAAAAGCAATACCCTCTCCTCTGGCGTGGGTAATTATGGGCAGGATCTCAGTCCATTGGGCCTACCCTTTTCCAAGAGACACTGTGGGATATTTACCATCCGCAAGCAAATTATAGCAGCCAGGACAGCGCCTGAGCATCTCCTCCAAATGATGGCGTACTCGTTGATGCTCTTCCTTGCCTCCAAAGCAATGAATTGAAAGTTTATAGTTGGGTAGGGAATATTACTCAAACAAAACTGTTCAAAAGAGAGTAATGCTACCTATAAGTTACCCTGTCAACCGAGTTGATATATTCCATATTGCATCCTTTTTTGTGGAGTGCCAGGCCACACGCCTAATTGGCCGACATGTTGACCGCAAGTTGGTATTTAGGAGCCCTTCTTCAGCATCATCTGCCAAATTTACAATAAAATTATTCAAGATCTTCCTTGGTCTTAACATTAAAGACACTTTTGTTGAGTCTCTGCGGCTCTCGCCAATAATTATGAGGATGGGCATCGCCCTTCACATCCAAGACGTTTATGTTTCCGGTGGAGAGCCAAGGATGTCTCTGATGTCTTCGCAGACTAACCGTGTCTGTAGTGGCAGAGAGAGTAGCTCATCGTATGGAGGACTTGGTGCTCTCTGGGTCATATGGAAGCGATCCGAGTGCCTGGAATTTGTTGCTGACGGGGATGCCGGTGTCGTCCAGAAATGATTAAACAACAAACATCTTTGATGGCGACTTCGGTGGCAATACGTGTGGGTTTTAATGTCGCCGAGAACTAAACGGTGGTCGGAGTTGGAAGTGAACTCGGCACCCCCTGTATACCTGGTGCGACCTGGCGATTGATGGGTCCCAAGTCAGCATATGATCGATCTCGTTCCCAATGTGCCAGTCGTTGATACCCACGTTAAGCGGTGGATACGTTTCCTTGTAAAGAAGGATCCAACAACTTCCAGGTTGGTGAAGGAACACATGTTTAGGAGACGGGTTGAATTCTATCATTTGGGCAACCGAAGCCATAGTGACCGACGACACGCTCATATTCCTGTGTGGTCTGTCCCACTCACAGCATTGAGGTCTCCGAAAACAAGAAGTTGATCATGGGGTGGGGTAAAGTTTATCAGCAGTTCCAGTTGGTTGTAGAAGCCATCTTTATCATCAACAGAGGCTTCCTCAGTCCGTGTATAAACTATGATGATGATGAGGTGTCCGTGTCTGTGATGCAGCCGAACCAGGTGGGTCCTGCTCAAGAATGCTTTCCATTGCACCAGGAAGTGGTCGACCTTGTTATTTGGGAACAAGGCCACTGCTTTCATGCGGTCCTTCCTACCTGAGTGGTAGGCCTACATTGTGTTCCGGTCGACACGGTGCTCTCCATTTCCTTGGATAAGCACCTCTGTAATTCCAGTGATGTCAATCCCGTAGTGTGTCACCTCGAGGGCCAGAGCTTCTGGGTATCCGACCTTGGATAACGTAAGAACGTTCCAGGTGGTGATATGGAGAGAAGACCACAAGTCCAGTTTTGGCCCCAGCGTGGAACCTATAATCGGCCCGGTACCGTCCCCAGAGGGGCTTGAGATGTCAGACGTCATTGAACCACGATAAGAATTAACTTGGCCTGATGTGGCACCACATGAAGGACCGAAAAAAGCAGGGACCTTACCCCTGGTGTTGTCGTTGTGGGTACAGGATAGGTCGGTTTGGGTGGTGCCCCTTAATACTACCCTCCTTGGGACAGGGAGACGTGGAGCTTATTTGCTGTTCTTTGTTGACCAGTTGATGCTGAAAAGGAACTATAAGTATTGTGAGACATTACTTATTGTCTCCAAAAACTCGAAAACACATCGCTTGCTAAGAAAAAACTGCGTAACAATACAATTAGCTCAAAATAAAGTTGGGACTTTCGAGTGACTTCATTTGTGCAAATCTTCAGCAAATATCCACGTGTTCAAAATATATATATTTGGTGTCATTGGAAAACTTGCATCTTATTTGTTTACCTGCAAGTAAAAAACAAATCTTACCAGAATGGAGCAAACGTGGACATCACCGAAACTCGAGAATTGACCTGCGGCAGAAATAGCGCCACCTTTGGTTACAGCCGGTATTACAAGTTTTTTTTTTTTTTTAAAATACAGTAATATAATGGAACCTTCTCAAAATTATGACAGGGAGTATCATATGTTATGACCAATAAAATTTCTTTCAAAAATGACAAAAATTATAAAGTGCATTTCCAAGAATGTGCCGCAGAACTTTGCCCACCGCAGGTGGGCCGGGAATGGTACTCCCTCCCAGAGGGCTCGGGTGCCCACTAGTTTTGATAGTCCGGACGATGTCGCTGTCACTGATCATAACTCTGATAAAGTACAATAACACTCAAGCACAAGCCAGGTTTTATAAACCTTGCATAATCATTCAAGGAAAATGTGTTACCTCCTCGTTAACTACAGGAGGCCAACTATCCTGAACATAATGTAACATGTAGGGAAAGAAAAGAAGGATAATTGTGCAAAGAGGTTAACATTGCAAATAATATGAGTTCCTATCACTTCCAAATGCTGAACGTCAAGCAAGGAAGCAGCAAACACCGTTTTTAAAGTCTTTGGGATGTTCCAGCCTCGGTTCGAACCACCAACCTCCCAGACTGGTAACCTCGGTTACCATTATTATTCAAGGACAATTGGGAAAAACGCAGTCAAAGTTGTTTTGTGAACAAATAAAAAAACAACCGGGTTCATTGACATTGCTAACACACTGCCGGACTCGGCTCGCTAGTAATTCTCGTATCAAATTCCATTAAACGTAAGGAAGTAAAGGAAGATGAAAAGCAATGCATTTTATTAAAAGTTTGAGACATGAGTGGAAATGAAATAAAATAAGGGTTGTGTCTATCCCTTTTGCAACAACTTTTGAAAAGTTAACTAGAGCGAAGTCAATGGCACCACCATCGCAAATCCCCACGCTGCCCACCTAAAGCAAGGTTGAACTAGAACGGCACTCAGTAGAGAGCACACCTCCACCTGGTTGGCCATAATCACTCAAGGGTGAAGAATCACTTAAAAATTCTACGAGCCGGATTCGGATATTCACCAAAATCGAATCGATTCGTCCTTGTCCACACACACAACCTGTCCACCAAGTTTCATCCAAATCCATCCATTACTTTTTGAGATATCCTGCTACGTATCATTTTTGGCCCAAAATCCCAATTGTGAAGAATCACTTAAAAAATTAAATAATTCTCATATCCAAATCGATATTCGGATCTTCACCAAAATCGAATATTCTTCCTTGTCACACACACAACGCATTTTTGGCCCGATCTCCCAATGATGAAGAATCACTTAACAAATTAAATAATTCTCATATCCGAATCTATATTCGGATCTTCACCAAAATCGAATCTTTTTGTCAGTGTCAGACACACAACCTGTCCAACAAGTTTCGTCCAAATCCATCAATAACTTTTTGAGATATCCTGCTATGTGTCGTTTTTGGCCCGATCTCCCAATGATGAAGAATCACTTAAAAAATTAAATAATTCTCATATCCGAATCTATATTCGGATCTTCACCAAAATCGAATAGATTTTTCCTCGTCATACACCCAACCTTTCAAACAAGTGTAGTCCAAATCCGTCCACAACCTTTTGAGATATCCTGCTGTGTATCGTTTTTAGCCCTATCTCCCAATGGTGAAGAATCACTTAAAAAATTCTCATATCCGAATCTATATTCGGATCTTCACCAAAATCGAATAGATTTTTCCTCGTCACACACACAACCTGTCCAAGAAGTTTCGTCCAAATCAGTCCATAACTTTTTGAGATATCCTGCTATGCATCGTTTTTGGCCCTATCTCCCAATGGTGAAGAATCACTTAAAAAATTAAATAATTCTCATATCCGAATCTATATTCGGATCTTCACCAAAATCGAAGAGATTCTTCCTTGTCACACACACAACCTGTCCAAGAAGTTTCGTCCAAATCCATCCATAACTTTTTGAGATATCCTGCTATGCATCGTTTTTAGCCCAATCTCCCAATGGTGAAGAATCACTTAAAAAATTAAATAATTCTCATATCCGAATCTATATTCGGATCTTCACCAAAATCGAAGAGATTCTTCCTTGTCACACACACAACCTGTCCAAGAAGTTTCGTCCAAATCCATCCATAACTTTTTGAGATATCCTGATATGTATCGTTTTTAGCCCAATCTCCCAATGGTGAAGAATCACTTAAAAAATTAAATAATTCTCATATCCGAATCGATATTCGGATCTTCACCAAAATCGAATATTCTTCCTTGTCACACACACAACGCATTTTTGGCCCGATCTCCCAATGATGAAGAATCACTTAACAAATTAAATAATTCTCATATCCGAATCTATATTCGGATCTTCACCAAAATCGAATCTTTTTGTCAGTGTCAGACACACAACCTGTCCAACAAGTTTCGTCCAAATCCATCAATAACTTTTTGAGATATCCTGCTATGTGTCGTTTTTGGCCCGATCTCCCAATGATGAAGAATCACTTAAAAAATTAAATAATTCTCATATCCGAATCTATATTCGGATCTTCACCAAAATCGAATAGATTTTTCCTCGTCACACACCCAACCTTTCAAACAAGTGTAGTCCAAATCCGTCCACAACCTTTTGAGATATCCTGCTGTGTATCGTTTTTAGCCCTATCTCCCAATGGTGAAGAATCACTTAAAAAATTCTCATATCCGAATCTATATTCGGATCTTCACCAAAATCGAATAGATTTTTCCTCGTCACACACACAACCTGTCCAAGAAGTTTCGTCCAAATCCGTCTATAACTTTTTGAGATATCCTGCTATGCATCGTTTTTGGCCCTATCTCCCAATGGTGAAGAATCACTTAAAAAATTAAATAATTCTCATATCCGAATCTATATTCGGATCTTCACCAAAATCGAAGAGATTCTTCCTTGTCACACACACAACCTGTCCAAGAAGTTTCGTCCAAATCCATCCATAACTTTTTGAGATATCCTGATATGTATCGTTTTTAGCCCAATCTCCCAATGGTGAAGAATCACTTAAAAAATTAAATAATTCTCATATCCGAATCCATATTCAGATCTTCACCAAAATCGAAGAGATTCTTCCTTGTCACACACACAACCTGTCCAAGAAGTTTCGTCCAAATCCATCCATAACTTTTTGAGATATCCTGATATGTATCGTTTTTAGCCCAATCTCCCAATGGTGAAGAATCACTTAAAAAATTAAATAATTCTCATATCCGAATCCATATTCAGATGTTCACCAAAATCGAAGAGATTCTTCCTTGTCACACACACAACCTGTCCAAGAAGTTTCGTCCAAATCCATTATTAACTTTTTGAGATATCCTGATATGTATCGTTTTTAGCCCAATCTCCCAATGGTGAAGAATCACTTAAAAAATTAAATAATTCTCATATCCGAATCTATATTCGGATCTTCACCAAAATCGAAGAGATTCTTCCTTGTCACACACACAACCTGTCCAAAAGTTTCGTCCAAATCCATCCATAACTTTTTGAGATATCCTGCTGTGTATCGTTTTTAGCCCAATCTCCCAATGGTGAAGAATCACTTAAAAATTAAATAATTCTCATATCCGAATCCATATTCAGATGTTCACCAAAATCGAAGAGATTCTTCCTTGTCACACACACAACCTGTCCAAGAAGTTTCGCCCAAATCCATCCATAACTTTATGAGATTTCCTGCTATGTATCGTTTTTGGCCCTATATCTCCCAATGATGAAGAATCACTTTAAAAATTCTACTAGCCGGATCCGAATCCGGATCTTCACCAAAATCTAATCATTTCGTCCTTGTCACACACACTGCTGCATCTCTGCCAACTTTCGTCCGAATCCGTCCACAACATTTTGAGATATTTTGTTCACAAACGGACAGACAGACAGACAAACAGACAGACAGGGGTGAAAACATAACCTCCATCCACCTTTTCTGGCGGAGGTAAAGATGGCAAAAAGTTACACCAGAGATGACCCAATGTCAGATTTTCTATATCAATATCAGAGGAGGTAGTGTGACGGACAGACACATGGATCCGATTATAACATCCCTCCGGTTTTTTTTTTTGGTTTTTTTTCAAAAAACGTGGGGAAAATCAAGAAATGGGCTGGAAGGATAGCCTGGACTATAGAGGTATCCACACTCACCTGTGATCTGTCTAGGCTGGGTTCATTAGCCCAGCTATAAACTGTCACTACACCTTCCGTGAAGAGTATGGGCCTCTTTATTAATCAACATCATTACGAAGAAAATCTTACCTTTGCATATCCAGTCGGTCCTAGACAAGTTATTGTGGATTTGGCAACATGAAAAATTACCTGGTGGAGTTACACAAAACTTTCCTCACCTGAAGGCAGGAAGTCATGGAATTAAATGAAAGTGCTCGCTTTCCTCGTCATGTGTTCCGCCATCAGTGATGTTCTCCCCAAATTGAGTGACAATTTCTGCTACGAGCGAGATGGTCATAACTGTGAAGAAACCATTACCTGCATTCCTTTCTTCGTGGTGAACGATTTCGGTGTTGATGGGAATTACCTGATTCTCAGCACCAGGTTCAGAGGTTCGTTCAAAATTGGGATCATTGGGATCTCCCGCTCAGAAGCTGAGTGTACCTGAGTGTATAGGCCAGGTACTTTCGCATCGTAGACAGGTTGGTGGCCTCTCTGCATTCTAGCACCTCCTTTTGGGTCTTCCACCCTCTGCCCTACCTTGGCTCTGTCCCTTCCAGGTTTTTGCAGGTGCATTCGATCTGCCAGGAACCCTCTTATTGTTAAACTTCCAAAATCCAGGCTCACTGCTCACCTCCACCTATTTGTCCCCAACGTTGGCCCTGACTTTGTGAAGGTGGGGGTCCACCATACTGGATTGTGGGGGATCTCTGGGTCGCTCCATTGAGATCAAATGGCTGTCTCCTTGCTGCGACCTTGTTCAAGAGAACTGTCTAGGGCTTTACAACAACAACTTCTCCAGTCTGTTCAGTCCCATTCTTCCCTCCAAAGCTTTAGGACAGCTCTTCATCAGGACCTTGGGTCATCCCCCATCCATACTCATGATCTTTTCTACCCCAAACGACCCCATTCCCAACCACTCTGTATTTCCAGGTTATTTTGACTTCCCCCCGCTCTCCCTCACCTTTTTTGTTTGTTAGTTGTCGGTTGGTTTGTTCCATTTCTGTTTCACTCCCGCTGTCCTCTTCCACTTCTTGCTGTGTGTGCAGTTTGTTCACCCCCATGCGTCCTCACCTCCTCCCGTTGTTATCTCTCCCTGTCACGTCTACTCTGCTGTTGGTGTTTCCCCAACATGACCTTGCGTTGAAACCGCCATGTTGACTGATCCCGACCGTTCAGAGCGTTTGATCTCCGGACAATTCCCGGGATTGTGCTTCCACCTTGCGTTTACTTTTAGAAATCCAGGAATCAGAACCGGGAGAAATTCCCAACACATCTTCCACTGAATTAACCTCACACCTGCGAATACTTTCAAAATCGGAACACGGTGTTTGCCTCCATCATTCGAAAGTCCTGATAGACTAATTGCTAAATTTACTTGAGCTGAGTTGGAAGAGTGCAATTTACTCGTCTGGCTTCGTTTACGTAAAATAAAATTCACAATGTAGTTGTGAGAAAGTGATGGAGGAGGTTCTGCATCTCAGAGCATGCCTTTCCTCTGTTGTGGCTGCAGGGGTCACAGCGAGCGGGTGGAGGGGTCACCATAACTTCCACGTTTCTTTTTGCATATATGTCGATGGCAATGATCGATTTGCTATGAAAGATGACGCAATATCGTGTCAAGATGGCATAATATCGTGTCAGGATGATGCAATGTCATGTCAGGATGATGCAATATCGTGTCAGGATGATGCAATATCGTGTCAGGATGACGCAATATCGTGTCAGGACGCAATATCGTGTCAGGATGATGCAATATCGTGTCAACATGACGCAATATCGTGTCGAGATGATGCAATGTCGTGTCGAGATGACACAATGTCATGTCGAGATGACGCAATGTCGTGTCGAGATGATGCAATGTCGTGTCAGGACGCAATATCGTGTCAGGATGACGCAATATCATGTCAGGATGATGCAATATCGTGTCAACATGACGCAATATCGTGTCGAGATGATGCAATGTCGTGTCGAGATGACACAATGTCATGTCGAGACGACGCAATGTCGTGTCGAGATGACGCAATGTCGTGTCGAGATGACGCAATGTCGTGTCGAGATGACGCAATGTCATGTCGAGATGACGCAATGTCGTGTCGAGATGACACAATGTTATGTCGAGATAACGCAATGTCATGTCGTGTCTAGATGACGCAATGTCGTGTCATGTCGAGATGACACAATGTGGTGTCAGGACGCAATATCATGTCAAGATGACATAATATCGTGTCAGGATGATGCAATGTCATGTCAGGTTGATGCAATATCATGTCAGGATGATGCAATATCATGTCAGGATGACGCAATATCATGTCAGGACGCAATATCATGTCAGGATGATGCAATATCGTGTCAACATGACGCAATGCCATGTCGAGATCACGCAATATAATGTCGAGATGACGCAATATCGTGTCCAGATGATGCAATATCGTGTCAAGATGACGCAATATCGTGTCAAGATGACAATATAGTGTCGAGATGACGCAATGCCGTGTTGAGATGACGCAATGCCGGGTCGAGATGACGCAATGTCATGTCGAGATAACGCAATGTCATGTTGTGTCGAGATGACGCAATGTCGTGTCGTATCGAGATGACGAAATGTTGTCATGTCGAAATGACGCAATGTGGTGTCAGGACACAATATCATGTCAGGATGATGCAATATCGTGTCAGGATGACGCAATATCGTGTCAACATGACTCAATGTCGTGTCGAGATGACGCAATGTCGTGTCGAGATGACGCAATGTCGTGTCGAGATGACGCAATGTCGTGTCGAGATGACGCAATGTCGTGTCGAGATGACGCAATGTCATGTCGAGATGACGCAATGTCGTGTCGAGATGACGCAATGTCGTGTCGAGATGACGCAATGTCGTGTCGAGATGACGCAATGTCATGTCGAGATGACGCAATGTCATGTCGTGTCGAGATGCCGCAATGTCGTGTCGTGTCGAGATGACGAAATGTCATGTCATGTCGAGATGACGCAATGTGGTGTCAAGCTGACGCAATTTCATGTCGCAATGACGCAATACTGTGTCGAGATGACGCAATATCGTATCAAGATGATGCAATATCTTGTCAAGATGACGCAATGTCATGTTAAGATGATGCAACAAGATGTAAATGTCAAAATTTGTGCCTAATTGAGTCATCTTGTAAAGTTCGATTCGTTTCAACATTTAAGATCAAATTGGTCATATAAATTATATTATATTGTAATCAGTGAAAGGATGCTCCGCCAATTATTCAGTTAAACTTAAAGATTTGATGTAAAGTACATTATCAACATTCTTGAGGCATGCCTTTAATTTACCAGATTTTACCTTTTGTGAGAATGATCTCATATCTAGGTTTCCATCCCAGTTCTTCCTTCTGGGTTATCAATATTCCATGTATAAAAAAAGCATCAAAATGACGGGTTACAACAGGTTAGTTGACGGTACAGCCTCGTGAGCGTGCCAAAGTCTGAAGCCTCGGTCTTATGAATTTTTGGTCTAATGGGCTCTGTTGACTCCTGTGGGTCTTTTGGATCCTCGGGGTCTTCTGGGTCTTTTCGGTCATCGGTGTTTTCTTTTGGGTATTTAGTGGTCTTCTGGGTCTCTTAAGTCCTCCGGATCTTTTAGGTCATCTGGGTCATGTGCGTCTTTGGACTCCTTGTGGTCTTTTAGGTCCTCTGGGTCATATGGGTCCTCTGAGTCTTTGGTGTCCTTGGGGTCTTTTGGGTCCTCGGGTTTTTCTTTGGAGTCCTCAGGTTATTTTGGGTCCTCAGGGTCTTTTGGGTTCGACTGTAATGAACACACAGTCGTATTAAAAGATTTGCCATTGAAACCCCATTTAAATCCGTACAAAAACCCTACTGAAAGCCTTTAAAACCTACTATTATGAGGGGGGACAGACATCTGTACAACACACACTGTGTTTTATATGGTAGATCTTTGTGACACGTTTGCGCTCCACCGATAAAGTTAAACGACACAGGGTCACAAGTCATGAGATTTATGTAGGCCTATATCCTCCAACGAAGCTGATTGGTGCAATGAGTCGCAGATATTTGGAATTAACGATTATTTTTACAAAATGGAATTTTGACGATTTTCTGCAGAACCGATCAATCTGAAAATTCACCTCAGTCATCGATGGGACAGAGGGGTTTAAGTTTGAAGAGAATCTGCGTCGTGAAACCAAGATGGCCTCCATCGACCAATTAAAATGCTTTCTTTATGTAATGTATTGCTGTATTTGAAGGAAGCGTTTGCTTGCTGACAGAATATGCGGTCATCCTCGTGGTCGGGTTGGGGTAGGACGGGGGTCAATGTGTGGTATTATTATATAGTGAGGATTGACCTACTTTATGATCTGTACGGACATTCACGCCTTGGCACGAACACACACACACACGTACACACACACGCGCACACGCACACACACACACACACACGTACACACACACCCACACACACACACACACTTTCCTTTGGTGTGAAATGGCAGATAGGATGAGCAAAAAGTAATAAAATAGAAGTTAACGAAATAAACGGAGGCTGCATTTTTTGCTTTCCAGTGATGGCAGCTTTTCTTTTCCTCCAAATGACCAGATCCTGAACTCCGAAGTGAAGTAAACCGTTCCACATTTTCTTCGCCTTGGCTAGTTGGGCCTACGTTGATTGTTATTTGTATCATGTGTTCATTGCTGTCTTTTGTTTGCCCATCTTATTTTGCTTTTCTCTTCCTCAGCTAGTTGGGCCTACGTTGATTGTTATTTGTATCATGTGCTCATCGTTTCTTGTCTGCCTCGGCTAGTTGGGCCTACATCGATTGTTATTTGTATCGTGTGATCATTGCTGTGTCTTTTGCTTGCCCATCTTGGTATTTTGATCCTCTCTTCCTCGGCTAGTTGGGCCTACATTGATCGTTATTTGTATCAAGTGATCATTGCTGTGTATTTTGTTTGCCCATCTCGTTATTTTGATCTTCTCTGCCTCGGATAGTTAGGCCTACGCACACCCACCAATTTGTCTTGCTTTCCTACAATCGTCCTTGTATTCCATTTCCAACCAGCTGACTATAATTCATTCCACATACTTCTATAAAAATAACAAAAAACAGCACTTTACCTCATGTTTTGATGGTCACCTCGTTCCTTGTTTGTCACGTGTTCAACAGTCCTGCTTGTCTTCCCTAATTCATCCTTTTCTAAACTTTCAACTTGGAAATAATGGCAAGGACCTGCGTAACTTCTATAGTTGAATCGCTGCTTCAGAGAATATCATAGTTATTTGGGCGGTGTATAAACAACAGAACGCTGCCTCGATCCTATCTTCATAACGCCTGTCGGCCCAAAATCCTTTTAATTGTCGCTTTGTTCCTTTTACACTGAAGGGATATCCTATCGGAAGGACTTGGCAATTTGGAATTTGACAGCTTCGAAGATGTCTGACTTCACATTGCATTAAGCACTAAAATAGTGGCTGGAATCTAGAAATTGTGGGTGGGGTCAGGCGAACTCTCCAACCAATGGGTAGAACCGAGACACATGGACGGACACACATACGGCTCCTTTTATAGTATAGATACGACCTTCCAATACACTTTACAAATCAACTTGGTCTGTGAGTGATTCGAGTTGTCCTGATCGCAATCTGCATTGGCTATTCATCGTCCGTTAAAGGACAGATTGGGTTCAGGGGCGATTAGCTCCTCGTAAGAAACTTGCCCTACATCCAGCAAAACCGCTTGTGCCGCAAATTCGGTACTGGGCGTGAGCGAAGTATCAGCACGTCACTTAACCGGCTCAGACGTTCCACCGAAGTGCAGTAGCGTGGCACATAGGCCCACGACCCTATTTGGACTGTCCGTACCGGTGGACCGGCGTGACCACTAATAGTGGCTCGTCAGGATTTAGACCAGGAAACTTGCCGGGGCTCGGGGTGTGTATTTCACCATTGTAAATGGAGTGTTTAAAATATTTTCGTGTTCCCTGTTCTTCCTTCCTCGTTTATTAAAAACACGTGATTGAATTGGGTCGCCAATGAGTTATTCGAGTCAACATGATCAATAAAACCGCTGGGTATTAGAAGTCCTATAAAGAACAGATTTGGTGGGATGTTTTAAGTTTAAGCCCCAACCCCTAAGCATGATAAACCGCTCGAGTTGCTATTTTGAGTGGCTCGGGGAGGTGGAGGAATCCGGCGTGTCACTCGATCAACCTCGCAAGAACCAAAGTGAACAAGGTAAAGGTGCCATTAGGCCCTCGATCCGGCTCGGTGCGTCTGGGCCGATGAGACCGCCATAATTATATATACTTCTCTCATAATTCCCAGCAATAGAAATGACTTTTAGCTTTTAAAATCTTTAAAATGAAGTTGTCGATACACATTTATTCTGCAAAGAGGCAAGACAACATCACAGGAAAACAAAATCGGATTTTAATTGAACCAATCAGACGTAAGATACTTTCTTCGAACATGTATGACAAAACAGCAGTAATTTTAAAAGGCAAACCTTTGGTCTTCAGAAGTTTCGTTGTTCCAGTTATTTATGAAAACGAAGAGTACCTAATACCAAAGGCATGAGTATTTACCAAGCGATTGATCACTATCGCAATACATTCAACCTTAATGGGGTATCGGTATTGGTTGCAATTTCTAACGACACCCAAAATCACAAATCATGTTCATCAAGCAGGCTTCATCTGCACACTTATTGCTCAAGTGCACAAAGCATGGTTTGTGAAGAGTTTGAGAATACCAGAGGCCATCTACAGATAGCACACACAAGGGAGTCAGGTGATGGGTAGCGAGGGTGCTACAAATTGAGAAAAGGAAGGAAATAGGTGTAGCTAGATATGAGAAGAAAAAAAGGGCTGAGGAAGAGGAAGTTGGGACGACATAGAAATAACAGGAGGAAAGGGAAAGAAGGTGCGTAGGACGTATCAGTTGGGTGGCAGGTTCCTGGGCATTGGGGAGAAGAAGGTGGGTGGAGGAGGGTTTTAAAGTTCCATCATTTCTGAAAGTGTAAAATGTAGATGATCCCAATGTGCAATGGTGAAAACGTGTCATAAATGTGAAATTGGCGAAAGCTGTTGCGGCAAGTTAAAAAGCACCAACAAACTTCAACCTTCTATGGTAGATAACTAGAACAAGAAGAACAAACAATTAACAAACAATAAGCACATATTTCAGAAAAAAAGATTCACGTTTTCAATTTCTAAATCACTAGAGGTGTACAAGAATAATAATGATGTCTGTAGTTTTAAGAAAGTAATAGGAATTGTTGTTTTGTAGGCAAATTTAAATATACAAAAAAACTTGTTTTTTTTCCTGTTTGTGACTACATTAATTTTATAATTTATTATAAACAAAGTAAGACTAGTTGTGGACGAGGCTGTGATGAAGCAAAACGTTGTCACAAATCCAGAGGATATGTCGAGATCAAAATCAGGAACAAACTAACAGGTATTTTAAAGTTTGACAAATGGACTTTCCTGGATTTGTTTAAAAAAAAAAAAAAAACATTGGAGAGAATAACCCTATGTACACAAAAGGGCAAGGGGGCAAGGTGGAGCAGGGTAAATTATGGAGAAGGAAATGAGGAAAAGGAAGGAGGAAGACATAGGTGAGTGTAACCGAGTGGGTGACAAATGGAGGAGGAATAGTCATCAAACTTTCACTGTTACTGCATGTACATCCTTATTATATAACGAGCCGTGCCGACACGTCCCTTCAGACAGGTTTGGTCAAAAAAACAGCATGTTGTACTTCAAACATAAATTTTAATGATGTAAAATGAAGTGAAACAAGTAAAAAAAAAAAAGATCTTTTATAACACATAGTTGTTGTTGCTGCTGTCATCGTGGCTGTGGTTGTTGTCTGTGTGCTACCTCCGTGTACTTGTTTCTTTTCTGTTGCTATGAGAAATATCACTACATATTATTTTGTGTGCTTCTTCCTCGTCCTTCTAAATCTAAAGGGTTCCTGCTGTCGTAGAATAATAAATGATATGGCTGAAGCGTTAAGCTCCCAATCTGCTTCTTCTTCTTCATTCCCTAAAAGAGGGCTTTTAAAACAGGCTTATGGCTGATTTGTAATTAAAAGGACAATGCTTTGTTCAAAGTAAATTGATTATTACCTTACCAACCAAGTAATGCCAAAAGATTTTTTAAATTTCAACAATTTTTCCAAAGGTACATCAGGAACCCGCGACATCAAAGCTCAAGGTCCTGCTTCTTCTTCTTCAATCAAGGAAAGCCGGTCTTTCAAAACGGGCACCTTTAAGAATAAACAGATACATTTTTGTTCCAAGTAAATTGACTATTGGCTTTTTAATGGTACCATTTTTATTATTCTATGACAGCAGGAACCGTTACATCAAAGCTCAAGGTCTTGCTTCTTCTTCTTCAATCTTGGAAAGACGGTCTTTTAAAGGGGCACCTTAAGATTAAACACATTTTTTTTCCCAAATTAATCGACTGTTAGTGACTTTTTCACGGTAGCATTTTTATTGTTCTATGACAGCAGGGACCCTTTAGAATGAAGCGTGACATGGACGGATGGACGCTTCTCCTTTTGGCCATAGATTATTGTGCAGGTGGCCATTTACAAAGCTTTCAAGTTCACCTTTTGAGTGGGAAAAGGCTGGAAAGGAACGCAGCAGTTTCAGATTGCAAGCTTTTTCAAACAATTCCAGGAAATGCAAACAAAATAGCTAATTGACTCCCCTGATCATTTATTTGGAGAGCGGTACAAATACAAGCGATGGATTTACAATAACAACCAAAACAATAACATTAGTAGCTGAGTGGTTATATAGATCAGTAGTTAACCTTTTCAATGTGCTTTGCCTGTGCGTAGCTTACCCTCGATTCTTTTCCAACCGAGGTGCAAGTTTCAAACAAAGTAACAATTTTTATTTATTTATTTATTTTTAAATCAAATGCTACTTCAGGATCCAGTTCACTCCTGGTTACAATAAGTAGAAAATAATTCACAGTGAATGACTGGTGTAAAGTTATTTGTCGGCCTTCACAGAACGAATCAATATCGTAGAGATGTGGGGGTGCTGGGGGGAAGGGGGGCTAGGTTGGGGGGGGGGGGGGTGAACAGAGGTCTCGTAAACGAATAAAGAGAAGAAACAAGGCTTCAACAAGTACAGGGCCAGGGTGACATGACAATCTCCTCAGAAACTTGTGCCAAAACACTGGCACCCCCAAACCCCTCACCCAAAAGGTGCATTTTACACTACTAAAGTGACCTTTATTATTCGTCAATGGATGACCCAGCCCCCTCAATTTGTTAATAAAATATTTTTTCCGCTCTAAAAGACGAGGAGTGCTTTGGTAGGAGTGTTAGGCGTTTGGTAAAAGAGGGCCCAATGTATCATTAGCAAACAATGTATCACCGTGGGTGTAGCATTTGTGAATATATCAAGATTGTAATCATGAATTGGCAAAAATGAAGGAGTAATCAACTGACATAGAGCTGCCCATAAGGTGAGGGCTTCGGTCGGATGATTCCAACACCGAGTGATCTTCATCCGGGACTGTGCAGGCGTCTTGCCAGGTGTTAGGTATACTCTGAAATTTTAGGTTTCCCTATATAGATGATGTCCCCCCTTCCCCTGAAGGCACTTGACTGGCACATGATGCCTGTGGTCCTGGATGAAGACCACTCTGTGGTGGAAATGTCAGACCTGAGTCTTGCCTTCCAGGAAGCGATCTCGCCCTGGGGTGCTCTGCCAAAATCCATGGTAGGGAGTTCACTGGGTGGTTGGAATTTTCCTTCCCAGTGAGTCAGGGCAGAAATTTCTCATTTGTTCAGGGTGTGAATGATGTCCATCTGAGGGACGGCACATTTGGTAACAGAACATCCTCCTGCATATGAAGCACTAATCTGACGGTATATAGTCGGGTCAGCCATCGCACGCTGGCTCGACACCTCATAGGTAAGTGTGCTACCTTCGCACCTGCATCCTGTCAGATCTGGCTGATATGCTAGTTTCTGGTTCCTCCATTTTTGAATATTCATCTCCCAAACCACAATCAGTTTTTTTTTGGCAACCATGCATCCTATATGCAGTAGTTTAGTGATTACTAAATACAGATTATATTACCTATATTCGCTGAACTTCTGTTTTGAAAATCAGATTTTATACCATCATGTCAAAGACAATAATCACCAGCAGCTACTTTGACCAATTCATTATTTCCTTGATTCAATTTGATTCAATTCCTTTCCTGTTAAAAAAACAAAACATGGAGAGCATGTCTGGTGGCAATTCTTTAAATGATAGATTCTTTAAATTGTTTAAATGAATTCAATTCTTTAAATGACAGATACATTGTGAATTTCCTTCCTTGGGAGAATCTTTCCTTGGACCTCATAGCTTAGGGTATTAAAAAAACGTATTACATCGAAGCGATTCCGCTACTTATTTCACCGCACACAAAACCCAGGCCGGCTAATCACGTCGTGCCGAATATTCTCATCGAATAATGCAATTTCCCGGTGTAAATATTTTGAGCTCCTTTTTCAGTGACTGTTTTATTAAACTGCAAATATGTTTCTGGTTTCATTGAAACACGTTCCATTAAAAAAAAAAAAATTGCTACATTCTTGAAAATTCAGAAACTCCCAAAATATATTTTGAAGAAAAGCATTTCAAGAGTGGATATATTCTCCTGCATTCGGAATGGAACATTGTGCACTTATGTACAAAACATCTGTTATGGAATTCCCTGCAGTTATTTCTGATCGCAGTAGATTCACAATTCCCCACGGTGTGACGTCACAGTAAAAACTATGACGACGCTCAGTAGAGCGCATACCTCTGCCAGGCCGGATCTGGACCTGAACCAAAATCTAATCCGCTTGTTCTTGTCACCTAACCAACTCATCCACTAAGTTTTGTCTGAGTCCGCCCACAACCTTTTGAGACATAACAAGTGAATCCTCTTGGATTGCGCTGAGGTTCGGGCATGGAATTTCGAGCCTCGATCATGGTTCGAGCCTCGATCTTGTATACAAAAATAATAATAAGAACCTTGGGCCGAATCTCGCGCTTCACCAGTGCGCGTGCGCGAATTTACGTCACGTCGGCAGCGAGAAGGGGTTCCCCAACACGAACCAATCAGGAACTGCCACGTCACACTTATATGATCTCAGAATTCCTGTGACAGGAATTCGCGTTACACTGGCTGGAAGTCATTCGCTAGAGGCGCTTCCTCAGCGCTAATAATATGCATCATTTTTGGCCCCAATTCTCAATGGTGAAGAATCACTTAAAATAATTAAAAATTCTCGTATCCGTATTCAGACGTTCTCCAAAATCGAATCATTTCGTCCTTGCCACACATCCAACCTGTCCATCACGTTTTGTCCGAATCCGTCCATAACTTTTTGAGATATCCTGCTCACAGACAAACAGAGACGAACAGAGAGCGTTGAAACCAGAACCTCCGTCCACCAGTCATGAGGTCTTGGAGGGAAATTTGGGTTCCTTCATTTCATTACTAACGTATAAACCCTAAATTTGAGAATCTATTTTTCAAATGACAATGTGATAGCTTATTTACTATGAAGCCCTATTTCTACCTAATCCTTGAGAAAAGTGATACCCTCGTCAATTAAACGTTTTCATGGAATGAACCTTGTGGAATGATAAGTTTATTTGGTTTTGCCAAGTTAATAAAAAAAGAAGCCTAGCATAAGCACATGTACAATCAATCCAAAGTGCCCTTTAGAATCATTCCAATTGATGTTGCATATATGATATTGGTACCTAGTGTTGGATTGGAAATTAGATTTGAAGGCAAGACAAAAGCTTCTTCGAGATTTACAAACCAGATGTGTTAGGTTGGAACAGAGACGAGGAAAGGAAGAGTGTTCAAAGATGTGGCATTTCTCATTGAGCCTCTCCAGGTTCTTTTGCAATTGGACACAAAGTTACGACGCATTACCATTGCTACTGCTGTAGTTCTGGCACAACTGTGTACCTAGAATGTTCCTGAGAAAAAGCAACGTGCACTTGCAGAGGAACCGTCCCATCTCTGCTCTGACCGTCCGCATCCACATCGAGTAAAGTCACAGGAAGCTCGACATCGTCCTCCGTTGTGAGCGACGACCCGCCGATTGTGTCCGGCACATTCTGTCGATGCCTGCCGGCTTCGGCTAGTCGAGAATGCTGCGATTCACTCAGCACGGTGTCATTTGTTTGGCAATTTTTTTGACTTGGGAGATGAAGCCTGCTGGGAAATGTGATGCCAGTGCAATCCTCAGTACTGGTATTTAGTCTGCTTTCACGTGGGAGTGTCACTGGCGAGGGATCCAAGACCCAAGGGATGCTGCTCGCCTTGTGAACTTGGCTGGGACATGGAACAACCATCGAACCTAGAGAATAAGAAAAGAAAACGTGTGAAAAGAAAACATGTGTGTGTGTGTGTGTGTGTGTGTGTGTGAGTGTGTGTGCACGCGTGTGAGTGTGTGTGTGTGTGTGTGTGTGTGTGTGCAAGCGTGTGAGTGTCAGCTCTATTACGAGCCTAAGCCCAAGTATAAAAAAACGAGATTTCATGAAAGAACGGTCGTCGTCATCGTTCGTGTGCAGCATGCCATCGGTTCGCATCAGTTTTCGCAGGGGCACGGTAGTGCCCCCTGTAGGCTCGAGCAGGAATTTGGAATTTGTTCAGGGTACTGGCCATAGCTCGCCTTCTCTTCGACAAGGATCTTTAACACCAAGATGATAGTTTACAGCTTGGTCAGGCTTCAAACCCAGACAAGAGCGCTCAGAGGCGGGTGTGCATACCTCTATGTTATCCTGCCAAACAATAGTTGCTGTACACTTCCCTACATGTGGGAAGAGCTATTGTTGTCTGGTACGAGGGGCTTTTTACAGGGGTGTAGAGCTATATGTTACATTTTATACTTTCTTCCTGTAACATCAGCACCACAGAACAAAGCATGTAATCATGTGCAATGAGGTGAAATGTGTGAGAAAAACTGCCTTGTAAGCAAGCATAGGCACAGACCTGGTGAATTAATCGATTGTTCTTCCTCTGCTTGCATAGTTATTGGGCTGTTGCAAACATTCTCCTCAACCCCTCTGTCCAACTGAGTTTCCTGTTGTACTTCTGCAGAAAAGGAAACGTTTTCTACTGTCAATGTGGGAGCGATTGATGAGTTTTTCTCGACCATGACCATTGCTGGTTGCAAAGTTGATGGTGGGACGTCTTCAGTGTCGAGGCGTAGCAGTGACCGTAAAGAGTTGCTGATGGAAGATAGCATAGCGGAACGCGGCGATGCGTCTCTGCATTTCCTGCCATTTTCCTCTCTGCGGCCTTGTCTCGGGGACCTGCGCCAGTGGTAAAAGGGTCTGATGCTGTGGCGAATGCCAGAAACCTGATGAAACAGGCCGCTCTGCTGCCCGTTTACATTTGGAGTCCAGGGCTGCCCGTGTAGCTCTTGAAAATGTCTGGCTTGTCGAATGTCAGCCCCTAGGCCAACTGACGCAAGGACACTGCCGCAGTTGAATAGGACACTGCTGCTGGACTGTCTGGAACAATAAATTTAGGAAGTCACTGAGCAGGTCGAATTGGGTCTTAACAAAAGCCCAAAATAGTTATTCTGGTAATTGTCATTAAAATGTTGATTGATCAGCTCTCCAATTCATTCATTAGAAAGATTGAAGGCCAATTCATTCATTAGAAAGTAATGCAGCAAAAAATAAAAACCAAAAAAAAAAACTATGTACAGCAGCAAGTCAAAAACTACGATTAATAAAAACAATAATCTCTGAACAGAAATACAAGATGAAGAACCTGTAATACCATGGCAAAGTATCAGCCTTTTAATATCCTGCATTATGAGATGAGAGATGTGGGAGTCTTTTCATTAGTGTGTGTGTGTGTGTGTGTGTGTGTGTGTGTGTGTGTGTGTGTGTGTGTGTGTGTGTGTGTGTGTGTGTGATTTTCCTGCATATCTAAATCTATCTATATCTAAATATAATTTCAGTTCTCCAGCTTTTAATGAGCGCACGCATGTAAAGACGTCACCGCCATGTACGTACGCTCTGCCTGTCAAGCTCTCAGGAGAACCATCCTACAGAGCATAATTTTGATCTTAGTTCAGATACTGTCATAAGTGCATGAAAAACTCACTTACCGACCTGGTTTCGCCCTGTTGGGGCTCATCAGGGCAACACAGTGAGTCCTACATACACTTATGACTGAAAACCTTCCAGTTATATACCAGTTATTAAGCGATATGGCGGAGTGGCCAGACAGAAGCCTCTCCTCGGTGAAAGACACATGAAAGCCCGCTTGGAGTTTGCAAAAAAACACCTAAAGGACTCTCAGACTGTGAGAAACAAGATTCTGTGGTCTGATGAAACCAAGATTGAACTGTTTGGCTTCCGTCTGGCCACTCTGCCATAAAGCCCAGATCGGTGGAGTATTGCAGTGATGGTTGTCCTTCTGGAAGTTTCTCCCATCTCCAAACAGGATCTCTGGAGCTCAGCCAGAGTGACCATCTGGTTCTTGGTCACCTCTCTTACCAAGGCCCTTCTCCTCCGATTGCTCAGTTTGGCCGGGCGGCCAGCTCTAGGAAGAGTCCTGGTTGTTCCAAACTTCTTCCATTTAAGAATGATGGAGGCCACTGTGCTCTTGGGAACCTTCAATACAGCAGAACATTTTTTGTAGGCTTCCCCAGATCTGTGCCTCGACACAATCCTGTCTCTGAGCTCTGCAGGCAGTTCCTTCGACCTCATGGCTGGGTTTTTGCTCTGATATGCATTGTCAGCTGTGAGACCTTATATAGACAGGTGTGTGCCTTTCCAAATCATGTCCAATCAATTGAATTTACCACAGGTGGACTCCAACCAAGGTGTAGAAACATCTCAAAGATGATCAAGAGAAATGGGAGGCACCTGAGCTAAATTTCAAGTGTCATAGCAAGGGGTATGAATACTTATGTCAATGTGATATTTCCGTTTTTTCTTTTTAACAAATTTGCAAAACTTTCTAAAATCCTGTTTTCTCTTTGTCATTATGGGATATTGAGTGTAGATTGATGAGGGAAAAAATGAATTTCAACGATTTCAGCACAAGGCTGCAACATAACAAAATGTGAAAAAAGTGAAGGGGTCTGAATACTTTCTGAATACACTTTATGTGTGTGTGTGTGTGTGTTTGTATATATATAATATATATATATATATATATACATACAGACTTGGCATTTAATATGGAATTTTTTTTTTTTCTTGACTTGGGTTTACTTTCTTAACTCAGTATATCAATCTAGTGAGTTTCTTTTACACTTTGGTGATTTATTTGTTAAAAGAACCATGTCACTGATTGTCTGTCGCAGCAAGAAGTCAACAACAGGATTATATCCCAGGTGGCGTGGCAAAATGTACGGACAGGTGCATTTGATGATTGGCTTCACAGTCGGGTATACAAGGTTGTTGCGTTCTGTATTAGTGGAAAACAACTGCTGCACGTCTCCAAAAGTTATTGCCGCTTCCTCTGGAGATGGTCCGTCAACTCGACAATGCTGTTTGCCATGGAGTGGTGGCTTTACGAAATTACGGCATGAAACAGCGTGCTATTGCTCGGCAGTATGGCATCACTCAAGGTCAGGTGTCAAAGATCCTGAAACGAAATGCTCAGAGGGGTGTCCCTACTCCAATACCGAGGCCAGGCCGTCCCCGCAGAACCAGAAGTAGGGATGATCGCCAGCTGCACCGGTTAGTCCGCAATGGCCGTACCAAGTCAGCTAATCGGCTTAGGGCTGAGTGGCAGCAACTGACAAATGTGCCTGTATCCAGAAGACGAGTCAACGAACGACTGGTTCAAGCAGGCTATCGTGCCAGGCGTCCCCTGAGAAAGCCACGCCTGACCAGACAACACCACCAGCGCCTATTGCAGTGGGCCAGAGAGCACCGTCGATGGCAGCCAGGACACTGGAATCACGTGATTTTCAGTGACGAGTCTAGATTTCTGGTCTATCGTCAAGATGGCCACGTCCGAGTATGCAGACAAGTGCATGAAGCCTACAAGGAAGATTGTATAGTGCCAAGAGTCCAAGCGGGAGGTGGTGGGGTGACCGTTTGGGCTGCTTTGCATGCAGGGGGCAAAACTGACCTGGTTGTTCTGAATGGAAACCTGAACCAGTTCAAGTACAGGGCCATTCTGGAAGAAACATTGCTTCCATTTGCTCGTGCAGCCTTTCGAGGAAACTTTGTCTTCCAAGATGACAATGCACGGCCTCATCGTGCTCGCATGATCCAACACTTTCTTGTTGACCGTGGTGTCAAGCATATGGAGTGGCCTGCCATGTCCCTGGATATGAATCCGATAGAGAACTTGTGGGCAGAATTAACGCGTCAAATCGACAACTTGGTCCAGCAGCCCACCACTGTGCGTGAATTGCAGCAGACTATTGTCACTGCATGGCAAGCGATTCCTGTCCAAACCTTGGCAAATCTCGTGAACAGCATGCCTCGACGTGTACGTGCTCTCCTGAATGCTCGTGGGGGTTACACGAAGTACTGAACTGTAATTTTACTGTCTGTAATCCCAGTCATGATTTAACTTTTGTTTTTGTTGAAATTTTGTTTGGCTAATGTGCAAAATAAAGAGATACTTCTGGAAAACGTACAGAAGTTTAACACAGTACTGTCCGTGAATTGAGTTCGATATCAGTTTACATCACTTTCAAGGATCAATTTATTTGCTTCGAAATGTCAAATGTGATTTTTGTTTCTTTCAAAGGTCACATTAACAAAATCTAGAATAATTTCAACATAATTCCAATGAACTTTTGGTTCTTAGTCATCTTGAAAAGTAAGTTCACCCCCACAAAAAAAATATTCCATATTAAATGCCAAGTCTGTATATATATATATATATATATATATATATATATATATATATATATATATATATATATATATATATATATATATATATATATATATACACTACCGGTCAAAAGTTTTAGAAAACCTCAATTTTTCCAGTTTTTATTGAAATTTACGCAGTTTAATGTTCAGTGAATAACCTGAAATGGTACAACGGTAAGCAGTAAACTGCACGAGGTTAAAAAAAAAGTTTAGGTTAGCAAAAACGGGAAAATAATGTAAATTACACAGTTATATTGTAAAAAAAAGACTTTCTTCAGTGAACAAGTAATGGGTTAACAACTTACAGCTGTTCTGCAGCAATGTAAGTAAATTAAGCCTTGAAAGTTGATGCAAACAATTCCGACAGGTGTCCCAACCTCTGCTGATTACTTGATTACAAACCCCCCTTCTGTATAAAAGCAGTATTGGAACAGACTGTTATTACACCCTCTGAAACATTATTTGGACAACTCGAGGAAACTCTGACAGGAAGAGGTCTGGCAGACCCAAAGTCACAACAGAATCAGAAGACAAGTTTCTGAGAGTCAACAGCTTGCGTGATAGGTGGCTCACAGGACAACAGCTTCAAGCACAGCTTAACACTGATCGAAGTAAGCAAGTCTCAGTTTCAACTGTGAAGAGAAGACTTCGAGCTGCAGGTTTGACAGGTCGAGTGGCAGTAAGAAAGCCATTGCTAAGATGGCAAAATAAGAAAAAGAGGCTTTCCTGGGCCATGAAGCACCGCCAGTGGATGACTGAAGTCAGGAAGAAGGTCTTTTGGACCGATTAATCAAAATTTGAAATCTTTGGTTCATCACGCAGGGTTTTTGTACGCCGTCGAGTAGGCGAAAGGATGGTTCCTCAGTGTGTGACACCAACTGTCAAACATGGAGGAGGAAGCGTGATGGTCTGGGGCTCTTTTGGTGGATCCAGTCGGCAACTTGCACAGAGTGACTGGCACCCTGAACCAAAAGGGCTACCACAGCATTTTGCAGCGCCATGCAATACCCTCTGGTATACACCTAGTTGGTCAGTTGGACCTGCGTAAATTTCAACAAAAACTGGAAAAATTGAGGTGTTCTAAAACTTTTGACCGGTAGTGTGTGTATATAAATGGCCTCTAAACGGTGTTTTTTTTTTTTTTTTTAAATACACCTAGTTGGTCAGGGGTTCATCCTACAGCAAGATAATGACCCTAAACACACCTCCAGGCTGTGTCAAAACTACCTTTGAGGAAAAGAACAAGACTTAAAATCTTAAACAAAGCTTAAACAAAGCAAAGCAAAAACAAAGCTTAAAATCATGGATGGCCAGCACAGTCTCCAGACTTCAACCCCATCGAGCTGGTTTGGGATGAACTGGACAGAAGGGAAAAGCAAAGCAACCGACAAGTGCAACACATTTGTGGGAACTTCTGCAACAGTGTTGGGAAGAAACTCCCGAACAATATTTGATTTCCATTGTAGAAAGAATGCCACGAGTATGTGCGGCGGTTATATCTGCAAAAGGTGGCTACTTTGCCGAGTCAAAAATTTATATTAAATTTTGTTAAACAAAATGATTCTATGATTTCTTTTTTATCTCCAATTGTTTATTTGTTCTATGCTTAATTTCAGAGTACATTGAGAAATTAAACTGCGTAAATTTCAACAAAAACTGGAAAAATTGAGGTGTTCTAAAACTTTTGACCGGTAGTGTGTGTGTGTATATATATATATATATATATATATATATATATATATATATATATATATATATATATATATAATCAGGAGATTAAATAAGATGCGGACGTAGCTTCAGGACGGTCAATCTTTAATTCTCGACAAGCTTTCGGCCAACAAAGGTCTTCTTCTTCGTCCACAGAAACAACAGGCATGTATATCAGACAAGTATGTATTGTGATATGTGTATAAGATGTGTGATATGTGTAGAAGATGCATACAAAAAGAAGAGCCACGCTAAAGCTCACTCACCGTCCCCAAGTTCAACGGAAGTGAAGCGCAGCTTACAGTTACCGTTCACGTTGCAGTTTGTGCACGTGCATATACAAATATATATATACATACATACATACATAAACACACAGGCATATATTCATATACCATTTATATAAGTATGAATACACTACCTACATTTGTAAATGACATATAAAGGTAGAATGAATGAATGAGTGAATGAGTGAATGAATGGGTTACGGTTAACAATTTGATTGGGTTGATGTTGAAACATTCTTTAATCATCAAAATTTATGCCATGAGGGATTTTTGTTTGAAGTTTATGTATCCAAAAGGACTCACGTTTCAGAATCGTGGTGTGTGATCTATTTGTAATTGATACAATGGCAGAGATTTGAATGTCATTTATAGAGTGATCCGGTTGATTAAAGTGTATCGTGTAAGGTAGAGATTTGCCCTGACTGGTGTGGAAGTTATTGATTTCTGACCGGGTGTTATTAAATCGTGTGTAGAGTGTATTCTCAGTTTTTCCAACATATTGTTTGGTGTACTTTCGGCAAGTGATTAGGTATATGACCCATGTAGATTTGCAGTTCATATAGGAGGTGATGGGGAATTTTTGTCCAGTGCTGAACTACAAAATTTGTTTCCTTTTAGTAAATGCTTGTGAATAATACATTTGTTTGCTGTGTATTTATAGAAGCCAGGGATCCTAGTTTCTTTGTTGTGGGGCTGTGGATGCTTTGCTAACTAACTAAAATAACTAAATAACTAAAATAACCCCTGGTCAGAAATCAATAACTTCCACACCAGTCAGGGCAAATCTCTACCTTACACGATACACTTTAATCACCTGGATCACTCTATCAATGACATTCAAATCTCTGCCATTGAATCAATTACAAATCGATCACACACCACGATTCTGAAACGTGAGTCCTTTTGGATACATAAACTTCGGACAAAAATCCCTCATGGCATAAATTTTGATGATTAAAGAATGTTTCAACATCAACCCAATCAAATCATTAACCGTAACCCATTCATTCACTCATTCACTCATTCTACCTTTACATGTCATTTACAAATGTAGGTGGTGTATTCATATTTATATAAATATAAATGGTATATGTTACGGATTCGTCACTTCCGTTGTTGTGGTTTTCATCCACTGTAAACATTTTTGGTTCCATGTACTATTATTGTTATCGTTTAAGTGAAATGGAGATAACTGTTTTCAAAAGGTGAAAAAGTTAGTGGTTTAAAAAGAAACGGAAACCGGATCGGGAGGAACCGGACGAAGAGGAAGAAGAGGAGAAAAAGAGGCGGAGCAAGTGAGGTCGGAGAAGAAGCCGAGCTGCTTTGAGGTCTTGAGCAAATGCTGGTGAACGGGGGTCACGAGCGAACTTTGGGTTTCCTGGGAAAGGGATTCCTGCGACAGAGTTGTTATCGCTGTGACAGATAAACCTGCGTGTCGGGTTTTGCGGTTGATTCCGAAGAGAATCATTGGAGTGCAGATACGCCTCAAGTACGGGCCCGTCGGCCATTTTGCCTCGCTCCCGATTTTTGCATCGCTCCAGGTTTTTCACCTCGCTCCAACCATTTCACCGCATCCAGACGTTAACCTGGTTTGCGTGTGTAACGTGGATTTTGAGTGGGAATTTGCGGTTCACCGTTTGGGAGCCGTTGAACGTTCATACCCGAAGGTGTGATTTCCCAGTCGCCTTGAGGGCACCTTTGCCCATCTTTGGCAGTGTGACTGTCAGCCGAACGGAATTCTGGTCTCGATACGACATCGTTCCTACGATCACCGGAGCGTGGATAGACTTAGGCTTCATGCCGGGATAGAGACATTGGGAATGTTCTTTTCACTCACTTGGAGCACAGTGAGTTATATTGTACGAAACTGATGGTACCATCATAGAAATGATATATTGGTTGTACGATTGATTAATATTGTTCTTGTGCTGTTATTCTTGTGTGACCTTAATACAATACTTGTTTGTTGGTAACAATTGGTGTGGTTTCACCATTGATCTTTGACACACAGAATAACACAACTTTCTGCCGTGACTCCTTTCGGGGCTCGGAGGTACACCGTGACCGGGGTTTGGGGAGGAGCACATAACATATATGAATATATGCTTGTGTGTTTATGTATGTATGTATGTATATATATATTTGTATATGCACATGCACAAACTGTAACGTGAACGGTAACTGTAAGCTGCGCTTCACTTCCGCTGAACTTGGGGACGGTGAGTGAGCTTTAGCGTGGCTCTTCTTTTTGTATGCATCTTCTCCACATATCACACATCTTTAAATATATACATATAACAATACGTACTTGTCTGATATACAGTCACATGAAAAAGTAAGTACACCCCATGTAAAGTTTTGACTTTTTCAACATATTACAGCATACAGCTATTTGATCTTCATTTCAACAATATTGATAGATAAAGGTGATATAATATAACAAATATGAAACATTTACATTTTGTAGTCCATTGTATAATTTAAATAAACATAAATGCAAATTTCGCATGTGGAAAAAGTAAGTACACCCTTGGCTCCAATAGGTGGTATTGCCCCCTTTGGCAGAAACAACCTCAAGTAGGCGTTTCTTATAACTGTCTACCAGTCTCTGACATCGACTGGGAGAAATTTTTGCCCACTCCTCCATGCAGAATTCTTTCAGCTGTGCGATGCTTGAGGGGTTTCTTGCATGCACAGCTCGTTTCAAATCCCCCCACAACATCTCGATGGGATTTAGATCCGGGCTTTGACTAGGCCATTCCAGAACCCTCCATTTCTTTCTTTTCAGCCATTCCTTGGTGGATTTACTGGTATGTTTTGGGTCATTGTCATGTTGCAAGGTCCAGCTTCGGTTGAGCTTCAACTTTCTGACAGATGGCCTCACATTATCCTCCAGCACCCTCTGGTACAATGAAGAATTCATCGTGCATTCTATGATGGTGAGCTGCCCAGGCCCTGATGCAGCAAAGCTGCCCCAAACCATAATATTTCCACCACCATGCTTTACAGTTGGTATCAGATTCTTGTGGTCAAATGCTGTCTTTGGTTTTCGCCAAACATGTCTTCTGGTACTGTGGCCAAATAGCTCTACCTTTGACTCATCTGTCCAGAGCACATTGTTCCAGAAGTGCTGGTCTTTGCCTAGGTGTTCATTGGCAAACTTTAGTCTTGCCCTGATGTTCTTTCTGGACAGCAAAGGTTTCCTCCTGGCTCACCTCCCAAGTAGATCAAATTTTTGCAGCCTCTTTCTAATGGTGGACTCGTGCACTTTGACATCAACAGTGGCAAGAGCTACCTGTAGGTCCCGTGATGACATTCTGGGGTTCTTAGAGACTTCTTTCAGCATCTTGCAGTCTGCTCTCTGGCTTAACTTGCTGGGGCGGCCTGGCCTGAACAAGTTGGCAGTTGTTTGGAATATTCTCCACTTGTTGATGATCTTCCGGACAGTCGAATGATTGATTTCAAATTGTTTGGAGATATTTTTAAATCCCTTTCCAGACTCGTGGGCATCTATAACCTTCTTTCTGAAGGCCTCAGAGAGCTCTTTTGATCGAGGCATGGTGACGCCGCACACTTCAACAACAAAGAGCAAACCAAACTAAATGTTTGAGGTTTAAATAAGACAGGTTCCACCAAGATCCTCTCTAACGATGTTCTAATCATTTGCACCTGAGCTGGTGCACCTGATTCTAATTTTAGGTATTTGAAGTAGTGATAAATGTAGGGGTGTACTTACTTTTTCCACATGCGAAATTTGCATTTATGTTTATTTAAATTATACAATGGACTACAAAATGTAAATGTTTCATGATATTTGTTATATTATATCACCTTTATCTGTCAATATTGTTGAAATGAAGATCAAATAGCTGTATGTTGAAATATGTTGGAAACGTCAAAACTTTACATGTGGTGTACTTACTTTTTCACGTGACTGTACATGCCTGTTGTTTCTGTAGACTAAGAGAAGACCTTTGTTGGTCGAAAGCTTGTCGAGAATTAAAGATCGACCGTCCTGAAGCTATGTCCACGTCTTATTTAACCTCCCGATTATTTCTTTAATACAAATGAGACGCCCTGCTCGTACTGTGGAGTTTCTAATATTTCTCATAGTTATACATATATACATATAAATACCAAGAAATAAAAGCTGACCTTCTGTACTCTAACCTCATATTCATCTTTTCATCTCAAATCAATATTTTTTGAGTATAAAACAATAATAACAAATTTGACTTCACTGTTCCAATACTTATGGAGGGCACTGTATATACATCACGTGTGTGCGTGCACTCACACACCAAGTGTTTTGACTCAAACAATAAAATGGTGCCAGGCATCAAAAATAAATCTTTATTTTAATTGTGCATCAAGCTTCTGGAAAATCATACCTTTCTGCTGATGAAAACGGATCCTCCAAACAACTAACACCCCCTTCATCTTCATCCAGGATTTCTTCATCGGTGGAATAAGAGGAAAGGTTCAGGCACAGCAGGTTGTTTCGCTTTTGCCTGCGGCCCCTCTTGGATTGCTGCCCTCTCTTCTTGCTTTTCGATGCTGCAACACATACCACATCAAATACAACATTATTCCTCATTAGTTTAAAGTTTACGTCTCGTTTACGATCTTAAGGCCCTTGTGTTTTGCAGGCAGGACGAGGCATCAATGTGTGTGCCCATCCATCAGTAGACGTTAAACTAGAGGACCCGTTTGCTGGCACTAGACTTGGTGGATGTCAAAGACCCCACGGTGTCTATGAAGAGTAGGCAAGTTATCTACAGCACACAGAGCAAATTACAGCAGGCCCAGCCAGCCAGTTCCAGAAAGACTTGGGCCAGAATCGTTCATGCTGGCTGGCCCCAGAAGGTGAGAATAATTGCGTTATTAATGAAGAGGCAGAAGAACTAAGATTATAAACAAATAAATTAGTTCCCTTACAAGGAACTGCAACACAGGAGGAGGCCATTCGGTTCATGAAGCCTGTATTATGGTTCCCAACCTATGGTTGTTTCTCCATGCTCTATCCTTTGAACATGCTGAGTGTCAAGCAGGGAAGCTACATGTGCCATTTCTCAAGTGTTTGGTGCAAATCGGCCGGGGTTCGAACATGTGCCATTTCTCAAGTGTTTGGTGCAAATCGGCCGGGGTTCGAACCTATGACCTCCCAGACTCGGAGCGGACGCTCCAACCATTATGCCACCGAGTCTGGTTAACGTAACAAATTATGTCACAATTTACCCAAGAGCCAATTATTTAATCAGTGCAATGCAAGAGATTACACTCAAAAGGTAGCGCCCCAATAAACACTGACTGTCAATTCCTTCGATCAATTTGAGTTTCAAGGTTGCCTTTTGTTAGCAACCAAACCTCATTTCACATTTAAAAAATAATTAAAGTCACAATTTCAGTCCTTTCAGTACTCTACAGCAAAAACAACAACCAAGCAGAAATAAACTTTCACAAAAGGCGTTTCTTTTCATCACATTGGAGGGAAAACATTTTTTTAATCCAGACCTCTTTGGTGTGTTGGTTTTGTATGAGGACTTTCTGCGGAATAGGCGGTGCCATTGGCCTGATCCCTACACACACAAAAAGAAAAAGGAAAAAAAAAGTCAAGAGATCATGCATCTCATGGAACTTCAATATTCAGGTGACAATGACCTCAAAGTTTGTCTTTATCTGTACAGCACAAATCCTCCTGAACGTCGGCCTTATTTCCGCATCTGCACTTCACTTGTAAAGTAATTAGGAAACAGTGAAAAACAAGATGAAGGGAAATGGGAACAAGAACAGAAGTCAAACAAGAAGAGGAGGTGGTCGAGTAACTTTATTAAACTACAAAGAGAAGACCAAAAAAGGTGCAAATTACAAAGCCCATGCAAAACGTGGTGGCTTGTGTTATGTGCAAAAGACAGTGTGGAGTGTCGGAGATTGCGTTAAGGGTAGGCAGCTCTCAAGAGAGGGAAAAATGGGGCACCAGGGATGTTGGGATGGAAATTTGTGCTTTTGTTGTGGGGAAGGAGCGGGCGGGTGAGAACCAGAGAGGAAAACATTTACCGTGTGTACATCGGATCTATTCAGTGTTAGGTTTGCTGGCATTCCCATCCAAGGCTGGTGTCACGATGCTGTGATCCAAGGTTCTAATCCGGTATACAATGTATTCGTAATTGATGTGAAAGTAAACTCATCATTTGTCAGTTGTCTTTGTGCTGCGGGCATCTCCTTGAGCCTTAGATTACTGTAAAAATAAAATGAAACTGGAGCGAAGTTGATGACACGCCATCGCAAATCCCAACACTTCCCACCTAATCCAAGGTCGAAAGATGGCAAAACGTTCCACCAGGAATGACCCAACATCCAATTTTGAGTTTAATTTTTTTCCCGTTTTGACCCAAAGTCCCCAGCACCCCCAGGAGCATGAACCGGGGGTCAAATCCCAAAAATGTTACATGTTTCATGCGTCATCCAATGTTGGATGCATATACAAAGTTTCCTTTAAAAATGTTTTAAAGTGTGCCCGCAATTGCATTATTTGGTATTTGACCTTTTGAAACCGTGCGGAGCCAAAATGATAACCGCTCTCGTACCTTCTTGCCATGTGGTGATCATTACTACTAAGTTTGGTGAAAATTTGCACAACCGTTTCGGAAGAGATAGCGTGACGGACGGACGGACAGACAGACAGAATATCCCCACGTTTTTTGAAGGGAGGTGGGCTGGGAATAGACGGTGGACAGTATTGCTTGGAGGAATTGTCCTTCCCTCCACATCCCGGAGCATCCTCCCTTAGGCCACCCCCACATGCAGACTCCACCACTCCTGAAGTGTTTCAATATCAATGACACCAGAAAGCAGGAATTCCATCCAAGAGGCACAGTGTTTTGAGGTGTATTCTCTGTCTCTCTCTCTCTCATGTGTTCACTGTTGCACTACTTTACGACTGTCAGGATGGGTTAGGCCGTTAGGGTGACGTTAATCTATGTTCGACCCATCAACAGCATCATAAACGATAATACAATTATTTATGATGAATAGGAAACTGTTTATTTGTACCTTTACTCTAACCTCTCGACTCTATCCCATCGAGGAAGTTTATCTTGACTTTATCCTTTATCTTATATCCTCTTTATCTTTAACTTTATTCTCTTGAGGAAGTTTAGTCTTTCAAACTCCTGGGTCTCAATATCAGCCATAATCTTTGTTGGGTAAACCACAATTCATAGTTGGCCTCCAAAAGGCAGCCGCCGACTGGGCATCCTCCGTCGTACAAACTCCTTCATTGGCATACCTGAACTCCGATCCACCTGCAAGGTCTTCATCTGCACCTAGATGGAGTACTGCTTACCCTCTGGGCTGGCTCCCCTGCCTCACATCTTGCTCATCTTGATACCGTTGAAACCAAAATAGGCCTTCAATATTATTGGAATCTCCCGTGCCGAAACCGAGTCGAAGGGCTTATCATATCGCCATCGCAAACAGTTCAGTGGTCTCTCTGCCTTCTACAGCCTCCTTTCTGGTCTTGCACCCTCTGCTCGTTCCATGCTATGCCCTCCATCCCAGCCCCTCCCTCACTCACTCACTCCCAGGTTTCTCCAGGGCTCATGTGGTCAACCAGCAACCCCCTACCTAGTGAAACTGCCTAAATCCAGAACCAGTGCTCATGTGCACCCATTTATTCCTCTTTTTCCCACCTGTGGAACCGCCTTCCACCCACTCTTCATTATCATTCTTCCCTCCAGGTCTTCAGGATAGCTGTTCACCACCATCTGAAGTCATCCCCTTTCCAAATCATGATCTTTTCTACACCTGTTAAACCATCCCCACCCCTCCCAAAAACTTTGCTTATGTATCCATCTTGTCCACCCTTTGCATTCAACCCTACCCCTCATCATTACCTGCATCTCCTGATTTGTCCTGATTTGTTGTGTCATAGGTCTTCCACGAGCCGAAGAAAAATAAAATCTTTTTTTCCGTTCCAAACAAACAACGTCCCCACATTCACGGATTCGACATTCGCCACATTTTCCAGGAACGTATCCCCCGCGAATGTCGGGGTCCGACTATTAGATAAAAGAACAAGTACATCAGCAAAATGAACCTTAATGTCACATTTGTGAAGAAATTAAATGATACGAGTGAAAAGGAAGAGAACGACCATAACAGGAACTAAACATTCCTGAAATTGATTTAATCTCCTTTATCGAAGGAGTAAAATGGACAAATTTAAGAATGATCAGGTGTACCAAATGCAAGTTTTTGAAATTTGACTTTCTTCCACTTTAAGTAATGAATGGTTGGTTTTACGTTATTCTTTTCAGTGAAACATTTCAGCGTGCAAGTAACGAGTGATTATGCCATGATGTTTTATATGCATACCTTAGTTAAAATAAAATACAAACATCATATCATACTTGAGACCTCACCCATCGTCCATAATCTCGGAGATTGGCTTTTGTTTGTCCTCCTTGTTACCATTGCTCGGCCCTCGTCTCACCGCTGCCCTTTTGTCCCTGGGTTGGTGTTTCTTCGTTTCGGGACATGTTGTGTCTTCTCCATCAGTCACTGTGGTATGAACAGAAAATGAACAAGTCAGGATAGTTAATTCAATGAAGATCGCCAAAATAATCTCCGGTACGTGGTATTAACCACATGGTTGTCAATAAGTTATCCACAAAGGATCTACGCTCATCATCCAAATGATGCACATCCAATCTCTCGAGCTGATATAATTATGGGACTCCACACATCCCAACAGCACCATATATTAACGGGTGTATGCACGATGGGTTGAATATAAATAAATAAATACGAGTTACCTTACAAGGAACTTTAACGAAGGATGAGACCATGAGGATGAAACAAAGTCTGGGCAATGATTGCCAACATATGGTTGTATTATCTGTGTGCTGTCCTTGTTAATTGCTGAGTGTCAAGCGTGGAAGCTGCACGTACCATGTTTAAGGTCTTTGGTAAGACTGGACCACAGGTCGGGTTTCAACCGCTGACCTCCCTGATTCAGTGTGGACGCTCCAACTATTTCAACCCTGATTTTTTTTTTTCTTTTTCTCAAAGATCGAGATTAAAGTCAGAACGGTTGTTGTGACAAAACACAACACCATCTATCAAGCAAATGGGAGCACGGCTGTGCCGCTGATGCAGTGCCCTCTCCTGGTTAGGGCAGGAATTTGTAATTTGTTCATGATGCCGGCGATAACTCGCCTACTCTTTGTGAAGGACACCGTGGGATCTTTAATATGCATCAACTAATGCCAGCAGACGGGACACCCGTTTAACGTCCATCCGAGGGACAGCACTCACATTGATGAATCACCCTTCCTGTGAAACACCGGGATGACAGTTTATAGCTGGGTCGAGATTCTAACCCAGGATAGACAGCTCAGAGCGCGAGTGCGCGCATCTCTCGGCCATCCCGACAGCCCTCATTTTTGGTGATTACAGAGCGGTATGTCATACTTGCACATCCTGAAAGCCAGGGGTACCATTTGTTTTTTAGGTGGGGATGGAGGGGGGATTAAAGAGGGTCAGGGGGGTCCAGTTGGGAAAGTACATTGGGAAAAGGTGTCAGAATGAATGAATTAGGACTCTTGTGAGGAGCAACATTTCGATAATAAAAGTAATGAAATGTTAATGATCAATTCATTCATTTCCTGCAAGACGCTCATGAGAGATCCAATCGACAATAGATCAAGGTAGGTACAGATTGGGAAGACCCAAAGTGGTTGAGGATTGACTGATTGATGGTAATGAAGACAGCTGTAGTAAAGAATGTTCATCAAGATCATTTTTGAAGATATCACAATTACAAAATTAAAAGAAAAGTTATTGGTACTCACACTGGATGGCACGGAGTCGAGGCACTAGGGCCGGACTCTCCGGAGGACTCAAGTGGTGGTTTGGGCTTGGAGTGACCTGGACAGTAATCTTGTGCTGGAAGCCTGAAATGGAGGCAATACCAATTAAATTGTGGTTTGGTGGGAGGACAAGTCCAGCATGGATGGATGACCACTGAAGTTTCGCAGGAGACGTGAGAAACAAACTGAAACCTAATTCCCCCAGAGGATCAAGCCGTTCAAGCGGCGGTGCTCACCAGATGGCATGCTGATGTTGTGCCCGTCCTTGCCGACCTTCCGACGTGGTAGAATGCACTTAACTTTCCGTTTCGGCACACGGGGTTTCTCCTTGTTCGCCTGGACAATCAGGACGTTGAGTTCCCTCTCAAAGACGTCATTTTCACGCTCGGTGAGCTCCTGCTCTCGCTGGTGCAAAACTTTCTCCTGCAGTGTCTGTACCAGTGCTGCGTGCATGAGCTCCTCCTCGCGTGAACGCAGTTCCTACACCACACACACACACAGACCGGAATCCTTCAGAAATCAATCCCCGCACACATCATGTGCTTCGTTATCATCAAGATCGTAAAGGTTTTAACGTCCATAAGTAGAAGGAAGTCCACGACTTCTGGATTGGCTCTGAGGGATTGTGTGAGATGTTGTATTTCAGATTGTGCAACAAAATAAGAGTAAAATAAAATATAGTAATAAAACTAGAAAGTGTCTGAAAATCCAAAGCTCGTCCGCATCCGTTTGTATTCAGAAGTCTTTTTCTACCATAAGCTAAACATGACAAAAACAGTTAAAAACAAAATGAAAGTTGACGATGTTATACACCACTGACCTTCGAGTTTTTGGTCTGAAAAAAAAACAACAATTGGCTCCTGGCTTTAGATTGGTGATCCAAGTCAGTGACCCAATATGCAAATTCTTAAAATTTCAGGTCAATCGGATGAAAACTGCCGATTTCACGCAATATTGACCTTGGACCTTTTGATCTAAAAACAACAAAACAATCAGCTTCTAGCTTTAGATTGGTGATCCAAGTCAGTGACCCAATATGCAAATTCTTAAAATTTCAGGTCAATCGGACGAAAACTGCCGATTTCACGCAATATTGACCTTGGACCTTTTGATCTAAAAAAAACAAAACAATCAGCTTCTAGCTTTAGATTGGTGATCCAAGTCAGTGACCCAATATGCAAATTCTTAAAATTTCAGGTCAATCGGACGAAAACTGCCAATTTCACGCAATATTGACCTTGGACCTTTTGATCTAAAAACAACAAAACAATCAGCTTCTAGCTTTAGATTGGTGATCCAAGTCAGTGACCCAATATGCAAATTCTTAAAATTTCAGGTCAATCGGATGAAAATTGACGATTTTATGTGAAGCTGACCTTTGACCTTTTGACCAAATTATTAATTTGCCTTCTCCATGTTATCATAATAAAGCTCTGGTGAAAATCTGATGACAAAACTCAAATGGTCAAAAAAAAAAGAAGTCATGGGACGGATGGACACACACACACAATTGGAGCAACAGGAATGATAAAGAAGAACCTCACTGAGATTTTAAAAAACATCCCGGGAATATCAGCACAAATGAACTACAACTGGAGGCAATCCGGGGTTCGGTGACGATCCTGAACAGGGTCCTTGGAACAAAACTCTGAAAAGGTTGAACAGCTTCCTCGATGAACCGTGATCGCCTCACCGAAGCGGAGCTGGACACTTTGGGTCATAGGAGGACAATGTTCCACCTCCTGAAACCCGCAAATGGAGATAACAACCAACGACACACACACACACACACACACACACACACACACACACACACACACACACACACACACACACACACACACACACACACACAATCCTGTTCCACAGGGGACAGTCTAATAATCGTGACTTCTCTGCCACTTACAAACTTTTTCCACTCGAAGAAACCACTTCGTTAATTTCTTTTTCTTTGCTTCAGTTAATACATTTACGTTTGCGTAAATACATACAGTACCGGTTTAAGGATTTACATGAGTATCAACGGACGAGCATCTGGGTGATGCTTTTTGATCAGGTATAGAAACTTACATTTGTGTAACATGCGCAGTTTAAATGCATCGTCGGGTCTAAACTCGTTCAAGTCGCAACCTGGGAGGTCACACAGTGCCGATGGATATTCAAGCGTTGGTTGTTCATAAATACAAAAGTATTGTAACAAACTCAACACCAGCGAAAAAAAAGAAGAGGTAGATTTGATGTGATGGAAAGGTTTCACAAGCGACGGCAAACATTAAGATTTTTCCTTTTTCTTTATAGGAGCGAGACTCATCGAAGGGCAAGGTGGAACTGACGGTGGGACAAACATCAAATGAATGAACGGAGAGACTAAGAGAATAAGAGGATAAGAGAAAGGAGAGGAAACACTGAAACTATTAAGTAAAATGGTTGGGGATACCACGAGATGGTGGTGCACTGCTTGCTTGAGGTGCTGGGAGAGGAAGGGTGAGACAAAACAGACTCTGGAAGCTGGTTCCAGAGATGGGAGAAGTGAGGAATAAAAGAGTGGAAGTGTGCAGTCAGTCTGAATTGTGGAAGTTTAACCAGGATAGGGTGGATGGAAGTACGCATACATCCTGGAATAGACAGAGGGGGTCAGACGACAATTTTGACAACAATTTTGACAGCTTGCCAACAAGAAGAATGATTTGGACTCTTACTGACATTTTCATATCACAGGTGTCCAGTGCACTAGTAAATATCTGGATGCACAGGTCAGACAAGGAAAAGTATATTGAAAGCACAGAAAACAGACCCCATGTGCTCGTGCTCGATACCAGGTTTAAAAAAAACAAACAAAAAAACAAAAACAAATAAAGTTATACAGACTTGGCATTTAATATGGATTATATTTTTTGCGGGGGTGAACTTACTTTTCAAGATGTCTTAGAACCAAAAGTTCATTGGAATTATGTTGAAATTATTCCAGATTTTGTTAATGTGACGTTTAAAAGAAACAAAAACCACATTTGACATTTTGAAACAAATAAATTGATCCTTGAAAGTGATGTAAACTGATATCGAACTCAATTCATGGACAGTATTGTGTTAAACTTCTGTGCGTTTTCCAGAAGTATCTCTTTATTTTGCACATTAGCCAATTTTTTTTTTTTTTTAAACAAAAGCTAAATTATGACTGGGATTACAGACAGTAAAATTACAGTTCAGTACTTCGTGTAACCCCCACGAGCATTCAGGAGAGCACGTACACGTTGAGGCATGCTGTTCACGAGATTTGCCAAGGTTTGGACAGGAATCGCTTGCCATGCAGTGACAATAGCCTGCTGCAATTCACGCACAGAGGTCAGCTGCTGGTCCAAGTGGTCGATTTGACGCGTTAATTCTGCCCACAAGTTCTCTATCGGATTCATATCCGGGGACATGGCAGGCCACTCCATATGCTCTACACCACGGTCAGCAAGAAAGTGTTGGATCATGCGAGCACGATGAGGCCGTGCATTGTCATCTTGGAAGACAAAGTTTCCTCGATAGGCTGAACGAGCAAATGGAAGCAATGTTTCTTCCAGAATGGCCCTGTACTTGAACTGGTTCAGGTTTCCATTCAGAACAACCAGGTCAGTTTTTCCCCCTGCATGAAAAGCAGCCCAAACGGTCACCCCACCACCTCCAGCTTGGACTCTTGGCACTATACAATCTTTGTTGTAGGCTTCATGCACTTGTCTGCGCACTCGGACGCGGCCATCTTGACGATAGACCAGAAATCTAGACTCGTCACTGAAGATCACATGATTCCAGTGCCCTGGCTGCCATTGACGGTGCTCTCTGGCCCACTGCAATCGGCGCTGGCAGTGCTCTCTGGTCAGGCGTGGCTTTCTCAGGGGACGCCTGGCACGATAGCCTGCTTGATCCAGTCGTTGGTTGACTCGCCTTCTGGATACAGGCACATTTGTCAGTTGCTGCCACTCAGCCCTAAGCCGATTAGCTGACTTGGTACGGCCATTGCGGACTAACCGGTGCAGCTGGCGATCATCCCTCCTTGCGGTTCTGCGGGGACGTCCTGGCCTCGGTATTGGAGTAGGGACACCCCTCTGAGCATTTCGTTTCAGGATCTTTGACACCTGACCTTGAGTGATGCCATACTGCCGAGCAATAGCACGCTGTTTCATGCCGTAATTTCGTAAAGCCACCACTCCATGACAAACAGCATTGTCGAGCTGACGGACCATCTCCAGAGGAAGCGGCAATAACTTTTAGAGACGTGCAGCAGTTGTTTTCAACTAATACAGAACGCAACAACCCTTGTATACCCGACTGTGAAGCCAATCGTCAAATGCACCTGTCCGTACATTTTGCCACGCCACCTGGGATATAATCCTGTTGTTGACTTCTTGCTGCGACAGACAATCAGTGACATGGTTCTTTTAACAAATAAATCACCAAAGTGTAAAAGAAACTCACCACATTGATATACTGAGTTAAGAAAGTAAACCCGAGTAAAGAAAAAAAAAATATTCCATATTAAATGCCAAGTCTGTATATAAACCAACTAAACTGGTTTATTGAAACGGTTTTTTAAAAAGAGTTTTTTTGGGGTTCTTTTGTATACTCAGTCGAAGATCGTGTAAGAGCCAACACATAGAGTACATAATAAAGGGAGCGGGAGACCACAGAGGGAGAGAGAGCAAAGCACAACAACAGTAGGGAACATCGACATCGGGATATCTGTGGGAGGGAGAGGGCTGGGGCGGGGTACACGGTGTAAAACAAGATGGACACTACAGGGGATTTCAGGAAAGAAAACGGAATTTGAAAAAGGTGAATTTGGCGTGGATTAACGAGGGTAGAAATATCAAGGTATTAGAAGGAGGAAGAAAAGAGATGGTGGTGAACAGCTGTTTTGAAGACCTGGATGGAGGGGACGGATTGAAGAGAGTGAGGGAGATTGTTTCAGAGGCGGGAAAAAGAGGAATGAAAGAGTGAAGGTGAGCAGAGAGTCTTGATTTTGGCAGTTTTCCCAGAAGAGGTTTGCTGGCAGCTCTTGTGGAATATCAGATCATCAATCACACTGCATTCAACATTTAACCCACAGCATCTAACCCCTGACTATCTCCTCTCCTTCTCCCTCCTTTGTGCTTTGAATATTTCCCTATTGATTCTTCTTTTTTGCAATTGTTTTTATGTTTTGCTATGCATTATGTTTTGCACTCTGTCAAAGCGTCTTTGGGCTTCCTGAAAAGCGCTATATAAAATAAATGCATTATTATTATTATTATTATCAAGCAAGAGATGAAGCTTTACACAAAAAGGTGCAAAAACAGATCCTTGCAACTACAGACCAATCAGCCTGCTCCCAATCATCAGCAAGGTCATGGATTCCATCATTGCTTCAGATATCAAATCCTACCTCTTCTCCAATAGCTTGATCTCTGATCATCAATTTGGATTCAGACCAGGTCACTCTACTCTTGACATGCTGCTTCTGCTGTCTCAACAATGGATGGGGGTCCTCAACTCCAAACAGGAAATCGGTCCCGCCTCCCTCGACATATCTCGTACCTTCGATACGGTCTGGCACCCCGCCCTGCTCACCAAAATCACCTCTGATGGTATCCATGGTAACCTCCACATATGGCTCACTGACTTCCTCTCCTGTCATGGTCCATGTGTGCCTCTCAATGGAATTCTCTCATCTCCTCTTCCTGTCCAGGCTGGAGTTCCCCAAGGCAGTGTTCTGGGCCCTGTGCTTTTCCTAATCTTCATTAATGATCTCTCCGACTCTCTGGAAAATCCTCTCCATCTTTTTGCTGATGACTCCACTCTCTGTCGCTCCATCAACCCTCAGATTGGCAGGCAGCTTCCTCTTCACTCTCTGCAGACCTGGACAAAATCACAAACTGGTCAAACAAGTGGAAAATGTCTTTCAATCCTGACAAATCTCACACTCTCACTATGTCTCTCTGAAGAGACCGTCTGGAAAACCCTCCCATCTACTTTCAAAACAATCCTCTCGAAGATGTTCTGTCACTTGAGCTTTTGGGTCTCACTTTCTGCCATGATCTTTCCTGGGAAAACCACATTTCTAAGCTGGCCTCCAAAGCCATTCGCCGAATGGGCATTGTCCGTCATATGAAGTCCTTCCTTGGCACAACTGAGCTTCTCACCAAACACAAAGCTTTCATCTGCAGCTTGATGGAGTACTGCTCTCCCCTCTGGGCTGGTTCACCTGCCCCACACCAAGCTCGGCTTCACGCTGTAGAAACCAAGGCTTTTAGAATCATTGGTATCTCAGGCGATGAAGCTGATTCTGAGGGCCTTTCGCTCGCTCACCACAGGCAGGTTGGCAGTCCTTATATCTTCTACCGACTCCTCTCCGGCCTTGCACACCGTGCTCTGTCTGTGCTCCGTCATCCAAATATTCCTGCAAAACGCACAAGCAACCATTTTCTGCTGAAACTGCCAAAATCAAGATTCTCTGCTCACCTTCACAAGATGGGGGCTCTTTCATTCCTCTTACCCCACCCCTCTGCCCACCCCTCCACACCCCTCCCCCCCCCCCCCCACTTCTAGAACAAACTCCCTCACTCTCTTCAATCTTCTTTCCTGGAAGTTCTAGCAGTGTCCATGTGTTTTATACCTAGAAACACCCACCTTCCCATGCCTCCTCCCCCCAAGCCCTCTCCCTCACACAGATCTCCTGATGTCCCTGTTCTGTGCTGTTATACTTGTGTGCTTCCCTCCCTCCCCCCATCTTATCTCCCGCTCCCTTTATTGTATGTTTTGTGTGTCCGTTTGTCCTTTTTTTGTGATTGATGTTAGCTCTTTCACGAGCCTCGATCTTGTATACAAAAAAAAAACCCCAAAAAAAAAACCACTCCTCCCTCCCTACAGGTCTTCAAAGCTCACCACTATCTCATATCTTCCCCCATCCAAAACCTTGATCTTTTCTACGCCCATTTATTCACCCAAACCCACCTCCTTCAAATTCCCTGTTTTCTTTCCTGAAATCCGCTGGTGTCCATCTTCTTTATCCCGTGTACCCCAGCCCTCTCTCTTCTACAGATCTCCTGATGTCGCTGTTCCATATTGTTGCTGTGCTTCACTCTCTCTCTCTCTCCCTATCTCTCTTCCCCTCTTGTCTCCCGCTCCCTTTAAAATATATTCTCTGTGTTGGCTCTTAATTCGAGCCTCAACTAAGTTTTCAAAAAAAAAGAAGAAAAAAAGATGTTTAATTCAAGAATTTCTCATAGTAATGGTCAATATTTAAAAACATTCTTCCGTAAAAGATCATTCTGTAGAAATTGGACTAAAATCAATGAATGGGGAAAAACAGATGCAAGAGGAAGAAACACATAACGATGCAAGGAAGACTATCGCACGCACCTTCTCCTTCAGACGTAGCTCGTCGAACATCTGTTGAATCTCCACTTTCCAGTCATCTTGCATTGACTGGAAAGATTCCTGAGGAATGTGGAATGTTCCTGAAAGCTGCAATTTCTCAAGGTCTTCCAAGATGGTGGCAAACGATGGCCGTGTATGGGGGTCAGGCTTCCAGCAGTCTGCAATTTGAGGGACAAAGTAATGAATCATTCGTAAAGAGCACATGCGGTATATGAATAAAGGACAAGGTCACTTCACTTCCTCCATCTCCATGTATCAGTAAATTCGAGTTTAGTTGCCAGTTTCAGAAAGGGATAGTGAGAAAGATTGGCAATTTTGATTACTGTGGTTAAGAAGGCTCATGGAAGTGTGGAGGAATTTAAGGACCTGAGAAAATATGAATTTGAGGAGTTTATAAGATAATTTTTAAAATAGGCGAAATACAGTACAAATGTAGATTTTTAGGCGCAATACTGTATAAACGTACCTTGGTGAAACCCATCTATGAAAATGATCATCACGGGGCCAATGGCCTGACAAATATCAACATCGTTGATGATGATGAGAAAAGGAGGTGAAAGGGGTATGGGAGGGTAAGGAGTGCAATGGCAATAGATGTAAGGTGAAAAGGGGGAAGGCATCAAATACAAGGATAAATACAATCAAGGAAGTAGGTGAAGGATGAAAAACCACTACTTTGCTAACACAAGAGGTTCAACCAATATTTTCCCTCTGAAAGTGCCCCCACCACCCCCTCTCCCCTCGAGCACAACGCAAAAGCGGCACCAGCATTCTCACACACCATCTCACACACCAGCGGCACCATCACACATTCTCACATGACAGGTGAGCTTCTTGAATATAGTTGAAAGAAGTCATGTTCTTGGCTTTGAAAATATTTTTCGGAGGAAAAAAACTTTTGTCTCAACCTTATACAGGGCCGAGGCCACACCAATGGATTTTCCTCCAATGTGCAACTGGACCGTCGTGGGATAATCATAGGGAATCCTGAAAAAGCCAATGGCACACCAAATGACGCCAATCAACCGACAGTCCTAACTTGCACGGTGAAAACGAAGAAGGCAGGCAATGATTGGTTCCTTCTGCCACGTGTCAAAATTCAAGAAGGTGATCAGTACGCTAACAAGAAAATAACAAGATGTGGTGGAAATCTTACTGTTGGAAATGTCTCACAATTTTGGTGGTTTGCTGCTCAGGAGATGACGGTGGAGTAACAAGGGGAAGCTGTGGATCTGGCCGTGGCCCTAAGTTCTGTGGCATGAACACAAAGGGACTTTCGATAATTTATGCTGGAAATTTGAGGTGCAAGAAATACCATAAGTTTCACGTAGGCCGTAGAGCCTTATTTTTAGAAATGTGATTAAAATAACTTTTGGACGTGATATTGTACAAAGCAGGTTTATTTAACTGCCATGGCTGAATTAGCTCATCCTCACGTTCTTCGATCCAGTTCTCCATTTTGGTTCGGGTAGAAAGCACGAGGCAGTATTGCTTCCTCTGATTGGTTCAGCTGGAGCACATTCGTGCAGTCATGCTGTAGGGGATCCACATTGACTATGAATATTAACTATGACCAACGAGCTACATTGATCGACCGGCAGAGCCCAATGGGACGCAATTTTACACGACTGGACATCCACCACAACGAATTTTCTTCAAGGCTGTCCACAGTTGTGTTGCATTGGAGGAAATAGGTTGGTGTGGCCAAGCCCTAAATTGTCAAGTGATTAACTTCAAGTGAATACAAGATAGAGTGGAGGGGAATTCCAAAAGTTTGGGACAAAAAAAAACAAGGAAAGACTGCTGGTGGCTTAAGTTGAGATCCCTGAACGGAAGCAAATCAATAGTAAAGCATCTTCAAATATATTGTCGTGTTTATTACAAATTCAAATGTATTGCCGATTAACAACGACGCTGGACGGCTGGACCGAACTGCTTTACTTCCTGGCCTGCGTTTGAATTATGGCAGCCTTGCACACGCACGTGAGTGTGAGGAGCACCACGAGAACCTTAGCTCCTGTAAAACCAATAGGTTTATTTGTCAAAACAAATATCAAATAACAATGGAAGATAAATTCAATCAGTAACTATACAAAAGAACTACGAAACCTAAAGCACTGAACACCAAATTCGACCACAGACGAGGAGAACGAGAAGCGGGTCGACTGAGCTCTGCTGTGGTAACGGAGGAGGAAGTGAGTAGTCTTGAAAAAGCAAGAGGATGGAGAGGCAGGACAACGATGCAGGCAAGGGGTGGGGGTGACTAAACAGGCACAGAGCAAAGGCAGGAATACTGGGCGAGCAGACAGGCAGGACTATGAAGCGCTCCTTTCATCATGAGGCAAACCTTTTTTCTGGCACGATGCCAATTCTCCTCGAAACTCTCTATTTCCACTCTCATCAGAGTCCACCACCCACTAGCTCTTCCCCTTGCTCTGCAGACACTCTCAACCCTCGGGAGGCGGTCATACCTCCGCCGCCATCAGGAGACGATCATCACTTTGCTCCCTTTCTCTTAAGCCACATCCAGTCCCCCCACCTGGGGTATCACAAGAAGCTTTACACACGTTTAACTTTAAACCCTAGCTATTTAATACAACGCACCACCTCCATATGGTGCACATTCAAACAGACAATTCTTAAGCTACATGCCTCTGCTTATTACATCAAGATTGGCTAACTACTCATACAAGGACCATACTACTCTATACATTTCTAACTTGCATTAAGTTAATCTCTACTTACACCCCCGTACAAACTTAACAATATTTATAAATGCTGACCAGTCATGAGCCTGGTGAAGGGCTTCGGGCAGGTGGTCGGGATGGGAAGAGTGAGCTTGTTCACAGCGACGCCGTATGCTACGGCCAGTCCATCGATTCCACGGTAGGGTACCTCTCCCGTCAGCAACTCCCACACCAACACCCCGTAACTGTCAGGAATAAGGGTGAGAATTTGGAAGGATGAGCTTTCCTGTCCAAAAATCAAAATTCCTCATCTCACAATAACCACAAACCTTGCATGATTTAACGCCAGCAAAGAACAATTCATTGTTATAGAAATGATCATCTCAGCAGACAATGCAATACGCATCTCGTCTTTATATTGTGCCTCATGCTCTATCGTCGACACTGAGCACTGTTTCTACTGAAGCAGTCTCTTTGGTGAGGGCACCAATCCTAGACATGTTGTATTTCTGTTTGCTGGACGGCGCACTTTGTGATGCAATGCCCTACCTGCAAAGGACCAATCCGACAGTTTATAGTCGGGTCGTGAATCGGATTCAGACCAGACAGGTCCAAGGGAAGTTTTTTTTTTTTTGCAATTTGTCACATTCGTCAACTCCTGTCTATTGCCCTCCCTCAACACCCAATTAAAATCCACCACCCGTTTACCTCTGACATCATCTGTCCATTTGCCAGAGGATGATATGGTACCCTTTGCTCAAAGTAAGCTTCATCACTAAAACAAACAGCTTGCTTTGTCATGTATGAGCATCCACCTTTGTTTCATCTTGAGAAATGTTACAGGGCGTCGGTACTGCCGAAGTAGTTTCATGGAAAGGGTTATGCTGGGTGGTTTGCCAATACCTTCACAACAGTAGTTATGGTAAGAATTTGGAATTTGACCATGGTGCTGGCGATAGCTCGCCTGCCCTTCGGCCTTCGCGAAGGACACCGTGTGATCTTTAAAGGGCACCAACCAATGTCGGCAAACAGGACGCCCAGTTTTGCTGACACGCGCACTATAAACCACCCTCACTGCAAGACACCAGGATGACAGTTTATAGCTGGGCGGAGATACAAACCCAGGCTAGACGGCTTGTGTACCGTGAAGCCTCGGCCATCCAAAGTATTTCCTTGATGTTCTGCCTGATCTCACCTCCACACATCACTGCCTTTAGAAAAGGTCGACGTTTTGATGACCTCCGGAGCCATCCAAGCATATGTTCCTGCTGCACTCATTTTTGTCGTCTTATGCCATTCTCGAGCAAGGCCAAAGTCTGTGATCTTCAACGTCTTATTCGCAATATCATCCTTGGATATCTTCTCGAGAAGCAGAACTGCAGGAGACAAATGCAAAAAAAATTTGATTACAGTGATCGAAAGCTCATGGAGGAGCTTGTGCATACAGTAAGTACATCAGAGGCAGGGAAACGCATCAGAGGCAGGGAAACTTTTAATCATTTTATTTATTTATTTAAGTGGAAAGTACAGGAGAAACATATAGGTAGTACCCATCATAGTCATTCAAAACGACCTCCTGGATGGTGACAAATTACTTTTAAAAAAACAAACAAAAAAACAATTATCGTATCCGGATCCGTACTCGATCTTCACCAAAATCGAATTGATTAATCCTCATCTCATACCCAGCATGTCCACTAACTTTTGTCCTAATCTATCCACAACAGTTTGTGAGATTGTGCTATATATCATTTTGGCCATATCTCTCAATGGTAAAGAATCACTTTTTAAAATCTCAGATCCAGATCCGGATTCAAACCTTCACCAAAATCCAATCATTTCGTCCTTGTCAAACATCCAACCTCTCCACCAATTTTTGTCTGAATCTGTCCACAAATCCATGTCCGCTATTACAAGCACCACTGGGGGCGTGGAAACACAATTACATAAATAGATGAACAGGATTATAACTAATTGACATATGTGGGAAAATTACATGCCCAGACCAGGAATCGAACCCAGGTCCTCTGGTGAACCATACCAGTGCTCTTCCATCTGAGCTATTGGAGGAAGGCCCTCTTGTTGGTGCTCCTATGGTTGGCAGTGAGCGCCCCGGAAGCACTGACGGAAAGAGAGTGGCAATTGTATGTGGGAAAATTGCATGCTTGATCAGGGTCACCCAGATAGCTCAGATGGCAGAGCACTGGTACGGATCACCAGAGGACCTGGGTTCGATTCCTGGTCTGGGCATGTAATTTTCCCACATATGTCAATTAATTAAATATAAATAAATACAAGTAAACTAGAATGGCACTCAGTAGCGAGCATACCTCCACCAGGTGAACAGTTTACGTTTTGTATCCTAGAGTAAACCAGAAAATCACAACACAGAATCACATTTAATCAAAATCATCCGTCCACAAGTATTTGAGATATCCTGCTTTGTGTCGTTTTTGGCCCTTTCTCCCAGTGGTGCAGAATCACTGAAAAAAATCATACTAGCCAGATCCGGATCTGGATCTTCACCGAAATCGAATTGATTCTTCCTTGTCACACACACAACCTGTCCAACAAGTTTCGTCCAAATCCGTCCATAACTTTTTGAGATATCCTGCTATATGTTGGTTTGAGCCCGATCACTCAATGTGAAGAATCACTTAAAAAATTAAATAATTCTCACATCCGAATCCATATTCAGATCTTCACCAAAATCGAATCACTTCGTCCTTGTCAAACACACAACGTCTCTACCAAGTTTCGTCCACATCTGTCCATAACTTTTGGAGATATCCTGCTATATGTAGTTTTTGGCCCAATCTCCCAATGGTGAAGAATCACTTAAAAATTCTAGTATCCGGATCCAAATCCTGATCTTCACCAAAATCTAATCATTTCGTCCTTGTCACATACGTTACATCTCTGCCAAATTGCGTCCAAATCAGTCCACAACTTTTTGAGATATCTTGTTCACAAACAGACAGACAGGGGTGAAAACATAACCTCCATCGACCTTTGGTGGTGGAAGTAAGAAATACACAAGCCCACCTCACTTTTTTTTCTCCTGATTGGTAAATCCAATTTGACACCACTCATGTACTGGGCTATGTAAATGAGGAAATTGCTCCAGGTATCACCCATGTGATGTGGAAGCAAGCAGTATATATAGTGTCGGCCAAAAATCAAACAAATAAACAAGACGACGTCATGCCTAGCACGATACTTGCAAAATCCGCCCCCCGCCCCCAAAAGTTTTCCATTGATACAGCAAATTGTCCATTTCATTAAGATTAAAATTTACGTTCTTGATCAAAGCTCGGGTCAACAGGATGAAAAGTGACGATTTTTCAGATTAAAAATGATGATTTTAGAAGTTTGACCTTGAGTTGACCTTTGACCTTTTGACCTCATAAATAGGTGGTTTCCCAATTCAGTGAGGCAATACACAAATGCTGTTCTATTTTCAAGTCAATTGGATAAAAATTGGTGGGTTTTCAGATGAAAATTGATGATTTTGGAGGTTTGACCTAGAGTTGACCTTTGACCTTTTGACCTCAAACATAGTTGGTTTTCCTATTTAGTGACACAATGTGCAAATGTTGTTCAATTTCCAAGTCAATTGGATGAAAATTGATGGTTTTTCAGATGAAAAGTGATTTTGGAAGTTTGACCTTGAGTTGACCTTTGACCGATTGACCTCAAAAATAGTATGTTTCCCAATTTAGTGATTCGATATGGAAATGTTATTCAATTTTCAAGTCAATCGTATTTAAAATGGCGATTTTAGAAATTTGACCTACAGATGACCTTTGACCTCAAAATCAATAGGTTTCTCAATTGGGACGACATAGACAACTTAGTGAAGTTTCGTGACGATCGGTTTAGAATTGTGACCTGTAGGCCGGTGACAAACAAACAAACAGACAGACAGAACCACAAACGCAACCGACCAATATACTTGACAAATCTTCGATTTTGCACGTAAGAAATTATATCTGCCTTTTTTATCATATTTTTATCACAGTACGACTGTGTATTTTGATATTTAGGGTCCAAGTGCATGTTTGTTGTCGGACCATACATTTTGGTTTTCCAGACCAGGATACAGCTGGGATAGCAAATCCGCAGTGCAGCGGGAGACAGGGTTTTGCAATAATGTTCCTATGCAGGGCCATAACGTTTTATCATTTGAGTTTTTGTAATCAGATTTTCAACAAATCTTTATTATGAGAATATGGAGAAGACTAATTGTACACCGCTCCTTTCCTATGCCATCTCCAGGCATTGCAAATCGTCATTGCCGGGCACCAAAGGGGGCTCGGCAGTGACGCACGCTGAAAGAGAGTACTCAGTTTTCACTCTGGTTTCTTGTTTTCTTGGTTGTTTGTCCGGGCGATATCTCAGCCATCCTTTGAGCTAGGAAGCTGAAATTTCGGCACAATAGTGAGCAAGTCCTTTGTCAAAAACGCTATTTTTTGTTTTTTGATTAATCAATTAATTGAGGAGTTATTTAATTATTAGCGATTAATTAAGTACTTATTTAATTAATCAAATTTCCTTTCTCTTCTGACCATTAACTCAGGCACCTTTTGAGTTAGGAAGCTGATATTTGGACATGCCAATGACCAGGTGATTTGGCTGCAAAGGATATTTTTGATTTATTAATTAATCAATTAATCGATTAATTATTTAATTATTCGATTAATGACAAAAAATTTTTTTAAAATAAAGTTACAGATTCTGATGAAATAGTGGTAGTTTATGTGTTCTCTGACCAAATTGATTAATAATTTAATTTTTTTATGATTATTTATTTATTTTCATTATTAATCATTTATTTATTTTCTTTCTCATTTGGCCAATATCTCAGGCACCTTTTGAGCTGGGAAGCTAATATTTGAACATGAGTGACCAAGTGATGTGGCTATCAAGGATATTTTTGATTTATTGATTAATCATTTCATCTATTAATTATTTATTGATTAATCGATTAATTATTTATTGAGTAATCAATTAATTATTTAATATTTTATAAATGACTTATTTAATTAAATTTCTAAAAGATACATCTTCGGATGAAGCACTAGTGGTTTAGTTATGCGATTAGCCAATTGATGATGAAAATATTTTGTGATAATCTTTTATTGATTTTAATTATACAATTAATCAATCAATTAGTGTACACCTCTCCCTCCCAATGCAGCCTCAATGAGCTGCACTGCGGTATTGCCGGGCGCCGGAGGCGCCCCGGCAATGCCGCGCTGCAGCATATTTAATTATTTGGCATGGGGCGGTGTACTTTGAATGTATCTGTACTTGTTATTAATTGCGTCAAACTGTCAAAGAGCAAAGCACAGCAAGTAGAAATAGGCCTCATTAGCCCATCCACTGTGCAGCTGAAGATGGCTTGGTTTTGTAATCACTTCGGTGTTTCTTTACCATTTTAGATTTTGTCATCAGATTTTCAACGAATCGTTATTATCAGAATATGGAGAAAATTAATTCGTAATTTGATTTATTTTTATTACTACCTGGTGTTTTCAAGTTGAGCTGGAGTATGGTCGGTCTTTATACCTCGTATTTTTGAGATGCTTTCTCGTTTCATAGGTTTTGAGTGACTGTATTTTGGACTTAGGCCTGAAGTTTCTGTGCTTAACTTTGTTACAATGGGTTCCCCCACCCTTCTCCCCCCCCCCTCCCTCCACTCTTTATAAATAAAGGCATTTCTCAGCAGAGAAACAGCAGGTTTATATTGTAGGGCCCAGGCTTGCTGGCCTTCGGGACAGGCTCCACACATGAGCGCTGTTTTGACAAGCTTTTCATGGCTTTTTATGACCATGAATTTTGGGAGTTTTGGGCTAATGTACATCACATGTTTTGGTTCGTAACATTGTTTTGATTTTTATCTTTAATGAAAAGGGAAAAAATATCCAAGACTGAAGCTTCAATATGCTAGCTTGAATAACCCTCCCTAAGGGTTGTTGCTATTGTTAACTCTTGGGAGGTCTTTCTCTGCAAACGCTTGGCTGGTTCTACAGTTACAATCTTCCGGTCCCTCTCCTAATAGAGCCATTAATTATATCTGCTCTCACTGCACCAATAATGTATTTCTGTCTGCTTTAGAAACCTTAGTGGAAAGCTATCGAACACAGCATCCGTAAGTGTCCTCTCAAACTCGTTAACTGGAAACTAATTTACTCTGCACTACCTATTACATCACTCAAGTGCGCGCATGCATTTCCATCCAGTGTAGTGAAACGTGGACACAAAGGGAAGATTTAAAAAAACCAAAATCAGTCAACACCAGCTGATTCCGGTCAACACTGGCTGATTCCGGTCGACGCCGGCTGAGTCCGGTCGACGCCGGCTGAGTCCGGTCGACGCCGCCTGAGTCCGGTCGACGCCGGCTCACTCCGGTCGACGCGCCGGCTCACTCCGGTCGACGCCGGCTCACTCCGGTCGACGCCGGCTCACTCCGGTCGACGCCGGCTCACTCCGGTCGACGCCAGCTCACTCCGGTCGACGCCGGCTCACTCCGGTCGACGCCGGCTCACTCCGGTCGACGCCGGCTCATTCCCGTTAACACCAGGATACAACATGCATTTTAAGGCCATATTCCCTGCTAGAACGGGGGTTAGCCTTGCGGTCCCCATGACAATCTTCTCCATTTTGCCCTATTTTCTGCATCTCTCCTTGTTAACCCCCTTGCCCGCATTTCTTCTTCCACCATCTTTAGCCAAGTCTTTCTCGGTCTTCCCCGTCCTCTACTTCCTTATACATTCATTTCCATCACTCTTCTCAACCAGTCACTTTCATCCTTCCTCAACACATGACCAAACCATCTCAACCTGTGCCTCTTCACAGCATCAATCACAGGCTCTATTCCCATCAGCTTTCGCAATTCTACATGTCTTCCTCTCTCTCAACGATACTCCGCACATCCACCGAACCATTCGCATTTCCACCCTTTCCAGCCTTCATTGCTGCTCTACATTCATGACCCATGTCTCGCTCCCATAAATCATAACACTTCTCACACATGCAGCATACACCTTTCCCTTCAGCTTCAACGACACTCCCCTCCTCATCAGCACGCTACTCAGTTCCCGAAACTTCTTCCAAGCACATCTCACTCCAGCAACCGTTGCCGAGTGTGATCCACCTTCTCCATTCAGCATGTCTCCGAGGTAGCAAAATGTTTTCACACCTTCCAGCTTCACGCCGTCTCCGAGATCCAACTCAACATTTCCTCCATCTGCAGCTCCCTCTGTGCACACCTTACATTTGAATGTAGATGCCACACTGGTTAATGACCCTCTCAGACCATTACATTTTTGATGAACCCACTCAGCGCACATTGTACATTGAATGGAGTTCACTCCGACACCCTTCCTGCACACAGCACATGGCCACTTCCCAGTTCTTTCCACCTCACCACAAGCTTTACCACTTGCCATCACCTTTGTCTTTCCTATATTCACCTTCAGACCTTTTGTCTCCATACATTCCTTCCACTTGTTCATCTTTTCCTTCAGTCCATCCATACTTTCCACAATCAACACCAGATCATCTGCATACAACAACTCCCACGGTAAACCCTCCTTTACGTTCTGAGCCAGCACCTCCATCACAGCTACAAATAGTAGTGGACTTAGTACCGACCCCTGATGCACTCCGACCTTCACCTCAAACTCACCACTGTTCCCGTCCTTCATCCTTACAGCTGTGCGCGCTCTTTTGTACATTGCCATCACAACTCTGATCAACCATTCCTCCACTTCTAACTTCCTCAGTGCCCATGTCAATACTTCGCGTGGAACCCTATCGAATGCTTTCTCCAGATCAACAAACCCAAGAAACAACTTCTTCCTCTTCTCCATGTACTTCTCCTGCAACTGCCTCAAAATAAAGAGCGCGTCTGTCGTTCCTCTTCCTGGCATAAATCCAAACTGCATTTCGTCGATCTTCACTTTCTTCCTTATCCTCCTCTCCAACACCCTTTCCAATACCCTCATTCCATGCTCCAATAAATTTATCGCTCGGTATGAGCCACACTCCAGAGGGTCACCTTTCCCCTTGTATAGAGGGACGAGGGTACTCAGTTCCCAATCCACTGGAATGCGACCTTCTTTCACCGCCAGATTACAGATCTCTGCCATTCTCTTCACACCCCTACTTCCTGCTGCCTTCAACATATCTCCCACAACTCCCGTCGGCCCTCCCGCTTTTCTACTCTTCGTTGTTTTTATCGCTTCCTCAACTTCCTTCTCAGTTATCTTCTCTGCCGTTCCTAAAACTGGGTTACTCTCTATGTTGCCATCCCATTCATTCTCTGCATTCAACAGCATTTCCATATATCTTTTCCATCTTCCTTTAATTCCATCTGGGTCCACAACGATTTGTCCCACTTCATCCTTCAAGCAACTCACCCCCATCACATCACATCTCTCTTTCGCTATCTGCTTTGCAATCCTGAATACCGCTCTCTGACCCTCTTCCGAATCCAAGCGTTCTCCGAACATTTTCCTACATGCCTCCTGCACCTTTGCTACCTCTTTCTTTGCAGCCTTCTTGGCTGCCTCATAACTTTCATGCTCTGCTTTTTCTGCTCCCGTACCCTTCGCCTTCTGCCACTCCTTGAACTTCTTCCTCTTCTCCTCAATCCTCTTTCCAACTTCATCATCCCAGGATGCATCATCCCATCATCCCAGTACCAGGATGCAGTCCTCAAAATGTCTGACCACACCACCCTTCAGCTGTAATCAACTTGCGATATCCTTTATTGTTAACTCGTTCAACGCCGGAAAGGTACAATTATGGAGTACCTCGATAATTGTAAGCAAAAGTGTGTTTGACAGGATGGTGCAAAGGTGTATCTGTCTCATGTGGGTTAGATGTCTCACCCACCTGCAAACTGTTAGATGATTAGATGTTAGGTTAGATGCTGAACCCACTCATCTGCTAACATTGTCTGCTGGATGTTAAAGATCCAACGGTATCGTTCGCAAAGAGTAGGCGAGTTACATCAGTGGAGTGGTGGCAGCTACACAAGCCACAGTCCACAGCAATAATGCGGAGCAATATCAAGCAAAATACAAGGGAAGTTCACATTGCAGATGGGACAGCTGGCTTGATGTCCCACCAACCCCTCACTCCCTCCCCTTCATCAACTCCTCACCCTAACAAATGGAATAATAAATAAATAAATAAATATTTGTAATTCCAAGTGACCCGAGGCCTGCACTGCTGGAGTGCATAAACAAACCGAACTGTTCCGAGTTTCCAAGGCAATAGAAAACATTTTTCAATCACAGTACCCTCATTCACCCACGGGCGAAACACCAATTTCAATGTGTGGGGAAAACCCTTAATATCACTTTCCCTGCTCGACTGCACTTGGTGAAAGCAACGTTTACTCCATTTTAGTACAGCTGGCAAAGGTCTGATTAAAATATTATACAAAGTATTACGATGAATGAAGAACAGGAATTGTACGAGGAAAGAGTCGTTTTAATAATATATATTTTTAAAGGGAACAAGTTTGAAAGAGGGCGAAAACCAAGGACTAAATCTTATGTACCAGCCTTGGTGTGTAGAGCGTGATCTGCTCTGAATCTGGGAGGTCGGTGGTTCGAACCCCGGCAGAGTCATAACAAACACTTTAAAAATGGTCTGTGCGGCTTACTTGCTTGATGTTCAACATTTAAGGATAGAGCACGGACAAACAACCATAGGTTGGTAATAATAGCGCAGGCTTTGATGGGCCGAATGGAATTTCTCCTTGCAAGAGAACTCACATTATCTTCTCCTCTTCCCTTAAGAAGTGAGGTCCAACGGGACCAAGCTTCTGCCTTAAGTTGACCACGATACTCCTCCGCTACCCTCTGTCCTCAGCCAACTCTCTCCATCCTCCAACCACCTCCACCTTACAGATATCCCTCCTCACACAATCCTCCCATCTCAACCGCGGTCTACCTCTCTGCCTCCTACCTTGTTCCCTCAACCTATCCGTTCTCTTTGCCATTCTATCTTCCCCCATCCACACCAAATGTCCAGGCCATCTCAGGCGGCATTTCACCAATCTCCCCGTCAAGTTCATCTGCACACCAATCTCCTCTCTCTCAGTTCATCCATTCTCCTTCTATCCACCGTCTTCACTCCCACAATCCTCCTGACCAAGCTGTTCTCACAAACCTGCAGCCCCTGTTGTTGTCTCTCTGTCAGGGCCACCGTCTCCAGACCGTAAAGGTAGGCAGGCTTCACACGAGACATCAGAACCTTTCCTTCAAATCCCCATGAAATCTTTCCGTCTGCCATTACACCATCCACCCTCCTCCACACATTCACACCCACCTGAATCCTCCTCCGCACCTCAGCCTCTGACTTACCATCCCAATCAATATTCCCCCCAGATACTCAAACCTATTATAATACATTACATTATTATTATCATCTCTTTATTCTCTGGGATATTTTCCAAATACCACTGCGACCGATTACAGGTGGAATGGAATACTATGAAGAAGGAAATAATGTGAGGATGGAAGAGTTGAATTTGAATAATTTGAATGACATACATTTTTCAAAAAACCGTTCACATCATTTGTTTGTTTGTTTTCCACGAGGAAGTATGTAAGTCTCACATATGTGATGTCTTGGAATAGACTTGGAATAACAGAAATATCATTCTTGGAATAGACTAGTGATGGTGGAGAAGGCAACGATGGATCATCCCTTTGACATTCACCAATGTATGGAATTTGGGGAGGGGACTAGCACACAACGGCCTACTCTTTTCAGACATAACACTGTATCATTAATGTCAACTTAAATACAGACATGACAGCCAGCTTTACATCCTGGATACACAAAAGACAGGCGGGCCCTGAAATGCAGCGCTCCCTGCTGGAATTGCATGGAGGTGGCAATTTATGGTTAAGTTTGATCCAGCCTGGAATCCATCCCAGAATAGACAGCTAAATGGCGAGCATACTACCAACCGAGCTATTGCTATGACAAAATGCTACATTTATACCTGTCAGCCATTTTGTTTTTTTCTCTCAACAAGGGAGGCTCAGGAAAGATCCAAGTTGAACTGCTAGTCGGGAAAGTGGGGTAACAAGTGGGTACAATCAGTAAGGGAATGAATGAATAGGAAAAGAGGAGAGAGAGGAGGGGAGGAAGCAAACTTGTAAGCAAGATGTTTGAGTTAGGAAGGATTCATGGGGGGGGGAAATAAAAGATAATGGATCAGGATGGGGGGTTGCGTAAGGTGGCGGTGCACTACCTGCTTGAAGCTCTGGAGGGAGCGTGCGAAAGAAGTGCCTCCGGAAGGCGGTTCTGTAGACGGGAGAAGCATGGAAACAAAGGAGTTGAGGTGAGCAGCAAGCCTGGATTTTGGAAGTTTAACCAGGAGGGGGTTATTTGGGCATCCTGGCGTTGCCAGGGAGGGCCGGAAGACAGTGTGCAGAGGGAGAAATCATCCTAAATCCTAATGAGCTCAAAAAATAATAATAATGCACTTGTGTATCTAGTTTGTCATGAGAAGTTCAGCACTGGGTTCAAAGAATGAAACCATGGGCTCAATGATTTCTGCATTTGCCTTCATCTTTCATCTTGTAGAGAGAATTAAAAAAAAAAATCCATCCAGAGGAAATAAAAAAATCAACGACAAACGTATAACAGCATTACTGGAGTCACGTTTCAGCCGGATCAAGCAGGAATGCGAGATGTCTGTCTCGAGGAGACAATGAACCATTGAATTGAACTATTGACGTCTTGGAGATCAAGTTACATGCTGTCACAATGACATTCAAACTCGGGACTATGATGCCTCACCTTGCAAAAAGAATCGGGAAAAACCCCATCAAAGATGTCGCCTACATTCCAGCACAATAGGTGTCACCCTCTTTCAGGAGAGCATATATATAGTAAATATGAAATCCATCCTCTTAGATGTGGTGTCCCCAACGCCTTCATATCTGCTCACCAGACATGTGGGTGACACGTCTGACAACGAAGGCCTTTTTTTTTTTGTATACTGAATCGAGGCTCGTGAAAGAGCTAACATTTATTTCACAAACAAATCAACCAGACAAACAAAAAATACAAAAAGAGAGAGCGGAAGACAAGATGGGGAGAGGAGGGGAAGGACACAAACACAACACCTGAGAGCAGGGAGAAGCGCGGGAGGGAGAGGGCCTGGGGGCGGGAGGGATGGGAAGGGGGGGGGGGGGAGAGGTATAAAACACAAGGAGACCAAGGACTTCCAGGACAGAAGTTGGTATTTCAAAAAAGTGTAGGATTTGGGGTGAAATTAGCGAGGGTAGAAAAGATCAAGGTTTTGGATGGGGGAAGATAAGAGATGGTGGTGAACAGCTGTTTTAAAGACCTGGAGGGTGGAGTGGGATTGAAGAGAGTGAGGGAGTTTGTTCCAGAGGCAGGAGAAAAGAGGAATGAAGGAGTGAAGGTGAGCAGAAAGTCTTGATTTTGACAGTTTAACCATAAGAGGGTTGCAGGCAGATTTTGTGCGACCTGTAGGAATATTTGGAGGACAGAGCCCAGAGAGAGCTGGGGGGGGGGGGGGGGCAAGGCCAGAGAGGAGTCGGTCGAAGACGGAAAGACCACCAACCTGCCTGCGGTGAGTGAGTGAAAGGCCCTTGGAGTTAGCTTCATCGCGGGACATTCCAATGATTCTGAACGCTTTGGTTTCAACAGCGTGAAGACGAGCTAGGTGTGAGGCAGGAGCACCAGCCCAGAGGGGAGAGCAGTATTCCATTGAGCTGTGGATGAGAGCCTTGTATGTGGTGAGGAGCTCAGGTGTGCCAAGGAAGGACTTCGCACGACGGAAGATGCCCAGTCGGCGACTGGCTTTGGAGGCCAGATTTGAAATGTGGTTTTCCCAGGAAAGGTCATGGCAGATAGTCAGACCCAAAAGCTTGAGTGACAGAACTTCTTGGAGAGGATTATTCAGAAAGTGGATGGGAGGGTTGTCCAGTCGGTCTTTTCGGAGAGACAACGTAAGTGTGAGATTTGTCAGGATTGAAAGACATGTTCCACTTGTTTGCCCAGTCTGTGATTTTGTCCAGGTCTGCAGAGTGAGGAGGCTGCAGACTGCCGATCTGAGGGATGAGGAATGGAGCGACAGAGAGTAGAGTCGTCAGCAAAGAGATAGAGAGGATTTTCAAGAGAGTCATTGATGGATGACCGGTGACCGCAGCATTCATTTCTTCCGGAGTGGTCGTCCGGAGCTCACACCTCGCTCGGCTTCACGCTGTTGAAACCAAAGCTTTCAGAATCATTGGAATCTCCCGCGATGAAGCTATCTCCGAGAGCCTTTCACTCACTCACCGCAGGCAGGTTGGTGGTCTTTCTGTCTTCTACCGACTCCTCTCCGGCCTAGCTCCCCCAGCTCTCTCTGTGCTTTGTCCCCCAAATATTCCTACAGGTCGCACAAGATCTGCCAGCAACCCTCTGATGGTTAAACTGCCGAAATCAAGACTCTCTGCTCACCTTCACTCCTTCATTCCTCTTTTCTCCCGCCTCTGGAACAAACACTCCCTTCAATCCCACTCCTCCCTCCAGGTCTTTAAAACAGCTGTTCACCACCATCTCTTATCTTCCCCCATTCAAAACCTTGATCTTTTCCACCCCCGCTAATTCACCCCAGATCCACTTTGTTTGAAATTCCAACTTCTTTCCTGGAAGTCCTTGCAGTGTCCATATGTTTTATACCTCTCCCACCCCCCCTTCACATGCCCTCTCCCTCCCACAGATCTCTCGATGTCCCTGCTCTCAAATGTTGTGTTTTGTTTCCTTCCCCACTCTCTCCCCAACTTGTCTACCGCTCCCCATGTTATATGTTTTATGTGTTGGTTTGACTTTCTGTGTGATTAATGTTAGCTCTTTCACGAGCCTCGATCTTGTATACAAAAAAAACAACAAAAAAAAACATCAAGGGAATGGATGAACTGGAAAAGAGAAGAGGGCTGAAACGCTGAAACTAACAAGTAAGGTTAATGGGGGTAATACAGGTCATGGATCAGGATAGAGGATGATAAGAGATGGTGGTGCAAAGTCAGCTTGAAGCCCTGGAGTGACGAGCGAGACAGAACAGCTGGTTCCAGAGACGGGAGAGGCTATTTATCATCAATTAATTTGAGCAAGATTGATCATTTCAATAAAACCAATTCTCAAAGACTTCATTTTGAGTCTCAAGTACTTTTGATCGCACATCTTGATTAAATAAATAAATAAATAAACAAGACGTCGTGCAGAGCATGATACTTGCAAAATACACCCCCACAACCCCCACCTCCCCCCAAAAGTTGCCATGGAGACAAATTGTCCATTTCATTAAGATTAAAATTGACAATCTTAATCATAGCTCGGGTCAATCGGATGAAAATCGATTATTTTTCAGATGAAAAGTGATGATTTTAGAAGTTTGCCCTCGAGTTGACCTTTGACCTCTTTGACCTCAAAAATAGTTGATTGCCCAATTCAGTGACATTATGCAAACGCTGTTCAACTTTCACGTCAATCGGATGAAAAATGACGTTTTTGGAAATGTGACCTCAAGATGACCTTTGACCTCAAAATCAATAGGCTTCTCAGTTGTGACTACCTCTACAACTTCGTAAAGTTTCATGACGATCGGTTTGGAATTGTGACCTGTACGCGATTGACATACAGACAGACACGCAGACCAATGCACAAGAAAAACCAGTATACTTTAAAAGTCGCTGGTAAGCCACATCTACAAACAAATGGAAGGTTTAATCAAACCTCACCAACTCAACTGCATGCTATGAATGAAAGTCTGGAAGCTTAGCCCTCGGAATAACAAGTCGGTTCATGAACTCCATTACTTCCTACCAAAAGAAAATTTTGTGACAGTCTGAATAACTGCAATGGATCTCCATGTGAGTGGTGAGTGTAGTTAATGATACGCAGGGACTCAATGAATACGCTCACAAACGTCCAACTTTGCTCCTCTTATTTGCTCTTTAACTCTTATTTTTCTCTCTCCCCCTCTCTCTCAGTGTGTGTGTGGTGTGTGTGTGTGTGTGTGTGTGTGTGTGTGTGTGTGTGTGTGTGTGTGTGTGTGTGTGTGTGTGTGTGTGTGTAGGATCGACAGCAAGTCGATATGCAAGCAAACGGTAGTGTGGCGCCCACTGGCGGCATACTTTATTATTGCATGCAAGCGACCTTTGGCACAGTTCGACAAAGTTTTCTCAAGTGACTAACTTGGTAACGAGAACATTTTTACATATAATTGAACAACAAGTTGATTTTATACCTGAAATGTGGATTATGTCGATGTGATCCACGCCTGTTTCCGAGAACGTGTTTGCCCGCACCGCCCATGGTTTGAGGTGCATTGCAGGGCCTAGGGGCTCAACTAGTAAGCCCAACCACCCGTAAATACACTTGGACAGAGTTTTCATTTAACCACAACATTTTTGTCCATCGCTCCTCCAACAAGGTCGGAGATGGACGGAGACATTGTAATGACCTCCGACCTACTGACCATCTGTCCATGTACATTTGTGTACGCGTTGTACATTTAGCTTTCATTTTGCAGATATCTATTCCTCATGACATTATTTCATCCTGATTAGACCAAGGCTGAGATTGGCTGAAGTATGTTGCCACGGCAACCATTTCGGTAATTTGGCTTGTGTAGTGATATTTCAAAAACCATTCAAGATTTATCTTTCATATTACACTGATCCCTCATACCACCCAAAAGGCAGGGGACCTAGAGTATCAGCTCATTGTTACATCTAATGTGGGCACAAGTTGTTTTTTCATTAATATCTTGAATGTGCATAAGAATTAAAATTGATTATTGTTCAGATAAAAATTGATCATTTTAGAAGTTTGACCTTGTGTTGATCTTTGACCTTTTGACCTCAAAAATAGTTGGTTTCCCAATTCAGTGACTCGTATGCAAATGCTGCTCAACATTCAAGTCAATCGGATGAAAAATGACGATTTTAGAAAGTTGACCTCAAGATGATCTTTCACCTCAAAATCGATAGGCTTCTCAGTTGTGACTACCTCTACAAGTTGGTAAAGTTTCAACACGATCAGTTTAAAATTGAGACCTGCAGGCGAGTGACAAACAGACAGACAGAACAAGAGATATCCGTTTTGAAAAAATATTTTCGTTTAATTAACGATATCTGCCAAACCACGTGCCCTATCGCAAATTCCAAAAGGACATTTTAGTAGACCGACATGCTGAACAGATCTGTGAAGTTTCCCTTCGATTGGATCAAAAATGAGGGAGGAGCTCAGTTTTAAAGGTTCATGCTTAAAAACGTCATAACTCTGAAACCATGTGACGCATGACATCATGCTCGCTGACTTTTCTGTTCGTCATGGGTATGTGATTTTGACTGCAAAGTTTGGCCTCGATCTGTTCAGCCGTTGCAGAGAAAAAGAGGTTTTTGTGTTTTCACGAAAAACAATATGGCGGCCGAAACACGTGACATGTGACGTCATAATTACCATTAAAATATTCGACAGACCGAGTCCCTCCTATCGTGAAAATTTGATCTCAATCGGTCCAATTATTGCAGAGAAAATCTTTTTTAAAGGAAATTAAAACTTAAAATGCCACCGAGTTAAGGATCATCAGAATTATCAGAATTCCCAAAGTTCAGAGTGCCATAACTTTGTCAAAAATGATCGAAACATCGTGAAGTTCGAACTTGATCTGTAACTTATCATGAGGAAACCATGTGCCAAGTTCGAAATCATTAGCATTAAGCGTTTAGAAAAAAAGTCCGGAAAACTGTTCTTTGCGTTACGGACTGACGGAAGGAGGGACGGCGTGCAAACCTATAGTCCCCTCCGGTGTACACCGGTAGGGGACTAATAACAAGAAGACGTCATGCAGAGCATGATACGTGCAAAATCCACCCCCCTCCTCCTGGGAAAAAAAGGTTGCAATTGATCCAGCAAATTGTCCGTTTCTTCAAGATCTTTTGAAAGATCTTTCATCATCAAGATCTTTCATCATCAAAAACCTTTTCATCACAAATGATGAATTGCGAAAGATGATGGGAATAGAGCCTGTGATTGATGCTGTGAAGAGGAACAGGTTGAGATGGTTTGGTCATGTGTTGAGGAAGGATGAAAGTGACTGGTTGAGAAGAGTGATGGAAATGAATGTAGAAGGAAGTAGAAGACGGGGAAGACCGAGAAAGACTTGGCTAAAGATGGTGGAAGAAGAAATGCGGGCAAGGGGGTTAACAAGGAGAGATGCAGAAAATAGGGCAAAATGGAGAAGATTGTCATGGGGACCGCAAGGCTAACCCCCCCCCCCCCCCCCCCCGCTCTAGCAGGGAAAATGGCCTTTAAAATGCATGTTGTGTTGTTGTTGTATCAAGATCAAAATTGACGATCTTGATCAAAGCTCGGGTCAATAGGATGAAAAGTGATGCTTTTTCAGATGAAAATTGATGATTTTAGAAGATTGACCTCGAGTTGACCCTGGACCTTTTGACCTCAAAACAGTTTGTTTCCCAATTCAGGGAGGAGCTATGCAAATGCTATTAAATTTTCAAGTCAATCGGTTGAAAATTTACGTTTTTTCAGATGAAAATTGATGATTTTGGAAGTTTGACCTTGAGTCGACCTTTGACCTTTTGACCTCAAAAATAGATGGTTTCCCTATTTAGTGACTATATGCAAATGCAGTTCTATTTTCAAGTCAATCGGATGAAAATTGATGGTTTTTCAGATGGAAATTGATGATTTTGCAAGTTTGACCTTGAGTTGACCTTTTGACCTCAAAAATAGTTGGTTTTCCAATTTATTGACTCAATATACAAATGCTATTCAATTTTCAAGTCAATAGGATTTAAAATGGTGATTTTAGAAATTTGACCTCCAGATGATCTTTGACCTCAAAATCAGGCTTCTCAACTGTGACGACCTCTACTACTTGGTAAAATTTCGTGAAGATCGGTTTAGAATTGTGACCTGTAGGTCGGTGACAAACAAACAAACAAACAAACAAACAAACATACAGATAGAATAACAAACACAACCGACCAATATACTTGAAAAATCTTTGATTGTGCAAGTAACAAACAAACAGAAGACAGCAGACAGGTGAAAACATAACCTCCGTCCACCTTCGGGAGGTAATGAGTGATATTGAGATAATACAAAAGCATTGCATGCCAGCTGATTCTGCCTACCAGCACAAGCATTGCATGCCAGCTGATTCTGCCTACCAGCAAAAGCATTGCATACCAGCTGATTACGCCCACCAGCAAAAGCATTGCATACCAGCTGATTCAGCCTACCAGAAAAAGCATTGCATACCAGCTGATTTCGCCTACCAGCAAAAGCATTGCATACCAGCTGATTCCGCCTACCAGCAAAAGCATTGCATACAAGCAGATTCCGCCTACTAGCAAAAGCATTGCATACCAGCTGATTCCACCTACCAGCAAAAGCATTGCATGCCACTGATTCCGCCTACCAGCAAAAGCATTGCATACCAGCTGATTCCACCTACCAGCAAAAGCATTGCATACAAGCAGATTCTGCCTACTAGCAAAAGCATTGCATACCAGCTGATTCCGCCTACCAGCAAAAGCATTGCATACAAGCCGATTCCACCTTCCAGCAAAAGCATTGCATACCAGCTGATTCCGCCTACCAGCAAAAGCATTGCATACAAGCAGATTCCGCCTACGAGCAAAAGCATTGCATACCAGCTGATTCCACCTACTAGCAAAAGCATTGCATGCCACTGATTCCACCTACCAGCAAAAGCATTGCATGCAAGCTGATTCTGCCTACCAGCAAAAGCATTGCATACCAGCTGATTCTGCCTACAAGCAAAAGCATTGCATATCAGATGATTCTGCCTACCAGCACAAGCATTGCATGCCAGCTGATTCCACCGACCAGCAAAAGCATTGCATACCAGCTGATTCCACCTACAAGCAAAAGCATTGCATACCAGCTGATTCCGCCTACCATCAAAAGCATTGCATACCAGCTGATTCCACCTACCAGCAAAAGCATTGCATACCAGCTGATTCTGCCTACCAACAAATGCATTGCATACCAGCTGATTCCCCCGACCAGCAAAAGCATTGCATACCAGCTAATTCCGCCTACCAACAAAAGCATTGCATACCAGCTGATTCCGCCTACCAACAAAAGCATTGCATACCAGCTGATTCCGCCTACCAGCAAAAGCATTGCATATCAGTCGATTCCTCTGACCATCCATCTGCGTCAATCCTCCATCCATCCATCCAGCATTAGACCCCCATACTCCATCTGCATTCCATTCTGCTTTACCTTCTATTTGTCCACCTCCTTGTTATCCTCGACATAGGTATCTTATTTCACAATATTTCATTATATTTGTCTCTTCATTATTTTTAAATCAAAATCCATAGTCTAAACTCTAATGGGACCACAAATTTTACAAGTCATGTTCAGGTTCCTCTAACTGTTGACATATATAAGTTGTATGTTTCTTGTGTTTTGTTGTCCGGTCGATTAAAGGTGGAAAGAAACTGAAAAAAAGGAAGAAACTAACACAAGGTTTACAATTCAGTTGCAGCGAAGAATCAACCGACAGGACAATGTGCTCTTGTCAAACAGTGGGAATAACGACAGGAAAGAAAACGAGATAAAGGATTGCTCCCAAATCATTTTCAGGAAGGGGTTATTGGGTTTCTCAAAGATGTGGTCAGGATATATTCTCAAACAGAAGAGTCTGCGTGGAAGTGGGAAGAGTCACACCGGCGGCACGCATCGCAACGTGAGATTATCTGCTCGACGTCAATCGTTGTGGTCGAAGTTATCCTGGACATGGTTTCACCGAACACCTTCATTTCGACCGGATGAGTTTTGTACAAATAGAGCTTTGATGTGATGATGCAAGTGCGATGAGAGGAAGACAGAGCGGCACAGCGTGGCAGAAACGGATGATGGTTCAGCACATATGTGTCGCTTCTATGAACAATATATCCTGTTTGCTTAATCATGTGACTCTGTGCTATGATCCTAGTTGGAAGCAAGTGAACGTTCCATGAGTTCAGCGAACATAAAAACAGAAGGAAATCAAAATCCGTCATCTCGAAAACACTTGGCGCAGCAGACGCAGTGGGTAAAAACATTCAGGCCACAAGCTGTTAGACTTGACCAATGGAGTCTTCAGTTATCACAAAAACACCAGCATTCTAAATCCAGAAAGCGATAACTAAACTTTTCCTTTTTTTGAAACACTATTCCATTCATTTTTGGCCTCGCCCCTCCGACAAGGTCAGACACGGGGGACAAGAAAATGAGCTCCGTCCGACCGACCATCTGTCCGTGTACTTTTGGGTACACTATATTTCAATAACCATTGAACATTTAGCTTTCATATTGGAGATATCTATTCCACATGACATTATCTCAACCTGATTAGATCATGGATGTGACCGCTTCACTTATGTTGCCAAGGCAGCCATCTCGGTAATTTGGCAGGCTCTTCACCATCTTGCCTTCTTTCTTGTTGAATGTGTATGTGTGTGCGTGTGTGTGCACATTTTTTAAAGCTCCATTGATTCAAGGTTACTTTGCGGTCATTGTAACTGGAAAAAACTCCTTGGCTAGTGTTTCGGCTTTCACAGACCAATGTCCAGTGCAAGGTAACCAAATGGTTAGGTGTGGCAGAAAAAGGGAAACCTTTGCACTTTTCCTCTGTAACTCCACCCGAGTTTCTCCTATTATTCCAAAAATACAACTTGGCTTTGTGTAACATGTGCGTGCACGCTTATGTCTCTAAACTTTTTTCCCCATCTCAAGAAACAGCATGCAACGAACAAGAATTGTTCGTTCGTGATTGGGTGAGTGTGAAGGCACGAGAAGGCATAATTGGGTAGGTGTGAAGGCACGAGAAGGCATAATTGGGTAGGTGTGAAGGCATAATTGGGTAGGTGTGAAGGCACGAGAAGGCATAATTGGGTAGGTGTGAAGGCACGAGAAGGCATAATTGGGTAGGTGTGAAGGCACGAGAAGGCATAATTGGGTAGGTGTGAAGGCACGAGAAGGCATAATTGGGTAGGTGTGAAGGCATGAGAAGGCATAATCGGGTAGGTGTGAAGGCACGAGAAGGCATAATTGGGTAGGTGTGAAGGCACGAGAAGGCATAATTGGGTGAGTGTGAAGGCACGAGAAGGCATAATTGGGTAGGTGTGAAGGCACGAGAAGGCATAATTGGGTAGGTGTGAAGGCACGAGAAGGCATAATTGGGTAGGTGTGAAGGCACGAGAAGGCATAATTGGGTCGGTGTGAAGGCACGAGAAGGCATAATTGGGTAGGTGTGAAGGCACGAGAAGGCATAATTGGGTAGGTGTGAAGGCAGGAGAAGGCATAATTGGGTAGGTGTGAAGGCACGAGAAGGCATAATTGGGTAGGTGTGAAGGCACGAGAAGGCATAATTGGGTAGGTGTGAAGGCACGAGAAGGCATAATTGGGTAGGTGTGAAGGCACGAGAAGGCATAATTGGGTAGGTGTGAAGGCACGAGAAGGCATAATTGGGTAGGTGTGAAGGCACGAGAAGGCATAATTGGGTAGGTGTGAAGGCACGAGAAGGCATAATTGGGTAGGTGTGAAGGCACGAGAAGGCATAATTGGGTAGGTGTGAAGGCACGAGAAGGCATAATTGGGTAGGTGTGAAGGCACGAGAAGGCATAATTGGGTAGGTGTGAAGGCACGAGAAGGCATAATTGGGTAGGTGTGAAGGCACGAGAAGGCATAAATCAGGATCATGGGAAAATAATGGATGAAAAACAGGAGAGTGATCGAAGTATGCTAACCGCCATGAAAAGCAAGAAGCTGACCGTTTCGAGCGTTCACCCTTCATCGGAGCAAAAGAGAGAAAAGGGCTACCCTCATCCACATGCCTTCTCTCCTTTACTCCGATGATGGGTCAACATCCAAAACGTCAACTTCTCCGTGCTTCCAAATGAGATGTGCTTCCGATGCAAATCCTTCTCCGTGCTTCCGATGCAAATCGACACAAGCCTTCACCAGCGAGACTAGTTTTCATTCTTATCGAAAAATAATCTCGGTTTTGTGGAAGAAAAAAAAAAAAAGATAAGCAAATAATCTCAGAACTCCATTTTGAAGTCTTGCTTCCTCAGCTATTTCATCTCTGCCCCCATTCCCTTCAGGTCGCACGGCCTCTTCCAGGAACTTTCTTATTGTGAAACTCCCAAAATCCAGGCTCACTGCTCACCTCCACTTCTCACACTTGTGGAACCTCCAACCACAGAATGGTCAATCTCACTCTTCCTTCCGGGGCTTCAGGGTGGTCATTTGTATCCCTTCCCAAGCCCTTTGCCATTCGCATTAACCCTTTCCTACCTCTGTCTACATATTCATTCCCTACCTCCTTCCGTTTTTCATTCATCATCTTGTTGCATCCACTGTTTTCCCACGACCACACTCTCTCCTGAGTGTTGCCTCCCTTAAATTTAAAAAAAAATAATAAAGCAAAGCATCTCCTTACTGCACAACTATTCACATGATCACAATTTTTGTTTCATTCCATGAAAACAATCTATTTTTGTTTCAATTTCCTTCCCAAAAATCTCGGACCATGCAGGGTATCCTATTCTCTGCACGTCTGGTTTTTCCAATAACGTGGAACAAGATGCCCCAGCAGGAAAGGAGAAGCACCATCCCTGCCCCCTTTGTATCCACGTTCAATATCCTGAAAATCAATACCTAGGACATTATAGCGGGAAATTTAAAATGAAAAATGTTTGGCATATTCAACAAAATAATGGAGAATGTATAAATCTGAGACTTCTCCCCAAGGGCAGTTAGAATACCATGCAAAAAAATTCCAGGAATTTAATGGTGGGTTCAAATTTTAAAAATAACAACAACAATTAAAAATGAAAGAAGAGGCTCTTTTGTCATCTGCTGGAAGGAATGTGATGGCCTTGTGAAATCAGACAATGCAGCTCAATCGCCCTCCCACCCAGACCAAATGTACTTCCTGGAAAAAACAAACAAAAAGAATACTGTTTCGAGTCAGGGCTGTGTCCCACCCTACTATCATTCTCGTGGCCTGTGATTGCAGCCTTTCCGGTCGAGCCTATCAAACCGGTAACCACAACATAGGGCTTGGTCTGAGACAAAATCGGATTCATTGCTCAGTCTCCATCACATCCCACTACTCACGTGCTTTCTGAGCAAATCAAGTTTGTGGAAAACGTTTAATCAGCTGATCCTTTGTATGCATGTCTGATAAAGGTAGTCTTCAGAAATGATGAAAAAAAACTTTCTTCAGAAAAAAAACATGTCTGGTCTTCAGAAATGAGCTCAAAAGGTAACAGGCTAACGAAGTCCAAAGAATGAATGATTGGAGAGGTGTGTGTTTAAATAATGGTCTAGCATTTAGGGCATTGCTCTGGTATCCCAAAGTTTACAGGTTTGATCGCCGAATATTTGCGTTCAGGCCAAAAAATAATTATTTAAATATAAAAGACAAAAACAATGGGGTTATATCCACCAAAAGAATGAATGATTGGAGAGGTGTGTGTTTAAATAATGGTCTAGCATTTAGGGCACTGCTCTGGTATCCCAAAGTTTACAGGTTTGATCGCCGAATATTTGCATTCAGGCCAAAAAATAATTATTTAAATATAAAAGACAAAAACAATGGGGTTATATCCACCAAAAGAATGAATGATTGGAGAGGTGTGTGTTTAAATAATGGTCTAGCATTTAGGGCACTGCTCTGGTATCCCAAAGTTTACAGGTTTGATCGCCGAATATTTGCATTCAGGCCAAAAAATAATTATTTAAATATAAAAGACAAAAACAATGGGTTTATATCCACCAAAAGCACAAGCTCTCCATGGGAGTGGCCAGGGGACAGGGGGTCAAGGAGGGGAAGGAGGGGAAGTAGGGGAGAGAGGGGAAGTAATGTTAATCATCTTTATGATTATTAATACCAGAGCAAAGTGCCCGCCCTAAGAGCGATCTTGTTCCTAGCATGGAACACATTGTTCTGACACATCCCATTATTACTCCCGCCAGGGGAGTAATGCATTCACTCGTGTCTGTGTGTGTGTGTGTGTGTGTGTGTGTGTGTGTGTGTGTGTGTGTGAACAAGATATCTGCAAATGTTCTGAATGGATTTGGATGAAAGTTGGTGGGATGATTGCCCTTGCGATGGGGAAGCTTGGTTAGTTTTTGGTGAAGCTCAGGATATTATTCCCGATCCAGGAATTTTTTGAAGGATTTTTTTACCATTGGAAGATAGGGCTCATTTTTTTTAAACATTATCTTCTATATATTCTATATTTAACATTGTGATATGAAAATAGTTTTCATATTTGTTGTAAATGTAGTTTAAACTCGTGGTTATGCGTTAGAGCGGTGTATTTTTTTTTTAGCAGCGTCGTCTTCAATGTTCATTTTTTTTTCTTTTCTAATAAAGACATATTCTGTCATTTTAAAACCACCAAAGTGTGTATTCGGTTTCCCCGTTTCATAAAATGTATCGTTTGATACGTATAATGCTTTAAAAGTTGTTTTTTTTTTTGTTTTTTTTTTACCTCAGAAGAGATATCAACATTTAGCTCAGCGAATGTCATTCGTGGTGTCAGTATTTGATGAACTTATAAAGACTTAGTTCCAAATTTGTCAATGGCTGAGGTATATTAACAAACGAATAAAACAGATTTGGCAAAATTCCAACTTTTTTTAAAAAAGATCGCATATTCACCCAGGGTTGTGAGAGGCTAAAGAAGAAGAAGAAACCTCGCATGGGCTTCCCAGACCAAATAAATAATTCTGGTTTTGGCTCTGCGATCTTCAGGTTTATTACTCCCGCCAGGGAGTAACGCATTCAATCGTGTCCGTCCGTGTGTGTGTGTGTGTATGTTCGTGTGTTTGTGAACAAGATATCTGGAAAAGTTCTGAACGGATTTGGATGAAAGTTGGTGGGATGATTGCCCTTGGGATAAGGAAGAATTGATTAGTTTTTGGTGAAGCTCGGGATATTATTCCCGATCCAGGAATTTTTTTGGGAAATTTTTTTGAGAAAGATTTTTTTCTGTTTTACTGCATTAAAGCTTTTTCTTATTCTTAAATGATGTTTTTCTCCTCTAATTCCGAGATATATCAAAATAAATTCTCTGACAGTTCGGGCTTACTTTCTTTTTCATTTATTGTTTTGAGGAGAGGGGATGTAAAACAAAACGTATTATTCCAACTAAACCCACGGCGGGAGTATGCGCTCTAGAGTGGCGTTCTCGTTTGGGAGGTGTATTGGCAACAGACCGCTGCCTCAAACGCTTCCGAAAAAAATAAAATAACCCGGGTTATGTACATTAAGCAGACACATGCGTACTGTTTATGTGCATGTGTAATACATCGCGGATATACAGTGCCCTCAATAATTATTGGAACAGTGAAGTCAAATTTGTTATTATTGCAATATACTCAAGAAATTTGGACTCAAGGTCAAAAGATGAACATGAAGAAAGAGGACAGAAGAAGGGCTTTATTTCTTGGTATACAGTACATTCAGAAAGTATTCAGACCCCTTCACTTTTTCACATTTTGTTATGTTGCAGCCTTATGCTGAAATCGTTTAAATTCATTTTTTCCCTCATCAATCTACACTCAATACCCCATAAGGACAAAGAGAAAACAGGATTTTAGAAAGTTTTGCAAATTTATTAAAAAGAAAAAACTGAAATATCACATTGACATAAGTATTCATACCCTTTTCTATGACACTTGAAATTTAACTCAGGTGCCTCCCATTTCTGTTGATCATATTTGAGATATTTCTACACCTTGATTGGAGTCTACCTGTGGTAAATTCAATTGATTGGACATGATTTGGAACGGCACACACCTGTCTATATAAGGTCTCACAGCTGACAATGCATATCAGAGCAAAAACCAAGCCATTAGGTCAAAGGAACTGCCTGCAGAGCTCAGAGACAGGATTGTGTCGAGGCACAGATCTGTGGAAGTCTACAAAAAAAATTCTGCTGTATTGAAGGTTCCCAAGAGCACAGTGGCCTCCATAATTCTTAAATGGAAGAAGTTTGGAACAACCAGGACTCTTCCTACAGCTGGCCGCCCGGCCAAACTGAGCAATCGGGAGAGAAGGGCCTTGGTAAGAGAGGTGACCAAGAACCCGATGGTCACTCTGGCTGAGCTCCAGAGATCCTGTGTGGAGATTGGAGAAACTCCCAGAAGGACTTATATTCGGAAGTCCTTAAATTCGGAGACTGAAAAGCTGAAATATGATGCCGACCAGAACAAAATGTGTTGTTCACTGTGTAGATCGGAGAAGTTAGTCAACAGTCTAAGTCAAGGTACAAATAATTTCAAAACGACTACAATAACCCGACATATATCGTCATCTGATCACCAACGAGCGATTGCAGCACCACTGGCGAGAAGAAATCTTCAACTCATGGTTGAGGGGGCTAAATCAAAAGAAGAGGAAAGTATTTTGACGTGTCTGAAAGTGGTGTATTGGATGTCGAAGGAAGCAATTCCCCTGTCTAAGTATAACAGCTTGCTGACCTTGTTGTCAGAGCTTAATACCCCAAATCTGGAGAGTTTAAAAGTGAACAAACATGTGACATATGCGAGTTATAAATCAGCCTGTGGTTTTCTGGATGCCATTTCCACAACAACTGACAAATCTGTTAGCGAGAAGCTCCACAAGTCACCTGCCATTACAATTATGACGGACGAGAGTACAGACATTGCTGTACATCACAAGCTGTGTGTAACAGCCAGAGTTTTGGATCCTAAAACAATGACGCCCTCCACTCTATTTTTGACGGATCTGCATATCACCTCGGCAACGGGAAGTGGCATATTTAAAGCCATCCAACAACATCTATCAGAGAGGAAGATTCCCATGGCCCAAATATCAGGTAAAAACTTTAAACTTTTTTTTCCTTTCAATTATCAGTTAAATGGTTTCAATTTTCACGCATAATCAGAGAAAATCTTTTATATCAAAAGTAATTACTGTTTAGATGACAAAAAATGAATATTTACTATTTTGTAAAGAAAATGTGCTTACTGTTAGTGTTTAGTGTTAAAAACTAAACACTGATATACTCTAAAAGTCAATGTGTTACTGTTTCATATATACACCAGCCAATTCATGTTAAGTACATGCATGGGTTTCCCTTTTAATTTAATTTCAATTTTAATTTAATTTTGTATAATCCCATCGTGTTTGGAAAAAATCTCTGTTTTGTACACAGGGAGATTTTCTCCCATTGCTAAAATCCTCCAGGATAATCCCTGGTGCGGGTGTGAAAGTATCACAATCTACCGTTCACAGAAGACTTCAACAGCAGAATTACAAAGGCTACACTGCAAGATGCAAACCTCTCATCAGCACCAAAAATAGAAAGCCTAGATTTGAATTTGCCAAGAATTGCAGAGGTGAGAAAGTGGAGTTCTGGAACAAAATTTTATGGAAAGATGAGACCAGGATAAAGCTTTTCCTAAGTGATGGAAAGGCAAACGTGTGGAGAAAGGAAGGAAGTGCATATGATCCAAAGCAAACTACCTCATCTGTGAAGCATGGTGGATGTAGAGTCATGGTTTGGACTTGCATGGCTGCCTCTGGAACCGGCTCACTCATCTTCATTGATGATGTAGCTAATGACGGCCACAGCATAATGAATAAGAAATGACCCAAAACACACTGCCAACGCAACCAAGGAGTTCATCAGGAAAAAGAGTGGAAGGTTTTAGACTGTCCAAGTCAAGCTCCTGATTTAAATCCAATGGAGCATGCATTCCACTTGCTGAAGAGGAGACTAAAATTAGAAACCCCCAAAACAAACAACAACTGAAAATGGCTGCAGTAAAGGTTTGGAAAAGCATCTCAAAGGAAATATATATATATATACCAAGAAATCAAATCTGACCTTCTATACTCTTACCTCGTATTCATATTTTGATCTCAAATCCAAATTTCTTGAGTAATAGCAATAATAACAAATTTGACTTCACTGATCAACAACGGTCCAATACTTATGGAGGGCACTATATAGCCTGGACCCCTGGATAATTCCAATTTCGCTCCACCCAAAGGGAAGAAAATGCCAAGATGGGCAGAAAAATACTTTTTTCAATTAAAAAAAAAACGAAACTTCAGGAAATCCTCTTTCAGGAGTTGATGAAACATACACGATCCATACTTTCCCTCCATTATATCTAGATTATATTGCACTTGATGGACACAATAACGTTCTTTATGGAATTAGAAATAGGAGCAACATAGGGAGTTTAAGAAAGAGGAAGTGAGACAGGAAAAGCAATACAGAAACCTGTTTGCTTATACAGCGTAAATGAAAATTTGTCACCACCGAGAATGGAATGAAAGTCGATGAGCTTGATCGGCCATAAAACAGATTCAAACTGCTGAGCGAGTCTGGTACATTGCAGGCAGTGCAAGGTGACAAAGCACACCACACTTTGGAAGAAATGCTAAGCCAGTTGCCGTACCGTCTTGGTGTTGAAGATCTTACGGTATCATTCAGACAGAGCCGGTACATTCGCTCAATTTCAAATTCCAGCCTCCAGAACCATATAATCTCTCATCCCAGGATATTGAAAGCCTTGGAACTCTGGCGTGCACGCATTTTCTCTTCAAGGTTATATTTAAAGAAATAAATTTGTAATATCTTTGCTCCATCAGGATATGGTGAGTGATGTTGAGACAGTAGTTCTGCATCTGGTAACAGCAGGGCGAGCTGGCAGGATAGCTTAGGCTTTAGAGGTATGTGCACCTGCCTTCAAACTGTCTGGCCCAAATTTGAATGTCGACCCGGCTATAAACTGTCACCCTGGTGCTTAGCCTCCAGGGAGGTTCATCAATACGCGTGCAGTCCATTGGAAGGGTGTTACGAAAGAGGACCAGTCTATACCAATCATCGATACCAGCACTGGTCCATCCGATGGTGTCCTTCGCAAAGAGGAGATTATTTATCTCCAGCACCCTGTACCGAACCGCCTTTGGAGGTCATTTTTCCCCGCAGAGTGGGGTTTGGCCTTTTTTGGGCACCTTGGTCCCCTTTTCACCCCTCAACCCAATGGGCTAAGGGGTATTGTCGTCACGGATGTCGTCCGGGCGGGCGGGCGTCTGTCAAATTTTGGTTTCCGTCAATTTCAAGGAGAACGGCTTGTCCGATTAAATCCATTTTTGCAGTGTGTGTTGGGGTTGAGTAGAGGAAGGTTCCTTTCGAAAATGGGCGTGCTGCGATTTTCAATATGGCCACCACGGCAGCCATCCTGAAATTGGTTTCCGTCAATTTCAAGGAGAACGGCTTGTCCGATTAAATCCATTTTTGCAGTGTGTGTTGGGGTTGAGTAGAGGAAGGTTCCTTTCGAAAATGGGAGCGCTGCGATTTTCAATATGGCCGCCACGGTAGCCATCTTGAAATTGGTTTCCGTCAATTTCGAGCAGAACGGCTTGTCCGATTAAATCCATGTTTGCAGTGTGTGTTGGGGTTGACTAGAGGAAGGTGCCTTTAAAAAATGGGTGCGCTGCGATTTTCAATATGGCCGCCATGGCAGCCATCTTACTGCAAAATCCTACGTGGTATACAACTTCGCTTCAAATAGCAAATTATCATCAATCCTTCCTTTCACCATGCATGGGCTGAGGGGTTACGCCCGCTTTGCGGTGCTATTTATTGAAGCAATGTTTTATGGCCGGATGCCCTTTCTGCCGCCAACCTTGTTAGTCGCCTCTTACAACACACAGGGAATTGCCAGTGAACTGGTACTCAATTTGCCGACCTCGGATGGATGACGGGCTGAGTCAACCCCCTCGGCGTTAATTCAGCGATCGACCGGGATTCGAATCCAGGATCCTAGGATCCCAAGCTGGCACCCTAACCGCTAAGCCAACACCAGGCTTCTCCAGCACCCTGTAGAAGGCCCAAATATCTGCTCCAACCAAAAGAGGGCACTGCATCAGTAGCACTCCAATGAATTATGCAAACCAGCAGCCACATGCTGCACGCGTGAATGAATGAATGAACGAACTGCAGGAACACGCAAATCCTCTCGTGTATACGAGCAAATCCCGTTCTTGCATAGAGACTCTCACTCGCCATTTTGACAGAGCAAGTAACAATCATCGAGCATCATTCATAAGCAATTCTAATAACCGTGTGGCTCATGAGCCAGGCTAATAAAACGTGAACAAAATATCTCAAACAATAATGTGGGTTTGAGAAAAGTTTAGCATTGGTAGTGATGCTGTCTGCAAGTACCTTTAAATCAGTACGCTGGAACAAGAACTTTGCTTCCTCTTCGAAAGGTCATGATTGATCACGGAGGCAATCAGGGGATTTCCACAAAGATGAGCGATACAAATAAGGAAAACAAATAATGCAATCAGGGAGCTTCCACACAGCCTCGCAACATCTACACAACAGTTATTTACAAATGCCAGCAGGCATTCAGTAAACCTGAAGAACCATCAAATAAAGAATCTTTATTTGGTTCTTGTTCTCATATTCTCATTCATTCATTCATTCATTCATTCATTCTTCATTTTCTCTATCTCTATCTCTATCTCTATCTCTCTCTCTCTCTCTCTCTCTCTCTCTCTCTCTCTCTCTCTCTCTCTCTCTCTCTCTCTCTCTCTCTCTCTCTCTCTCTCTCTCTCTCTCTCTCTCGTACCATACTCTTTGCAGAGTGTCAGTGCCACCAAATAAACTTCCTGAACAAGGGTTATACTGGGTGGTTTGCAATTGCCTTCCGAGCAGTAGTTAGGGCAGGAAGTTGTAATTTGCTCATGGTGCCAGTTATAGCTCGCCTAATCTTCGTGAAGGACACCGTAGGATCTTTAACGTCTGCCAACTAATAGGGGCAGGTGGAAAACCCAGTTCACCATCTGTCCGATGGACGGCACACTCACTGATGCCTTGCCCTGCGACACAGCAGGATGACAGTTTGTAGCTGGGCCAATATTTGAGCAGAGGCTAGACAGTTTAGAGGCGAGGGCACATACCACTGGGACCCAGGCCATCCTGCCAGCACTCTGAACAAATGACAAATCGCTGCCACTTTTTCGAATGCCAGACCTGGCCAGCCGGTTCATGAAAGGCTTGGGCAAAGACGTTACTAGGCCAACCAGCCGAGAAAGTGGGCATAATTGGGCCAATGTAGTAGTAGTAATCATAGTAATCATAATATTTTGTTCTTCTTCTTAAGGGTTTTTTGAATCGTAAACTACTCTTAAATAATGAAATATATATGTATATATATATATATATTGGAGAAAGAGTGTAGCTCGGTACGTGATGAAAGGAAGCAACAAGTGGTTCATGTTAAGAGTGCGCAAACATTACTTCCATTGTGCCATTATAGTTGGCAAGCTGGTGCTCTCTCAAACCCTTGTTACTAAGCTGAGAGTCTACTTTGGCATCCACTGCAGTCTTTGGACTGAGAATCAAGAGGTAATAATTTAGACTTTGATCCAGGTGGCAGCCTACAATTACTTCTGATTTTCAAAAGATTCCATATAGGATACTTTTAGTTTAAATGCACTCGAATGTGAGCAGATAGGAAAGAAAAAGGCTGTAGTTGGAATTTAAAAAAAACCTTTATGACTTTAATGGCCAAAACAAGGTTGTGACAAAACAAAAGTTAGATACCGTTTAAAGTTTCAAATAAATAAACTTTTCAAACGAATTTTTTATGATAAACTTTTTAACGACGTGGCTGTGGATGTTTTTTTTAATGATGTGTTCATCGATGTGGCTGTTTGGTTGACTCGTTAAAGACTCGTCTTTCTCTACTACCTGGGCATGTCAGGTAAATCAAATGGGCATGGCAGGTGCATACCTCTGCGGCCGACGCTATCCTGCCAGCCCTCACTTTGTATTCACCCGAGTTTCATTTCTGCAATGATTATGTTATACCGGTACTGTATACATATTGCAAATTAAGGATCAACTTCTTTAGATGCGATCCTTTTTAGGTGGGGAACCACATTCATGGGTCTTCTGAGAGATGGCATGCTCCATAATGGGGTAGGTAACCCCTGCTGTCACATCAAAAAAGCAATTTTAGTCTAATCCAACTTCACAGGGGATAAAACGCAGGATTATAAGGCACAACTGAATAACCTCAAAGCAATTTCACAGTGAGCACTTCGAGGCTGAATAATTATCTCTAATCCACAGAGCTGTTGGATTGATCAGCAAGACCGTGGCCAAAAACAGTACCGTGAAATGGGGTGAATAGGGACACAAACTGAAAAAAAGTTCGGAAACTTTTTTCGCTGAAAATTGATAACCATACTGATTTGTTGATATTTGGGTTGAAAGTGTTCTCTTGTTTTTCTTAAAAAGCAACTTATAGTCCCTATTAACCACATATATGGGTTAAATAGGAATAAATAGGATTTTTATGGCTGTCCCTATTCACCCCGTTTTACAGGTGAATAGGGACAGTCACTAATACAAAAAAAAAATAATCAAGAAATAGGGACAATTTGGAGAAACTTTTTATCCCATTTTTTTTTTCATTGGCACCGTGGTTTATATTATGGGTGCATATTATGTGCATCCATCTGAGCTATAGATTTAGCAATAAGTTGGAAACTCAGGATTGTTTCTTGATTATTATTTTTTTGTGTTAGTGACCGTCCCTATTCACCCATAAAACGGGGTGAACAGGGACAGCCATAAAAATCCTATTTAACATATATATATTTTGTATACTGAATCGAGGCTCGTGAAAGAGCTAACAGTTATTTCACAAACAAAATAAACCAGACAAACTAAATATATAAAAAGAGGGAGTGGAAGACAAGATGGGGAGAGAAGGGGAAGCACACAAACATAACATTTGAGAGCAGGGAGATGTGTGGGAGGGAGAGGGCTTGGGGGGAGGAGGTGTGGGAAGGGGGGGGGGGGGGGGGGTATGTATGGACTATATGGGGTTAATAGGGACTATAAGTTGCTTTTTAAAAAAAACAAGAGAACACTTTCAACCCAAATATCAACAAATCCGCATGGTTATCAATTTTCAGCGGGAAAAAGTTTCTGAACTTTTTTTCACTTTGTGTCCCTATTTACCTTGCTGTCCCTATTCACCCCATTTCGCCGTAATGGAAAAATAAAATGGGATTCATTGTTTATTGAAAAGGTTGAAACTGCTGTAAAAGTACAACGTTGAGAAATTACGTTAAACTCGTTTTACAACGGGGAAATCTCAGTTTCAGAAATTTCGTTCTTGGAATTATGGTTTGGGGTCAACAATCAAGAGGTTGTGTTAGTCACCTGCATTGACACCCATGTCGCAGTACATTCTGACTTGTAGAATAAACTATGTGTCCCAACGCTCTTCGTGTAAACCTCCTCTGTGGGCCTTTGCTTCGAGGCAAAGCAAGTATTCAATTTGCTTCGACGATAAGGGAATACAGAGTCAAGAAGGTTTCTGGTGTTGAGGTATCCATTTTAGGATATTTACATCCACCACCAAAGGTGTTTCACCCCTGTCTGTCTGTTTGTTTGTCTGTCTGTCTGTCTGTGAACAGGATATCTCAAAAAGTTGTGGACGGATTTGGACGAAACTTGGCAGAGAGGTTGTGTGTGTGACAAGGACGAAATGATTCGATTTTGGTGAATATCTGAATATGGATTTGGATACGATAATTATTAAATTTCTAAGTGATTCTTCACCATTGGGAGATGGGGCTAAAACCGATACATAGCACGACATCTCAAAAAGTTGTGGATGGATTTGGCCGAAACGTGGTGGACCGATTGGGTGTGTGACAACGATGAAGATTCAATTTTGGTGAAGATCTGAATATGGATTCGGATATGATATTTATTAAATTTTTAAGTGATTCTTCACCATTGAGGAATTGGGTGAAAAGTTCAGGAAAAAACATATATAAAATAAAAGTTTCCTTCAGGAAACTGAAATTCAACATAGGATATTACCCACAGATATGACACATGTCCTAAGAAGGGGAAACTGAAATTCAACATAGGATATTACCCACAGATGTGACACATGTCCTAAGAAGGGGAAACTGAAATTCAACATAGGATATTACCCACAGATATGACACATGTCCTAAGAAGGGGAAACTGAAATTCAACATAGGATATTACCCACAGATATGACACATGTCCTAAGAAGGGGAAACTGAAATTCAACATAGGATATTACCCACAGATGTGACACATGTCCTAAGAAGGGTAAACTGAAATTCAACATAGGATATTACCCACAGATATGACACATGTCCTAAGAAGGGGAAACTGAAATTCAACATAGGATATTACCCACAGATATGACACATGTCCTAAGAAGGGGAAACTGAAATTCAACATAGGATATTACCCACAGATGTGACACATGTCCTAAGAAAGGGAAACTGAAATTCAACAAAGGATATTACCCACAGATGTGACACATGTCCTAAGAAGGGGAAACTGAAATTCAACATAGGATATTACCCACAGATATGACACATGTCCTAAGAAGGGGAAACTGAAATTCAACATAGGATATTACCCACAGATATGACACATGTCCTAAGAAAGGGAAACTGAAATTCAACATAGGATATTACCCACAGATGTGACACATGTCCTAAGAAGGGGAAACTGAAATTCAACATAGGATATTACCCACAGATGTGACACATGTCCTAAGAAAGGGAAACTGAAATTCAACATAGGATATTACCCACAGATGTGACACATGTCCTAAGAAGGGGAAACTGAAATTCAACATAGGATATTACCCACAGATGTGACACATGTCCTAAGAAGGGGAAACTGAAATTCAACATAGGATATTACCCACAGATATGACACATGTCCTAAGAAGGGGAAACTGAAATTCAACATAGGATATTACCCACAGATGTGACACATGTCCTAAGAAGGGGAAACTGAAATTCAACATAGGATATTGTTGCGAATATGGAATTTGGCCTCCATATCCGCTTGTAAATATTCCCCTATTTTCTCCGATACTCCCCAACTCTCCCTTACCCCATTCCCTAGTCCCATTGTCTGTAAACAACACCCATTAGAGCCGATCTTCCCCTTCATCCCCCCATTAAATGTCGTGCCCAGGTCCCCCGCACCACACGTAGACAATTATAGGACATCTTGCTAGTTATTCTTAATCTATGTCAGTTAAGGACTTGTTTCCATTAATTATGACTCTTCGTTGCACCAGAATGTGATGATATGGCACCAGTAGGAGTTTAGGACCTTCCCATACCTCCCCGCATCTCTTCCCATCATCTCAAGCTCCAACAACAACCACAACAACAGCGGCTTTGCGTCCTCACTCCGGCTCGGTTGGCCGCCATTGAACATGTGCTCGACGGGGTTACCCAGAAGGGGGCTCCCTGTCGGCCCCTCGTCAAGGGCGGAGCCGGTAACCCCCGCACCCAATGAGAAGCCATGGGCCGATGCCATATGGGGCGGAGCTAACGAGCGAGGGCGTGACTCCCCGCCGGATATACGCGGCCCCGCGCCGGACGTGACGTCAGATGCGCCCCGAGCTTGGAAGGAAAAGACGCCACCCTCCCGAGCGCTGAGCGACCTCCCCAGCTTGAGACCAAAGTCGCGACCCACAAGCGCTGTGATACCTTCACGCATCTCTGGACACCACCGTACGTGATCCTGCCCTGAGCACAGGTGCACCTGGAGCGATCGCTACCCGCTTTCCTGGCCATCAAACCCCGTGTGAGTGAGCCTTGTCCCGCGTTTACCTGTCGTCTGTCCGGGGATAATATAAGTGTGTTTAAGTGCCCACCTTCCTATGTTTCCCTCTTGTCCCTGTAATCTAAACCTTCCGCAATTGTAATAACAACCTTTGAGAACCGTATCCCTGGTGTCGTATTGTGTGATTGTAATCCAGCCGGGTGTCTTCTTTTTCTTATTGAGCCAGCATAGCGCGATTAGTCAACCCCGGGTGCAATCGGGGTAACTTGTACGGATACGGCGGCCATCCCGCTCGGCCCACCATACCATCAAAGTCGTATCTGTAACAATTGGTGTCGAGGAGTGGAATTCGAACCCGGGACTAAATTTATTAGGCCCAAATTTTGGGAGGGAAAATCGATTCGGAGCGCGTACTGCGCTCGACGAAATTATAACGGAAAAAAAAATTTGTATTTGTTTTACGAAACTCGAATTTTGCAAGTCGCGCTATGGCGGATCAAGACAGCTGGGGTCCGGTAGGGGAGAGTGAAGCAGGGTCGATCCAGGACCAAAATGAGGGACAGGAGGAGAGCGAAGCAGTGAGGGCGGCAGGTTCGCAAAATAGCGCCGTCACGCACGAAGAAGCGGGCGCGCAAAATGGCGCCTCGCTGATCACCGCGCCAGCGACCGTGGCAGCGCCCCCGGTGGATTGGAATTTGTTTTTTATGCAAATGAAGGCCCTTATGGACAAGAATAATGAAGAAATGGAAAGCAGAATAATGATGGGAATGAGGGCTGATAGGGAACAAATGGGGAACCGGATGGATGCTCAGAGTGAGCAATTGGGGGTAATGAGGGACGAAGCGAGGGGTACCAGTGAGGGGTTAGACAATAATTTTGAGGAGTTAGACAAGAAATTTGGGAAGATAGACAATAATTTTGAGGGGTTAGACAACGGGATAAAAGAAGTGAAAAATGGGTTAATGGGGGTAGAAAATAGAATGGCTGCCCAGGAGAATCAGATAGAGGGAGTGAAAAATGGGTTAGAGGGGTTAGAAAACAGTATGGAAGGCAAATTGAGGGACATGAGGGACCAAGCGGAAAGGGAAGTTAAACAAATGGAGCAGCAGATAGAGGGGGTCAGAATGGGGGTTGAAGCCAAACTGGATGCTCACAGGGAGGAAATGGAGCAGATGAGGGTGGCATCTGGGCAGGAGATGCAAGTGATGGGAGAAGAGATCAGAAGAGGAGTGAGTGAGGAAGTCGGAGGAGTGCGCGAGGAGGTGAGGCACTGTGAGGAGCACATGGAAAAGGAGGTGAGAAAGGGGACTGTAAAGTTACAAGGGGGCATAGAGGACCTGACGCAGGAGGTGGAGCAGCTGACGGTGGGACAGACGGAGTTAGTGGAGCAGGTTCAAAGGAACACTGCGGTATTAGGAGGTTTAAAGGCGACACAAAAAGAAATTAAAAACGACTTGATAGCGACAAAGAGGGAATGTCAGATGGTACGTGAGGGACTGACAACGAGGTTGGACGAGGTGATAGAGGTAATGGAGACGAAGGACCGGCAGGTGAGGACGCACATGGAAACGGTCAAGGTAGCCTTGGAGGACGAGCTTGAGGAGACGTACCGGGGAATAAAAGAGGTGAAGCACAAATTAGAAGAAGTGGAAGAAGGGATGAGCGAAATTAAGAAGCGACGGAGAGGGGATAAGAAAGAAATAAAAGAGGAGATAAAAGAATTGGTCCAAAGTCTGTGTTTGGATCGTGATGACGTGCTCATTAACCGGATGAGGGATTCGCAGGTGATGGAGGCGAAGCGAAGAGGAAGAGGACCCGGTGTAAGTGGTGACCAATATGGTCGTGCGTATGATGCGCCAGGGGATTTAATAAGCTTGGGGGTCGAGATAGACCCGGGTGTTCGTGAGAGGCCGTTGGTGAAGTGTGCGACTGGTCTGGTGTGCGAAAATGGAGGTGTGCAAGAAAGTCCGACTCTGGGGTGTGTGAGGAAAAAGTGTGTACCAAGGAGTGAGTGTGCTGGCGAGAGTGAGTCGGTCGTAGCGTGTGTGCGAGGGAGCACATGGGAGCGCGGTGTGGTGAGTGTTACAGAGGGTGTGACGGGAGAGTGTGCGCGAGGAAGGTGTGTGACGGACAGGTGCATGGGGAAAGAGTGCGCTGTCAAAGGCAAGGAAGAATGCACACCTGTGGTGAGTGTTACAGAGGGTGTGACGGGAGAGTGTGCGCGAGAAAGGTGTGTGACGGACAGGTGCATGAGGAAAGAGTGCGCTGTCAAGAGTAAGGGTGAGTGCTCTGTCAGGAATGGAGGTGAAAGTAGTGAGAGTGACATGGAGCGTGAGTTAGTTGTGACAGGTGAGCGAGGATGTACACCTGGGATGGAAGGATGCACACCTGGAATGGTAGAGCGTGAGTGGGAATGCACGCTGGAATTGGTAGTGAGGCACGTGGTTGGGTGTGCGAATGAGGGCACACCTGTGATTGTCACAGAGGAGGTGACCGAGGAGGGGGCGCGAAGAGGTGTATTGGTGAGGTGTGCTACCAACGAGTGTGTGCCAAAGTGTTCGGTGGTCAGGTGTGTGACCAAGTCGGTGGGCGGAGTGAGTGTACCGGGGTGTGTAAGGAAAGGTACGAGGAGAATGGGAACGGCTGCATGTATGAGCACGAAAGGGGTAGCGTATGCATGTAAGCCTGCAGGTGAGGCGTCGACGATAACCGGGTTAAAGGTTAGGTCGACTTTTAGCCGAAGCGGGCCCTCGGTGCGTGCCGGGCCTCGCTTTGAACGGCCGCGTCCAGGCTCCACTAGGTGGAGCGGGCAGCTGGATAGGAAGGGTCGTTATGGCGACCACGTTTTGTTGAGACGTGCCGGCAGGTCGAGATCGGGACATTGGATGGCTCCACGCCGAGGTGATGCGTGGGATCTCGGCCCGGGTAAGCCCCCGTCCCTGCACCGAGTGCCGGACGCATCCAGCCGCTGGCACAAAACAACCAGCATCCATTGCTTGGCTTTACGAAGCCGGGCTTTGGACAGGAATTGGCGCACCGAGAGGCAGTAGTGAGTAGACTGGGTGATGAGGTTAGTGTTTTGGCCCCGAAATTAGAAAAAGGCGAAATTTGATGATTGGCAAAGGATTGGCAGAGTGATGATTGGTAATGGTACAGTGATTGGCAGATGATTGGCAAATTTTTAATTTGTTGAAATTTGATGTGCAAAATTGGTAGTGAGAGACCCCCGATGTGGGGGGATGGCATCCCTGCCACCCTTTCCATGTGTGTGGGGCAAAGGAGCAATAGCTTATGGGGTGTATGGCAGTGAAAACTAGCCCGGGTGGGTTAGGATATGGTGTGTAGGGATCTAGCGAAGATGACATTAGGTAACGTTAAGATTAGTTAGTGACTGATACCTGTAGTGGGGACGCAGGTAGATTAGTATGGATGATAATGACGTGGGAGCGCAATAGTTTAAAGGGACGACTGGGAAGCGCAAGTTTCAGAAGGGAGTAGTTAGCCGAGATGATGCCGTGTTTGTGAGAATTGAACAGGTGTGATTGCACAGGTGTGCAACTGGACAGGTGTGTGGAGCAGTGTATGAGTAGTGAGTGTTGTGGATCAGCGCGAATGCGCTTGGGGAGAGAAGGGTGCAGGTGGCACCAGGTGTGAGAGCACAGGTGTGCAGGTACAGGTGTGTGGAGAGAGTTGGAGTGAGTGGTACGGAGTGGTGTGCATGGTGCGAAGGTGTGGATGGGGGAAGAGTGGACCCCTTTCACGAGTACCCGGGGCGGGTAGTGTAAGTGTTAGGTAGAGGGTGCAGGTAAATTGTGGTTGGATATTGGCATTTGTGGTGCGGTTGCAGAATGGTGTTGTGAATGGGTGCATTAGTGTTGTGGAAATGGCTGGGCGTGTAGCCTGTTAGTGTGTGTAGTTGGTTGGGCACTCCACCACTGTGAGGATGTCGGCCAGGTGAGGCCGCAGGTGGGCTCTGGGAGCCGGTAGTTGTGAGTGGGTGCCTGAGGATCCCGGGTGTGGATCGGGCAGCCCAGTGCCAGAGAGGGCACGGAGTGGGGAGAGAGCCAGAGGGCCTTCCCCAGGTAGTTAGGTTAGGGTGAGGAGCAGGTAAGCTCGGAGGCAACTGCAGTGGTGGAGGTGTGCAGGTGGGTAGACCCACTGGGAGAGGTACACGCCGCAGCCCAGAAATTGTGCGAGGGCACCGGGAGATGAATCGGGGGAGTGAGACCCCAAATTGAAGAGCACCACAGTTTGGCCAATGGGAATTGGTTTTTAGAACCCATAGTGTAAGAGGGCCAATGGTTTGGCCGGAGAAAGACCCCGGGTAGTGTAAAGTTGTTAAAGTCATTTAGGAAATAGTTAGGATTAATGAACCTGTCGCACCATACGCAGCCACTTACCTGTGGTGATGATGATGACTCCACACCTGTGTTTTCTTTGGTTGTGTTGCAGAAATGAGAATTGCTGTGAGGATTTGTGAGACGCATCACGACGTGGATGAGACATTGGAGTGATTCCATCTCTCCCTCCCTAGGAGGGACTGATGATGAATTGGTGATGGCAAATTTTGATGAGAGTTGAAAATGGCAAATTTGATTGGTTAGGAGGGAGAGAAGACGAATTTGGTATATGGGAGGAACGGGGAAGACAGTAGGGATGTTTGTGGATTTGTAAAGTAGATGTTTATGGGTAGTGTTGTGTTTTGTTGATACAGTAAGGGGTAAGGGAGGGGCCATGTAGGTTACCTGGTGGGGGGGGCGTACGGTAGGAACGTACCTGTCTCACCTGGTTCCCATGTGCCCCCAGTGTGCATCACCTTGCATTGCGTGCACTTTTGCGCCCTTACCACCTTGCTCACTTGTCTTGTTTTTGTCTCCCACCTCCGAGGATCTGGCTTTGGGGTAGAGAGAGAGGAGAGAGAGGTGCTGGCGACGCAGTTGTGGGCCTGCACTTTCGCTGCTTGCTGCCGGGATCGATACACCATATGGACCGCAATGTTTGTGGCCACCCACGATGGACCGCAGTTCGTTTGCGGCCAAGCACCACCCGGGGATGGACCTATGGGTCAACGTGGCACCTATGCCATACAGGTGAACCACTTTTAAGTAACACCAAGTGCACCACAAGAAGAGCAAGAGACACCTGCAGGGTTAGGGGTTGTTGAAGTTATTTTTATTCCAATGAACAATGGTGACTGCACCGATTGGTGGTGGGGTGGTGCTGTTGATGCTCGGGAAAGGGTGCTCTGCACGTTATTAAAGGCCGTCGGCCACAGAGCACTCGTGGGTTGGTGTATCGATGTTGGCAAGCGCGCTCTCTCTCTCTATGCATAACATCTGCATGTGTTCCTCCAAAAACAGGTCCTGGATCGTAGTGTAAATAGCAGCGTAGTCTTGTAAATAATGCTCCCTACCGGCTGTATGTTTAGTTTGAGAATTCTTTCCGGATTCGGTTATCCTGTGGGTGTGTTTCTGTGAGGAGAAGGGTGCAACGTCGCAGGGGGACATATTTACTCATTTGTGAATATCTGTAAAACTGTCGCACTCAGGGTAGAGTTAATAGTAGAGGGAACTACATTGCGTGCCACACTAAAGTAGGTAAAAATTTATCGGGTCGGGACGCCCCGAGGGTAGAGAAGGGTGCAATGTTGCGAATATGGAATTTGGCCTCCATATCCGCTTGTAAATATTCCCCTATTTTCTCCGATACTCCCCAACTCTCCCTTACCCCATTCCCTAGTCCCATTGTCTGTAAACAACACCCATTAGAGCCGATCTTCCCCTTCATCCCCCCATTAAATGTCGTGCCCAGGTCCCCCGCACCACACGTAGACAATTATAGGACATCTTGCTAGTTATTCTTAATCTATGTCAGTTAAGGACTTGTTTCCATTAATTATGACTCTTCGTTGCACCAGAATGTGATGATATGGCACCAGTAGGAGTTTAGGACCTTCCCATACCTCCCCGCATCTCTTCCCATCATCTCAAGCTCCAACAACAACCACAACAACAGCGGCTTTGCGTCCTCACTCCGGCTCGGTTGGCCGCCATTGAACATGTGCTCGACGGGGTTACCCAGAAGGGGGCTCCCTGTCGGCCCCTCGTCAAGGGCGGAGCCGGTAACCCCCGCACCCAATGAGAAGCCATGGGCCGATGCCATATGGGGCGGAGCTAACGAGCGAGGGCGTGACTCCCCGCCGGATATACGCGGCCCCGCGCCGGACGTGACGTCAGATGCGCCCCGAGCTTGGAAGGAAAAGACGCCACCCTCCCGAGCGCTGAGCGACCTCCCCAGCTTGAGACCAAAGTCGCGACCCACAAGCGCTGTGATACCTTCACGCATCTCTGGACACCACCGTACGTGATCCTGCCCTGAGCACAGGTGCACCTGGAGCGATCGCTACCCGCTTTCCTGGCCATCAAACCCCGTGTGAGTGAGCCTTGTCCCGCGTTTACCTGTCGTCTGTCCGGGGATAATATAAGTGTGTTTAAGTGCCCACCTTCCTATGTTTCCCTCTTGTCCCTGTAATCTAAACCTTCCGCAATTGTAATAACAACCTTTGAGAACCGTATCCCTGGTGTCGTATTGTGTGATTGTAATCCAGCCGGGTGTCTTCTTTTTCTTATTGAGCCAGCATAGCGCGATTAGTCAACCCCGGGTGCAATCGGGGTAACTTGTACGGATACGGCGGCCATCCCGCTCGGCCCACCATACCATCAAAGTCGTATCTGTAACAATATGATGCACAAACATGATATATCTCCTCAGTAGGGAAACTGAAATTCAACATAGGATATTACCCACAGATGTGACACATGTCCTAAGAAGGGGGAGAAAAAAAAAACTCATATAACATGATATTTTAAAAAGTTATGGACGAGTTATGACTAAACTAGGTGGGTGAGTTGGTAAGATTTTGGTTCAGGTCTGATTCTAGATCTGGCCTATCAGTGGGATACAAAACTCAAACTGTTCAGCCTGGCGGAGGTATGCATGCGCTCTACCGAGTGCCGTTCTAGTTTCCATGTGTGGACACAAAGCGCCTGTCAAAAGCAGCAGGATGCACAGTGTCAGCCAGGCCCAAGTGCAAGCCCTAGGAACCAGAATTTCAGGTTTAACCAGAACATCACATTTCAGGAAGCAAATGGGCCATCCCCCTGAAACAGGCCACATTTTCCATTATCCTTTCAAGGAGACACATACCTTTGAAATGGTCTTGTCACAGAGCTCTAGAGATATGACACATGTCAGAAAGAATCTGACACAGAATTGCAAGCGACCACATTTCCTCAAGAACGCCGAAAAAACAGGTCCATTTAAATGCTATGGACCCACTGTAGATTTGAGCGGTCTCCAGAGAGTTATAAGTGTAAGAAAATGAGTTTTAACACCTCTTTATGACTTTACCATTTTCTGTATTTGCCAGGAAAGGTATTTTACCCCGCACCCACGAAGCAAACGGTGGGGTTAAGCAATTGGATCAGTCTGTCTGTCTGTGTTTTGTGCATCTACAAATGTCAGTTTATGATCGAGAAACAACTTGATCTCAATTGAATGTTATATTTTGAACACAAATCAGAAAATAAACCTGCAGTTCAGAAAGTACTTTGGTCTGAATTAAGCAAATTGTATGGAATTTGGCCCGAACATGCATGTGCAGAGGGGAGTGAGATAATTTCTGTACTGTCTGCCTATCTGGCAGTGAAACAAAATTGAAAATAATTCCAAACAGGCCAGAAAAGTGCTGTTTTAAGGACGGCATACAGGACGCAAAAAACAAGCACAAATAACTTATGTAACGCGTTAAATAAGGTGTAAAAAAAACTGCATCAACTGCGGAAAACTTCCGAATTTTATTTTATACGACCTTCAAAATCTTTATTTTAGTTCAATCGAATTATATACTTGAACACTGGAGAACACAAATCACCTTTTTACCACTTTCAAAACACTTTCGTTCATCTGTATTTGCACAAACTATTACGTCATTTTACATAATCTCAACCAATCAAATTTGTTGCTCGCAGACCCTGCCCAAGTCCCTACCTATTATATATATATATATATATATATATATATATATATATATATATGTATGTATGTATGTGTGTATATATATATATATATATATATATATATATATATATATATATATATATATATATATATATATATATATGTATGTATGTATGTGTATATATATATATATATATATATATATATATATATATATATATATATATATATATATATACGGTTTTGTTGCGGTTTTGAGTTTTGTATAATAAAGGTTAAATTTCCCCCTCATAGTTAGTCACACAAACAACATGTAATGTAGCCTCGCGATAGTTCAGTTATTTCATAGTATGTGTGAGAATAGTCCTTTTCCTGTTAGTTTTGCGTTGAGTAGAATAATGAGAATTAGGTCCTTCTCATACTTCCATTGCCTTATCCCGCCTCCATTGCCTTATGCCTCTTATGCCTCTTTGTGCTGCCTTTGGCTTTTTGGCGCGAATTAACACGAGGCCGGCCTGGCAAATCGAGTAGGGAATGAATGAGGGCGGCAGAGAAGCTGATGGTAAGCGCGAGCCGCCAATCAGGGCTCAGATCAGAGGGAGTGGCTGCGGCAATGCGTCACAGGGCGTGGTTGGAACGTTCGAGAAGGCTCAGGGCGTGGCAAATATAACCCGTCGCGCAAAGCCCCCACCAGCAGTTCGGTGAGTTATGAGAAGAGAAGAGGAGTTGAAGGAGCGCGGTCAGCAGTGGAGTTTGAGAGATACGAGATCGGAGAAAGACGCGCATGAACCACGATACGCGCTCATATTAAAGTGACGCTCGGTTGAGCTTGAAGCCGAGCCGCTATAGTGCATTGGGTTACGCGAGTGATAGCGCACTGGTTGCTAAACATGCTGTGGAACCGCCAGCCGCGCCGAGAGACGCGTACATTCTTTCCCGCCTTCCTGCCTCATCATCTGCCTTTTGTTCGGGAGACGCGCTACGAGGATCCTTCCACCGCCTGCTTGCCATCATCGCGGGACGTACTGTGACCGAGGAGAGCCGGACGGGGCCGTTCCTGGACGACCAAGTCGGCGCGTTTGGCCTGAACATCATCCGGCCTGCAATTTCCCTGTGTGAGTGCGAACGGGCCCATGTCTGGGGTTATAATAAGACTGCTTAAGTTCTGCTTTGTGTCTGCTTCCTACCAAATTGTACATACGTGTAAATAGAAATTAAACCTGTGTTCTTCCTTTGATTCTACCGCTTTTGTGATTTCCATCATTGACTAAGCGTGGTACGAGTAAGACCGCTCTAATCGGGGTCCAATATTAACGGTGACTGCACGGACCACGTGGTACGCAACCCGCTCGGTGCACTCAAATTACACGTGGCTCGTGCGAGGCTTGGTTCCCCGCTTCCGTGGCGGCGCAGGTATTTAGGTACGAGCGAGACTTGGTCCCGAAACCCTACCTTGCGTTTGCCCGGAAGAGGCGTTTCAAGTCTCTCGGTTAGGCCAGGCCCAGAAAGAACAAGGGGCTTAATCCCCCCTTGGTAAGGGTAAGAAGGGCGGCGGAAGACCGTAACAATATATATATATATATATATATATATATATATCAGTCACTATGCTTTGAGATAGACCAAACCTTTGAGAGCTTGCCAGGCAGAGCGTATGTACATGGCAGTGACGTCATTACTTGCGCTCATTGAAAGCTGGAGAACTGAACATATATTTGGATTGGTTTGCTCCCGGCTGCATCCAGGGGATTCCATATAATGAGTGGATACCAGAGATAATGTGCCATGTGGCAGATGGTACTTATCGCTCCCATTAAGGTACAGCATAGCTGGATGGGATACCTTAATGGCGGTTCACCACTGATGGTATGAAATCGCATAGTGACTGGTATATAAACGAAAGGTTTTCAGAGTCACAAGTGTATGCAGGACTCACTGCGTTGCCCTGATGAGCCCCAAAAAGGGCGAAACCAGGTCGGTAACTGTGAGTTTTACATACACTTATGACAGTATCTGAACTAAGATCAAAATTCTGCTCTGTCAGAGGGTTCTCTTGAGAGCTTGACAGGCAGAGCGTATGTACATGGCAGTGACGTCATTACTTGCGCTCATTGAAAGCTGGAGAACTGAACATATATTTGGATATACATATATATACATATATATATATATATATATATATATATATTAGAATTTGTATTGAATATATATATATATATATATATTCAACAATATATATATATACACCTCATACAATAGCTCAGTGGGCTGTCACCGCGTAAGTGATGAGTTCCTGGGTTCGAGTCCCGGGTTGAGTCAGAATTTTTTCACACTAGTCCCACGCAGGAATTTACTTACTGTTTCTTAAATTGTTAGATGAGTTCATCTTCAATGCACTTTCACACACTAACATACACATACATCCGGGGTCTGCCTAGCAGGCACGTGAGACATCGGCCATTATAAAGCTCGCAGTGTTGGTGTGAGAAATCTCTGAGGATATCCCAGAGACTCAATAGCTCAGTGGGCTGTCACCGTGTCAGTGATGAGTTCCTGGGTTCGAGTCCCGGGTCGAGTCAGAATTTTTTCACACTAGCCCCACGCAGGAATTTACTTCCTGTTTCTTAAATATATATACAGCAATACCCCGTTTTACGCCATTTCGACCTACGTCAAATCCGACTTTACGCCACTCTTCTCGAGTAAATTTCAGTTCAGCGAACGTCATTATGTGCGACTTTACGTCACTCAGACATCATAATAGGAGGACGTGAAAAAAATATATTTAAAATAAATAAAATAGTACATAAAAATTAACAATAAAAGAAGCTAAAAAAACAATTTAAAAGACAATAAAAAGCACATTAAAAAAAAAATGTACATATACGTAAGCGTAGCTGCTGGTTCTCACTCAAAACAAAGGCGACGCCATATGCATTTTGTCCTTTGCTGTGGTCGCGTGCTTGCTTTGCCCATCGCTGTTATTTTTGTGATTATTCCTTTACTGTGTAAAACAACCAACGGAACATGGCAACGGCGAAACATGACGACGACGCCGGCTCGGATGACCGTGACCGTGTCATGCCTCGAGCCGGGGTACCTCGTCGGGCACCTCGCCGGCATCCGGCGTCGACGAACCGATCGATGTGTTCATGTGCACATGTGCATGGATTTGCAAATGCCTGCCTGTACGTCGTCATTTCTGCGTATATTGCATCGTCCAAAAAAAAAGAAGCAAGCAACTTCGGTCGTTCAAGGAAAGACGGGGCAAGCCTACGACTAGAAGGCGAGCGTCGATCCCCGGGGCGGCCGGGTTCACGGAACCCTGAGCTCGTTCGTTCGTCACAGACGACACGACACGACCACCGGTGAAACTGCTCGGACACGTTGGGTAAAGCACGCCGTGGTGAAGCGGGCCGCGGAGCCACTCGGCACACAAGCCAGCGCACGGTCAACACGTCCGTGCCGGTCACCCTGTTCGAAGAGAAGACCCGACTGATAGAAAACAACGGAGGGACTCCCGACGGGGAGCAGCAAAGATTCAGGGCGAAGCCACAGCCTCCTCCAGTTATTTACTCTAGTTTTATGGTGTTTGTCTTCATTTTAAGGCATTACGCCCGGTTTACGTCAAAAACCGAGTTACGTCACGGCTTATGGAACCAATTAATGACGTAGGCCGGGGGTATTGCTGTGTGTGTATATATATATATATATATATATATATATATTAATATATGTAAATATATAATTATATGTAAATGTATAATTATAAATATGAATATATAATTATATGTAAATGTAAAAATTATAAATATGAATATATAATTATATATACACAAAAAATAAATAAATAATGTATGTATATAATTATATATATATATAAATATATAATTATATATATAATTGCAAAACACACCTGGTCACAAGTGTGCCTCACTGACCGGGTCCTCAATCGAGGTCCTCAGCATCATCCAGTTTCGGCCCTTCAACCTCAATACGGTCAGCTAAGGTGGGCCAGCAGGGGCACATACACCTCCACATGCAGCAGCTTCACCCGGATGCGTACATACCCCCACCCCCAACCAGTGAGAACAGACTACAACAACAAAACTGCCAGTACTCCCAGAATCAACAGCCCCTCATCCACTCACTCACACACCAAAAAACAACAACTGACCACCACCCTTACAACATGCACCACTCAAATAAAAACACATCCATGCAAAACACACACACACACACACACACACACACACACACACACACACACACACACACACACATACACACACATACACACACACACACACACACACACACACCTCCATTTCTCTTCCGCACTCAGTCACCACCCCTTTAGACTGAAATGAACCACCACCCACAACCTCAACCTACACCGTTCGAAGTGCCTCCATAAACTTACTCCATATCCAAAGTGAGCCTTTCAAGGCAATTTGGGCAACTTTGTCACACATCCTCCTTCTTTCTGTACCACACACTCCAAACCGAGCAAGAAATGCAGAAAAGGAATTGCCAATATATCCTCTACACCCCCACCTCAAATAGCTGACAAGAAACTCGCCAACCCTTCTCCCGACACTGCCTCCAGCTCACTGGACTTTCCTCTCTTCCTCTCGTGCACCTCCTCCATGTTCTCTTCCCAAGGTACAGACAATTCCCCAAAGATGACCTGTCTTGTTGCACCTGACCAGATGACAATGTCAGGCCACAACCTTGTCACACAGATCTCCTCTGGGAATACCAATTGTGGCTTTAGGTCTGCCACCACCTGCCAATCACAAGCATTTGACAGCCCTCTTGGTTGACACCTCCTCCTACCATTTGGCCCTCTTTGACAAACAACACCTCTCCCCCATCGGTCTCCTTTTCCACTCTTCTCCTTTCTTGATCTCAGCATCTCTTGTTGCACCATCTGCACTACCTCCGCCAGCACCTGATCATGCCGTCACTTGTATCTTCCTGCTGCCGCCACTTGTATCTTCCTGCTGCCAATGCTACTGAGCATGCACTCAGTGCATGCTGCACCGTTTCCAAACCTCCACACAAATAACATCTCTCCTCCTGCAACAACCCCCACAATCTCAAGTTTACCGGTGACGGACACACATCATACATTGCCCGCAACAGGAAACTCAACAATATTGGCTCCATCCTCCAAATCTCTTGCCACTTCAATGTCCTCACCCGCACACCTTCCCACCTCGTCCAAGCACCTTGCTGTGCATGTCTGACTGCTTTCACATATCTCCCCTCCTCCTCCTTTCTTCTCACCTCCCTCTCAGCAATCTTCCTCCTCTCTTTCACACATGCCTTTCCCCATCGCTCGTGCTTCATCCACCCAAAGCCATTTTTCCCATGCTGTACCACCCCCACGACCTCCTCCTGTTGGAAGTGCTCCTCCATCTCGTCCACCTCTGCTCTTGCATTCCACTTCCGACTTCCCTTCTTCTCTGGGAGAGCATTCTTTTCCACTGAATCACTTGAATCCCGCAAAATCATGAACTCCCGCACCCTCACCACCTCGGTTAATGATGTCAAGGGAAATATATAAATAAATATTATATATAAATATATATATATAATTTTACATAAATATATATACAATTATACATATATATATAAATAGACACACATATACATATACACACATATATACATATACAATATACACACATATATACATATACAATATACACACATATATACATATACAATATACACACATATATACACACATATATACATATACAATATACACATATACATATACAATATACACACATATATACATATACAATATACACACATATATACATATACAATATACACATATATACATATACAATATACACATATATACATATACAATATACACATATACAATATACACAAATACACATATACACATATATATACTGTGTGTATATATATATATATATATATATATATATATATATATATAACCCTATTTATGGATTACGGATATTTATTTGTTACGGATTCGTCACTTCCGTTGTGGTGGTTTGCATCCACTGTAAATATTTCTGATTCCATATACTATTATTGCTTTCAAAAGGTTTATTGTCCATGAGCTGTTTTCAAAAGGAAAAAAAGTTCATGTTAAAAGAAACAGGAAACCGGATCGGGAACCGGAGGACGAAGAGAAAAAGAGGGCGGAGCGAGAGAGAGGTCGGACGACAAGCATAGCGGCTGCTTGGTCTGGAGCGAACGTTGGCGAGCCAGAGTCACTAGCGAACTTTCGGGTTTCCGGGAAAGGGATTCCTACAACAGAGTTGTCATCGCTGTGACCGGTCAACCTGCGCGCCAGGTTTTGCGATCGATTCAGGAGAGAATCATCGCCGTGCCGTGCGCCACCAGACCGGGTCGTTGGCCATTTTGACTCGCGCAGGACTTGTGTTTCGCTCGCGGTTTCGTCTCTTTTCGACCATCTCCACCGCATTCAGACGTCGATCTGGGGCGTGTGTGTGACGTGGCGTTTTGAAGGTTAATTCGTCCATACACGAGGGTGTGATCCTTCAGTCGCCTGTAGGGCGCCTTTGGATTTCCCAGGCGCCTTGAGGGCGCCTTTGTGCAGCTTCGGCTGTGTGACTGTATTTGCCATCCGCACGGGATTCTGGTCTCGATTGGACCTCGTTCTGGCGATCGCTGGAGTGAATCAATTTCGTCTCGAAGCCGGGAATTAGAGACATTGGGGAATGTTCGTGTTTCACTCACGGAGCACAGAGAGTTAAATATTACAAAACTGATGGTACCATCATAGGACATATTGATTGTACTTTTGAATACTATTATTGTTGTACTGTTATTCTTGTGTGATCTTAAACAATATTTGTTTGTGAGTAACAATTGGGGTGGCTTCTCCCTTGATCTTTGACATACAGAATAACACATTTTTCTGCCGTGACTCCTCTCGGGGCTCGGAGGTACACCGTGACCAGGGGGTCAGGGAGGAGCACGTAACAATATACTCGTAACAATAGGAGCACGTAACAATATAGTGGAGTCATATATATATATATGTGTATATAAATATATCTATCTATAACCCTATTTGTGAACGTCTGTTTGTTCGGTTGTGCCTCGTGGACAGCCTAAGGAAGTGACTTAAAGAGGGAAGAGGGGGTCCGTGGGGGGATAACTTTTCCCGACAAAAAACATGGGCACATCAGATTTAGATTAGGGGTGTGCCCAAGGGGCGTGGCAGCAGGGCGAGGCTTCCTCTGACTATAAAAAGCCCACTACACACCGACTATTTATTTTCCAGCCAACTCTACTAGTAATTATATAGAAATATATAAATATATAATTATATATAAATATATAATTACACATAAATATATAAAAATATAATTATATATAAATAAATATATATATATATTTTATACACACACACACGTACAAACATAAACACACAAACAAACATCACTCGTGAAATGTTTCACAACCAGTTGAGAGCAAGAAATGACTGCCTTGGAAATGCCCAAGCTATTTTAACTGGTAGCACAAATGGATTTTTCGGCACAATAGGTGAAAGATGTCAAGCCATTGTATGGTATTTCCTCCGTTATCGAGCAAAGGTGCGGTCAGACCTGGATGGAGGGGTAAAGAAGTTTTATATTTTCCAGATGTTGTGTTGAAGTCACGTGTGGCTCCTTTAACATCTGAAATTTGGTCTTCACATTTTACTTCCTGAACCTGTCCATGTTGGTGGCAGTCCATGGCATTGTGCCCCATCCAGGATAGGAACATACAGTATTGGAAATAATTATGGAAACAGGAGAAACGGAATAAAATACACAAATAACACTTGATAGAATCGCATCTCAAGTGTAAAAATATAGCAGTCACATGTTGATATGTACACAGAACAGGGCGAGATAGATGGGGCTGGAAGTTCATCCCCAGAGTGAACAGTGTGCTGTCCTTGCGCATGGCAATAGCGTCAGCCAATCACCGGTGCTGATGCCCACAAAAGTTATGGCCAATCACTTGCCATGTATCTCACTGCCAATCAGAGGCAATCATATGGCACAGCAATACCTCTTGATGGCGAGACGTCAGAGGCACAGTGCTTCCTCCAGCGTGTGAGAAAGTAGGGAGGAAATGTGTGCTGTGGCATGGACGTGGGGAACACCGAGAGGCTCACGCCTGGCTCAACATAAGACACGTACCCAGACATCCTTAACCTCTCAGTTCTAAAATGTACAAGGCCCGACTATCACACAGGCCGTATACCAGACGTATCTTTAACACGTGTCCTTTATATATGCGCAAAGTCCTATAGAATACATGAACATAAAGGGTGCCAAGACCATAAATTTTAACTATAGACACCGCCAACCCCTCATGGCGAATAGTAAGGAGATATAAAGAATGTACAAATCAAAGTAGGAGTTTGTGAAGACAATGTTTCAGCAGGAGCAGTATATGCAAGACTGATCTCAAAAAAGTTGTGGACAGATGCAGACAAAACCTGGTGGACAAGTTGGGTGTGTGAAAAGGACGAAATGAGATTTCTGTGAAGATCTGGATCCAGATATGATGATTTTTAAAATTGATTCTTCACCATTGAGAGATTGGGTTAAAAACGATATGAAGCACAATATCTCATAAAGTTGTGGATGACTTATGACAACACTTGGTGGATAAGTTGGGTAAGTGACTTGATTTTGTACCATATCAACAAGCCGATTCGATTTTGGTTCAGGTCCTCATCCAGATCCGGCCTATCAGTGGGATACAAAACATCAACTGTTCACCTGGTGGGGGTATGCGCTCCACCGAGTGCCGTTCCAATTCATGCTGGAGTGATTCAAGTATCGACCAAATATTTGATCATTAAAGATGTTTTAACAATCCACCAAAGTAAAGATACATGTTTATGGCTCATTAGGGCCAAAGGTACAAGCCCATAGTCATGCAAGTGGCTACCTACAACCAGAGAAGGTAAAAAGGTAGGAAAGTAACGATGAGAGAAATTTGTTAATCTCAGTCTTAAACAGCTGGAAGTTGTATGATGAAGGGAAAACCAATGTGGTTGTAGGAGATCATTGCAAAATCAAACTGTATGGGGAAGGAAAGAGGATGTGTGTCACTGCATTGTACAAGTCCAAACAAGTTTGTCCAACTCTTACATTTACGACTAGAATTTCATGATTAACAAATTTAATTCACCAATTCAATCCGGTGTGTACCCCGGTTTAGAATAGGTACACCGTATCCCTGTGCATCGTAAGAGCGTGACCAAGGGTTGGCGTCAGGAAGGGCATCCGACCATAAAAACATTGCCTCAAACAGGGAACCATGATTGTCATGGGGCCCGCAAGGCTAACCCCCGCTTTAGCGGGGAAAAATGGCCTTAAAACAATCATTCATTCATTCACACACACCTCCGACTTTTTCAGATGTAACATCGAACATGGCAACAAGTGAACAAAGCATGCTGCAGTGCATTCAGAAAGTATTCAGACCCCTTCACTTTTTTCACATTTTGTTATGTTGCAGCCTTATGCTGAAATCGTTTAAATTCATTTTTTCTCTCACCAATCTACACTCAATACCCCATAAGGACAAAGAGAAAACAGGATTTTAGAAAGTTTTGCAAATTTATTAAAAATAAAAAACTGAAATATTACATTGACATAAGTATTCATACCCTTTGCTATGACACTTGAAATTTAGCTCAGGTGCCTCCCATTTCTCTTGATCATCTTTGAGATGTTTCTACACCTTGATTGGAGTCCACCTGTGGTAAATTCAATTGATTGGACATGATTTGGAAAGACACACCTGTCTATATAAGGTATCACAGCTGACAATGCATACCAGAGCAAAAACCAAGCCATGAGGTCGAAGGAACTGCCTGCAGAGCTCAGAGACAAGATTGTGTCGAGGCACAGATCTGGGGAAGCCTATAAAAAAAATTCTGCTGCATTGAAGGTTCCCAAGAGCACAGTGGCCTCCATGATTCTTAAATGGAAGAAGTTTGGAACAACCAGATCTCTTCCTAGAGCTGGCCGCCCGGCCAAACTGAGCAATCGGGGAGAAGGGCCTTGGTAAGAGAGGTGACCAAGAACCCGATGGCCACTCTGGCTTTTTTTTTTTTTTTTTTTTTTTTTGGTATACAAGATCGAGGCTCGTGAAAGAGCTAACATTAATGACACAGAAAGACAAACCGACACATAAAACATATAACATGGGGAGAGAGGGGGAAGGACACGAACACAACATTTGAGAGCAGGGACATCGAGAGATCTGTGGGAGGGAGAGGGCTTTGGGGGAGGGGGGGGAGGCATGGGAAGGGGGGGGGGGTGGGAGAGGTATAAAACATATGGACACTGCCAGGACTTCCAGGAAAGAAGTTGGAATTTCAAACAAGGTGGATCTGGGGTGAATTAGCGGGGGTAGAAAAGATCAAGGTTTTGGATGGGGGAAGATAAGAGATGGTTGTGAACAGCTGTTTTAAAGACCTGGAGGGAGGAGTGGGATTGAAGGGAGTGTGGGAGTTTGTTCCAGAGGCGCGAGAAAAGAGGAATGAAAGAGTGAAGGTGAGCAGAGAGCCGAGATTTCGGCAGTTTAACCATCAGAGGGTTGCTGGCAGCTCTTGTGCGACCTGTAGGAATATTTGAGGGACAAAGCACAGAGAGAGCTGGGGGAGCAAGGCCGGAGAGGAGTCGGTAGAAGACAGAAAGACCACCTACCTGCTTGCGGTGAGTGAGTGAAAGGCCCTCGGAGATAGCTTCATTGCGGGAGATTCCAATGATTCTGAAAGCTTTGGTTTCAACAGCGTGAAGCCGAGATAGGTGTGAGGCAGGAGCACCGGCCCATAGGGGTGAACAGTATTCCATTGAGCTGCGGATGAAAGCCTTGCATGTGGTGAGGAGCTCAGGTGTGCCTAGGAAGGACTTCGCACGACGGAGGATGCCCAGTCGGCGACTGGCTTTGGAGGCCAGCTTGGAAATGTGGTTTTCCCAAGAAAGATCATGGCAGATAGTGAGATCCAAAAGCTTGAGCGACAGAACTTATTGGAGAGGATTGTTGAGAAAGTAGATGGGAGGGTTGTCCAGTCGATCTTTTCGGAGAGACATAGTAAGAGTGTGAGATTTGTCCGGATTGAAAGACATGTTCCACTTGTTTGACCAGTCTGTGATTTTGTCCAGGTCTTCAGAGAGTGAGGAGGCTGCAGACTGCCGATCTGAGGGAAGAGGAATCGAGCGGCAGAGAGTGGAGTCATCAGCAAAGAGATAGAGAGGATTTTCCAGAGAGTCGGAGAGATCATTGATAAAGACCAGAAAAAGCACAGGGCCCAGAACACTGCTTTGGGGAACTCCAGCCTGAACAGGAAGGGGAGATGAGAGAAATCCATTCAGGGCCACACGTTGACTACGACCAGAGAGGAAGTCCGCAAGCCATGCATGGAGATTTCCATGGATACCATAGGAGGAGAGTTTGGTGAGCAGAGCTGGGTGCCAGACCGTAGAGAGGCACGTGATATGTCAAGCGAGACAGCTCTGATTTCCTGTTTGGCATTGAGGACCTCCATCCATTGTTGAGACAGCAGAAGCAGCATGTCCAGAGTAGAATAACCTGGTCTGAATCCAAATTGATGATCGGAGATCAAGCCATTGGAGAAGAGGAAGGATTTGATATCCGAAGCAATGATGGATTCCATGACTTTGCTGATAATTGGGAGCAGGCTGATTGGTCTGTAGTTGCAAGGATCTGTTTTTGCACCTTTTTGTGTAAAGTGGTAATGTTTGCTGATTTCCAAGATGCTGGCAAATGACCTTGAGCAAAAGAGAGGGTGAAAAGAACAGAGAAAGGGTGACATAGAGCGGCAGAGCAGGATTTTACGACCTGTGGGCTGATGCCGTCTGGTCCAGTTGCAGAATCAGAGTCGAGGCTTCACAAAAACTCCTCCACCTGTCAGGAGAGAAGGACACAGAGTCCAGGAGCAGTTGGGTTCGACTGGGTAAGGTGGGAACAGAGAGAGATGGGTTTGGGACATAAGATTTTGAGGCAAACACAGAGATGAGGCATTCGGCTTTGTCACGTGCGGTGTCAACTGTGTAGCCATTTGAGGTAAGGGAGGGGATGGATGGGGAACAAACACCAGAAACGGATTTGACCAGACGCCACCAGGATTTGGAGGAAGGAGACAGGTTTGAGAGTTCATTAGCTCCAGAGCTCCAGAGCTCCAGAGATCCTGTGTGGAGATGGGAGAAACTTCCAGAAGGACAACCATCACTGCTACACTCCACCGATCTGGGCTTTATGGCAGAGTGGCCAGACGGAAGCCTCTCCTCAGTGAAAGACACATGAAATCCCGCTTGGAGTTTGCAAGAAAGCACCTAAAGGACTCTCAGACTGTGAGAAACAAGATTCTGTCGGCTGATGAAACCAAGATTGAACTGTTTGGCTTCCGTCTGGCCACTCTGCCATATAGCCCAGATCAGTGGAGTGTTGCAGTGATGGTTGTCCTTCTGGAAGTTTCTCCCATCTCCAAACAGGATCTCTGGAGCTCAGCCAGTGACCATCGGGTTCTTGGTCACCTCTCTTACCAAGGCCCATCTCCCCTGATTGCTCAGTTTGGCCGGGCGGCGAGCTCTCGGAAGAGTCCTGGTTGTTCCAAACTTCTTCCATTTAAGAATTATGGAGGCCACTGTGCTTTTGGGAACCTTCAAAGCAGCAGATTTTTTTTTGTAGGCTTCCCCAGATCTGTGCCTCGACACATTCCTGTCTCTGAGCTCTGCAGGCAGTTCCTTCGACCTCATGGCTTGGTTTTTGCTCTGATATGAATTGTCAGCTGTGAGACCATATATAGACAGGTGTGTGCCTTTCCAAATCATGTCCAATCAATTGAATTTACCACAGGTGGACTCCAATCAAGGTGTAGAAACATCTCAAAGATCATAAAGAGAAATGGGAGGCACCTGAGCTAAATTTGAAGTGTCATCGCAAAGGGTATGAATACTTATGTCAATGTGATATTTCAGTTTTTTCTTTTTAATAAATTTGCAAAACTTTCTAAAATCCTGTTTTCTCTTTGTCAGTATGGGGTATTGAGTGTAGATTGGTGAGGGAAAAAATGAATTTAAACGATTTCAGCATAAGGCTGCAACAACAAAATGTGAAAAAAGTGAAGGGGTCTGAATACTTTCTGAATGCACTGTAGATATAATAAAAGCAAACAAAAGTGTTTGCTATGTGGGGGAGAGGGGAAGGGTAGGGTGGGAGTGGTTTAAGTGGGGGACAATAAGTATAAACTATTCATGTATACCTACTTCATACACAAGATGAAATGATTATTTCCAAAAAAAATACAAAATATTGTTAGTTTATATGGAGCTCGTGAAGAGAGATAACCAGCTAGCGTAGCGATAACAAAAACACTGTGCAACTGCATCTGGAGATGTTGCTGCTCTTATGGTGGAATGTTCATGAAGGGGATTATGGGAAACCAGGTACAATTGTATGGATAGCCACTTGTATGGCAGAAATAAAAAACCAACGTCAAAATAAAAAATTATCATTGTGCCATGCTCCAACAGGGTGATGGTGCTGCCTAAGCAGACTCTTTTCTAGGGTTAAGCTAGGTGGTTTACCATTGCCTTCCCAGCAGTCACGGCAGGAATTTGGGCTCTTCCTCATGAAAGGCACTGGGATATTTTACGTCCAACAACTGATGGTGGTAGAGGGTCCTCCTTATATCCTACAGTGACGGTGCACACATTCATGCTTCAACCTGCCTATGAAACACCAAGGTGTCATTCATTATACCTGCGTCAAGGTTTTTTTTATTTTTTAGTATACAGAATCGAGGCTCGTGTAAGAGCTAAGGGTTCGAACGCATGCTTGACAACTCAAAAGTACATGCTCATAAATGTTATTCTGCCAGAACCAAAACAAATAACACTGTTACCCAAAAACCTAGGAAAAAAACAACTTTTGTCTTTGCTAAACAAAATTGTGTCAAAGCTGATGCAACGACCTGCACTTGAGAAGTACGAGGACAGGTCGTACAGGGTTAAGGCAGTAACGAACGGACTCCAATACTCACATTGCCAGAAAAAGAAAATAAACCTCAATAATATAAACGATAGAGCAGGGAAATCAAACATTCCATGAATGTTTGGGGAAAAAAACAAAAAAACAAAAACAAACACCGGAATGACTCCAAGTTTTCTGTGCAGGAAGGAAGATCGAGTTCATGGATTTCCCACACTACTGGGAACAAGGAGACACCGTGGTTACATTGGAACTTTGTCCATTACCTTGCCAGGTTTCCAGGGCAAATTAAATCATCTTTACAAACAACAAGTACAATCCTTGCACAACACACTGATGATAAAAATCAAGATTATTTAACCAAAAGGCAGCCGCACATTGGAAAATTGTCCATCACATCATGGGAACTGCCAAATTCAGTAATTTTATATTCTTTCTCCACCCAATGTCAAAAGTTCAAAATTCCACGACTATGAATGACACATCTATTACTAAGAAAAGCGTGTGTGAAGAAAAAAATAATATATATACACACATATACAGGGTGAGCCAGGAATATGGTCATTTTTGAAATTCGTGTGAAGAAAATAAAAAATTGTATTTCAAAATAAATTAATTCATGATATTGAAGTGCATAACATGCATTTTTAATATTTTTTTATTTTTTACTGATTTAGTTTTCTTTTTTGCAGGAAGAAACACTTGAGTGACCATGTGGAACTGGTCGGGTGAAGAACGCGCTTTCGCTATCAAAACTTTTTACAAGATTAATGATAGTGCAACTGCTAACCAACGTCAATTCAAACTCCATTTCAATGTTCAACGTCATGGAAATGTGCCGTCTGTTCGTGATATCAAGTTATGGGTTCAGAAGTTTGAGAGGACCGGTTCAACTTTAAAAGGGAAACCACCGGGAGCACCCAAATCAGTAAGAACAGCACAACACATTGAGCGTGGAAGGGAGTCAGTTTTGAGAAGTCCACATCGATCCAACCGAAAGCATGCATCAGCCTTAAGAATTTCTCACACGTCACTACGCCGCATATTGCATGAGGATTTGAACTTTTATCCCGATAAAATTCAAACTGTCCAGGAATTAAGCCAAGATGATGAGATTGTGCACAATAATTTTTGTGAGGGAATACTTGGCCATGTTGCAGAACGTCAAGAATAATTGGCATCCAAGATTGGAGGAATGTGTCAGACGAAATGGTGCACATCTCCTAGATGTTCTTTTCCACAAATAAATGGCATGCTTTGTACTTCACTTTCTTGTAAGAATTTGTTTTGTAATACAACTTTTTATTACCTTTACACAAGTGTTAAAAATAAACATATTTCTGGCTCACCCTGTATATATACAGTATATGTATAAATATATATACACACAAACACACACGTCACGTGTACATGTGCGTATGTGTGTGTGAGTATGTGTATATGTGTATATGTGTGCTCTCTACCGAGTGTCGTGAACTAGTTTTGAACATGTTTCAACACAATACTTCATCAAAGACACAAAATGAACATGACTGAGTGATAAACAGGCTACAACTTGTCTGTCTGTCCATCATTGTCAGAATTCCTTACAATGTATGTTGGATGCTCCAGGTGAAAGGTATCACATCAGAAAACACACACCACTCGACAAGGTGGACCAAAACAGCACCATCATGGCTGTCTCGTTTCTATTTAATCATCCTTGTATTTTAAATCGTCTCTCTATCCTCACTTTTTCCTTCCCTTGCCCAGTCTTTCATCCAAAATCAGCTACGCAATCTGTAGATGGCCCGAAAACAGTATTCAAAATATCCCTAACCTTTTTGACATAGTACATACGTGATACATTATATGAATTTGATTTACTTTCCTGGCAGTTGAAAACGTAATGCGGTTTTGCAAGCTTCGGCAACGAGTACTTGCGATCTGGGAGTATACAGTAGTCGAGTGTTCCTTGCGTAAGATGGCCATTTCTGGGACAAACCATATTTTCAGCAGTTTCAGCAACACAGCAAAGGTTTCGGTGAAATAAAGTGCATGTCAACGTGTAACTGAGCATAATATTGACCGAATGACCCTGAAACCCCCTCTACTCAAAAAAAACCTGTCCAGTTGCTTTGAAAAAACATCACAGAAGGTTGAAACAACTTTGGGTAACACTAGTAAATCGCAGAACATTACTCGTTTGCCATCTATGCTTCCGATCACAGGCACGGAGCCAGATGTTACATTAAAAAGTCAACGTGCAAATTGCCATGACTTCGCCCTTAAAGCTGCAAAGGTAAATGGGACTCTGCTCCTTTTGAAAACCGATTAGATTTTGGTTAACGTCCTGTTAAGGTCTGAAAACAACACCAATTGTCGTTGTTCCGGGTGTCAGGAAGGTTAAACAAACGAGAGTGGAAAGTGCATTTCCAGGTGCAAACGTGAACACACAGTACTGTGATTCTTGATTGTTTGACGTGAAATATAGTAATCGATTCCAAAAGCAGAAACACAAAACGACCCAGAAGTAACTCATGAATCCAGAAAGTATTTCGACCATGACTTGATAAAAAACTAGAACGACACTCTTCGACGTCGACCGATGTGCCGCCACCCACATTAGCACATCATAATAAATACTTGTACCAAATTTGATGAAAATGCCTTCAGCTGTTCTGAAGTATCACATTTTCACCTGACATGACCTCTGAATCGGCCAAATACATTTTTGGTGCGTGGGACGGCAGAGGAGAGAGCTTTGCCACCAAAATCGAATCAGTTCATATTTTCATCATAATACAGTGTGTAACAAAAAAAAGGTAATCCAAATTCAAGGGGTTAATATGCAAAGGTTATTTAGGTTGACAATTTACATGTGGTTTACCAATTATGAGGAGATCCTCAGCTTTCCATTGATGCCTTTCATGCATCATTGCTGTCACACATGACCGAGTATATTGTTCATTGAAAATGCCAAGTTCAAATCACATTTTTACAAGTTTAGAGACAGTCTGCATCATTGAAAAGATTGTTCAACTTACGACTGAACAGCGGACCTTTATGGTTACAACTTTTCACCAAACTGGAAGTTTGCAGCAAACTCGTGATGCGTTCAGGGAACGTTTCCCAGAACGGGAGCCTCCAGCAGCCAAAACCATCTGGGCGAATGTTAGAAAATACCAAGAGCATGGCACTAGCCTCAACCGCAACAAGGAGAATTCTGGTAGGAGGCGCACTGGGCGATCGGAAATGAACATTGCAGCAGTAAGGCAGCAAGTTTTGGAGCATCCTTGGGATACCAGCGCAAGACGAAATGGGACGGGATTGCCTTCGGCAACATTCAACCGAATCACAAGACTGGACCTCCACCAACATCCATATCAGATTCACATCCGGCATCAACTTACGCCAGGGGATTTTGCCAGGAGGCTGGTGCTTGCCGGATGGTTGATAGCACGTTGCGAAGCAGATGTCAATTTCCTGCAGTATCTCGTTATCGGCGACGAAGCTGCTTTCGCCATGGACGGCAAGGTCAATACCCATAATGCTCTTGAATATGCACCGACAGGACAACCCCCAGAATTTAATTTTGACACCAACATGAATCGACAAAAGTAGACTGTTTGGTTGGGACTTTGTGGAAGTGGTCAGGTGATCAGACCATTTTTCTTTCAAAGGAATGTCAATGGTAACAGGTATCTGCAGATGATCAATGATGAAGTTTTACTGCAGCTGGAGGAGAACTTTGAGCGACAGGTTTGTGGTGTCTTCAGATATCTCTGGTGGGCCCAAGACGGCGCCCCAGCACATCGTCTTATCGCTGTCCGAGATCGACTGAGGGAACTCTTTGGAGACCGAGTCATCGCACTCAACCATGCAGTGGAATGGCCGCCAAGATCACCTGACCTCACACCATGTGATTCTTTCCTTTGGGGACATTTAAAGAACAAGGTGTTCGTAACTCCTCCCCGTGATCTTGACGAATTGCAGGGCCGTATTCGCCATGAAGTGGATGCTTTGCGCAATGACCCCGCTTTGGTGAGACGAGCAGTTCAGGGCATGCTCCGCCGCTGTGAGCTTTGTGTTGAAAGGGGAGGTGGACATGTTGAAGGTGTGGGTGCATGAAGGCCAATCATTCCTGAGAAAAGTTCACATCTGACGTTCATTTTGCACCAATTATCCTGACTTGCATCGATTAGCCAAACTTGTAAAAATGCGATTTGAACTTGTCATTTTCAATGAACATGTACTCGGTCATGTGTGACAGCAATAATGCATGGAAGGTATCAATGGAAAGCTGAGGATCTCCTCTTAATTAGTAAACCACATGTAAATTGTCAAAATAAATAACCTTTGCATATTAACCCCTTGAATTCGGATTACCTTTTTTTTGATACGCACTGTATAGTACGTATATACTTTTACCAACTTTGGTCAAAATCCCATCACTGGTTCACAAGTTCACGGAATAACAGAATTGTTTCCGAACCTGCATGTAATCAAAGGTGCAACTTTAAAATTAAGCTCCCCCACTTATCTAAGGAGTATTAAGGTGCAGCTCACTCGGTCAATCAACAAGGCAAAAACATGAAGACCATGGAGCTTTCCAAAGAAGTCAGACATAAAGTGGTGGAGAAGCGCTGTTCAGGAGAGGGTTATAAGAAGATTTCAAAGTCACTCATTATCCCTTTGAGTATGGTGAAATCCATCATTAGGAAGTGGAAAACGTATCATAAGCACCCAGACTCTACCCAGATCAGGTCGCCCTTCCAAACTCACCAGCCGTACAAGCAGGAAACTGGTTTGGAATGCACTGTAAATCCAACAATGACTTTGAAAGATCTGCAATGCTCTATGTCGGAGATGGGGGTCAGTGTTCATCAATCACCAATATCCCGTTCCCTTCACAAAGCTGGCCTCTATAGACAGGTAGTATGAAAGAAGCCATTAATGAAAAAGACGCATCTATAAGCTCACGTGGAGTTTGCGAAAAAGCATCTTAATGATACTGCAGAGCATGTGGAGAAACATTTTTTGTTCAGACGAGACACCAATTGGACTTTTTGTCTAAATTTGAAGCGTACATCTGATGCAAGCCTAACACTGCAAATCACCCAGTCAACACGATCTCTACTGTCTAGCATAGTGTAGGCAGCATCATATTATGGGGCTGCTTTTCATCAGCAGGGACTGACAAGCTCGTCAGGATAGAAGGGACAATGGACAGTGCAAAATACAGGAGAATCCTTGATGAAAACCTGCTCGAGTCAGCCATTAATCTGATAGGGGTAGAAGATTCACATTTCAGCAGGACAATGATCCGAAGCACAAAGCTAAAGCCAAACAGGAGTGGCTGGATAAGAAGAAAATAAATGTTTTTGAATGGCTCAGTCAAAGTCCCAACTTGAACCTTTCTCAGAATTTCTTGTTTAACTTTACCAAGTCTTTCCATCAGAAATCCTGAAACTTTTGCTCTCCGAAATGGTTGCAAATCATTTGTTTTGAATAAACGTTTCGTCTGACAAGATGCTGAAGAGGTAGTGCAATTACCTTTCACCCGTCTACTCCGGGTTGGATTCCCAGCCCAGCTACAAACTGTCGTCCTGGCGTTTCACAGGCAAGGTGTTGCATCAATGAGTACTCCATCCCTCGAAGGGATAATAAGCAGGGCGTTCTATTTGCTAGCATTAGTTGGTGGAGACTATAGATCCCATGGTGTCTTTCGCAGAGGAGTTGAACAAATTACAGATTTGGGCACAAATCGGCTACAATTAAACGTCAGCACTTGCCAGTCGATTCGTGAAAGACTCGGCAAAAAAAATTCCCGGCCAATCCCATAAGGAGGTGGGAATCATTTGGCCCGTTAAAAATGTTGGAGCAGCAGACATACTATCATGTGCACCTTACAATGAATGCTTCCTCTGTCACAGAAATCCTCAGCCACATTTGAAAACTTTTAGAATATAGAAATTCCAATATTTCAGTTGGTGTTTCCCTCAACCAGGATTAGTACCAGCAATCTACCGTTTCATTTACAAACCAGCTGCACCAAGCCAAAAGCATACCAAATATTCATTTCTGCCATCCGCTTCATGGGTTAAATTTTGTCATCGTTCCTCCTAGGGCAGTTAGAGCTGGTGCGATAAACAGAACAACTCGGTCAGGATTCAAACCCATGCTAGACAGCTCGGATGCTAGACTGCCCCTCGTATGTGAAGAGTAAATTCACAGACCCCCTGATGTCCCACAGCATCTTCTACGAATATCAGCAATCGTGAAATGCACAATAGTCCAGATGACAGGCAGAAAGTTTGAGCTGAACCTTGTACTATTGTCAATATGACATCGTTTTGTTGTGGTTTCCTATCCTGCAAAGTGTGGTCAATCAGAATCCGAATGATGCTACACTGGCATCTTCCATTTTGGGGAATTTTATTTTCTCCAGGCAAACACAACACCGATGTAAGTCATATTTTAGACGAGGCTAATGCGGTTGAAGCATTGATATTCCTTCCCCGCTTGTCTGTCTGTGTGTGTCTGTCTGTGTCTGTCTGTCTGTCTGTGTGTGTGTCTGTGTGTGTGTCTGTCTGTGTGTCTGTCTGTCTGTGTGTCTGTCTGTCTCTGTCTCTGTCTGTCTGTCTGTCTGTCTGTCTGTGTGTCTGTGTGTCTGTCTGTGTGTCTGTCTGTCTGTGTGTCTGTCTGTCTCTGTCTGTCTGTGTGTCTGTCTGTCTCTGTCTGTCTGTCTCTGTCTGTCTGTCTCTGTGTGTGTGTCTGTCTGTGTGTCTGTCTGTGTGTCTGTCTGTGTGTCTGTCTGTGTGTCTGTCTGTGTGTCTGTCTCACACACACACACACACACACACACACACACACACACACACACACACACACACACACAATTCCATCACTGTGTTTCTTGTTATACACCGCTCCTTTCCTATTCCATCTCCAGGTGCTGCATGACGTCATCACCAGGCACGGAAGGTCTTGTGCGTTGTTCTGTCTGTTTGTTTGTTTGTCTGTAAATCACCTACAGGTCACAATTTTCAACCAATATTCACGAAACTTCACCAAATGGTAGAGCTGGTCATAAGGAAGAAGCCTCTCGATTTTGAGGTCAAAGGTTAAAGGTCATCTTGAGGTCAAATTTCCAAAATTGTCATTTTTCATCCGATTGACGAAATTTGAACAGCATTTGCATAGTGTCACTAAATTGGGAAAACAACTAATTTGAGGTAAAAGGGTCAAAGGTCAACTCAAGGTCAAACTCCTAAAATCATCAATTTTCATCAGAAAAATAATCAATTTTCATCCGTTTGAACCGAGATGAATTAAATGGGCAATTTGATGTATCCATGGCAAGTTTTTTGGGTGGGGGGGGGGTGGATTCTGCAAGTATCATGCTCTGCCCGATGTCTTTCTTGTTTGTTTGTTTATCTAGGATTCTAGGTGATATCTCAGCCATCTTTTGAGATAGGAAGCTGAAATTTGGGCACAATAGTGAACAGGTTCCTTGGCAAAAATGGTATTTTATATTTTTTCATTAATCAATTAATTGATGAATTACTTAATTATTATTGATTTCCTGAGTACTTATTTATTTCCTTTCTCATGTGGGCAATATCTCAGGCACCTTCTGAGGTAAAAAAACAAACAAAAAAAAAACACCTTTAGAGGCCATTTTTCCCCGCAAAGCGGGGGTTGGCCTTTTTCGGGAACCGTGGTTGTTGTTGTTTTTCGGTCCCCTTTTTGAAGCAATGTTTTACGGCCGGATGCCCTTCCTGACGCCAACCCTTTTTGCCGCCTTTAACGACAAACAGGGAATTACCAGTGAACTGGTACTCAATTTGCCGACTTCGGAAGGATGACAGGCTGAGTCAACCCCCCTGGCGTTAATTCAGCAATCGACCGGGATTCAAACCCAGGATCCTAAGCCGGCACCCTAGCCGCTAGCCCAACACCAGGGTTGCACCTTCTGAGGTAGAAAGATGATATTTGGACACAACAATGACCAAGTGATTTGGCTCTGAAGGTATTTTGATTTATTTATTTATTAATCAATTAATCGATTATTCATTTACTCATTTCGATTAATTAATTGATTTTCAAAAGTTTACAGCTTTGGATGAAACACTAGTGGTTTAGGTATGCCATTAGCCAATTGGTTAAAAAAAGTAATTTTCCAATTACTATTTATTTATTTTAATTATGCAGTTAATCAATCAATTATTGTACACTACACCCTCCCAATTCCGTTTCCATGTGCTGCACGGTGGCATCGCCGGGCGCCTAAAGCACCCCGGCAATGTCGTGCGCTGGAGGATATGTTATTTATTTATTTATTTGGCATGGGGGCAGTGTACTTTGCATGTATCTTTACTTGTTCTTTTTTTTTCTTCATTCAACAGATGTTATCCTGGTGTTGGCTTAGCGGTTAGGGTGCCGGCTTGGGATCCTAGGATCCTGGGTTCGAATCCCGGTCGATCGCTGAATTAACGCCAGGGGATGACTGGATGACTCAGTGACTCACCAAGGATGACTCAGCCTGTCATCCTTCCGAGGTCGGCAAATTGAGTACCAGCTTGCTGGGATGAATGATCACGGTGTGTATCCCAGTTTAGAATAGGTACACCGTATCCCTGCGCATCGTAAGAGCATGACCAAGGGTTGGCGTCAGGAAGGGCATCCGGCCATAAAAATATTGCCTCAAACAGGGAACCATGATTGTCATGGGGCCCACAAGGCTAACCCCCGCTCTAGCGGGGGAAAATGGCCTTAAAACGATCATTCATTCATTCATATTCATTCAACAGAGCAATTTCGTTTCCAAAAGCTCCGTCTTTTCTGTGGCAAAGATTGTTTGCCCTGTGATCCAAAGCATCCTGCCAGGTGTTGCAATGTGTTCAAGGGCAGAATAATACTAACATCTGGTTAAACTTTCGTCACAAAACATTCTGGATGTCTTCGACCAAATGCGTGACAAGAAACCCGAGGAGGTTCGTGCCAGGGTGCTCGGGGCACTTTCAGATTTGCATAATGCAGATGCACACACCCAACCACACCGTGTGCCACACCGGCTCTAAGTGAGCGCAGTGTACGTGAGGCAAGTGCTCATTCTGATGGAGCAAGTCAGTCAGAACTCGACTATGTTACATTCAAATGCTTTACAAAGGCCATTACATGGAAGACCCACCAGAGCACATTTGGACATCCATTGAGATTCACAAAAAAACATGCAATATGTTTATGAAGGATAACATGTATGATGTATTTTGATTAAATCCGTCAGCAAAGCGATGCATAGGCAGAGGCGTACCTAATATAGAACGAAAAAGCACAAGCTTCAAACCAGTCAGACATTGTGTCACGTAGACAAATGGTGCTGAGGTTAGACAACCATTATGGGAAGAATCTCATGGTTATGAGAGTTTAAGGGAGTGATAGTCTGAACTTTGTGTTTCAAGCAATTTGTATGTCAAAATTTCAAATTGAAAGAAGTTGAGGGTGAGGATAAACTGCAAATTAATTGGACAAAGGCAACATTTATCTCAAAGAAAACAGGTTATGACCTCCATTGTTACAACTTGTTCAACTCTACAAACACTTGTTTCTAAACTTGGCTCAAAGGGGAAAACGAGAAGGGCATCTCTGAGCCTTGAACAGTCTCTCCTTGCAAACCTTGGGAACATGTGGTAAAAACAGAAACCAGTGTTGCCTCTTCTGCAGCAGATACATGGAACACTGGACACAAGTGGGTCGTCATGTTGCATGGAAAGCAAAGCAAGGGGCATCGAAACAGACAGGACTGCCACAAATTGTGTGTTTATCCCCCTGATCCATGCCCCACTGTCTAATACAGATACTGTACTGTGTTATTGTTGTTGTTTGTGTATAGCCATGGACAGTTCTCTCAAATAAGCCCGCAGAACGGAGACAGCCGATCGATCTCCCAGGAGCAACCCAGACATCCTCTACATCCAGTATTGTGTACCCCTGCCTTAACGAATACTGCACTGCCCTGATGAATAGGGAAGTTTTGGGCCCTGACTTGCATTGGGGGGTACAACCACTGCAAAAAGGCGTCCACAATAGCCTACAAAGGACGAGTAAGTATGCCAAATGGGAAAGCCTCGCCAAAGCTGTCAGACGGATATCAATGGTGGTCATGGTCATCCTTCTCGCAAAGCTTGAGGAAGCAAACATAACACAGGTGGCACCAGCATCACTACCTTGTCCTTCCAGTGTAGATCTCAATGCTGTTCATTCAAGCTGAGAGACAAGAAAACTTGTTCTGTCAAGCACATGACATTATACTTCTTTGCTGCTGGACACTGGAATTACAGCAAGTACTCAGTATGGTACATGGAGGGCATGAATCCTATCTTACCTGGTGAAACTCAAGACATGTTCCTCAGGAGAGTGCATGTTTGCCGTCACATTTAGGGTCCAGGAATGCCACGTTCTTGGAGCAATTTGTGGAGCAATCCTACATCAGAAATGGCAAGGCCAAATGAGGACTTCTGGGCATCACTCTTTCACTAGATGAGGTGGCTCAGTGGATCTTGTCATACAACATTTGCAACAATCTCTCAAGTCAGGGACACTATGTTCCAGAATGAAGAAGGCAGGAAAAAAAAGAAAAAAAAAGAAAAGGACAACAGGGCCACATCACAAACTTGTAAATGTTTCAAATTGGTATGTCAACTGACAATGTCAATGTGCAGAATAGTGTAACAAGGTCAGACAACAACAACAACAACAACATGCATTTTAAAGGCCATTTTCCCTGCTAGAGCGGGGGTTAGCCTTGCGGTCCCCATGACAATCTTCTCCATTTTGCCCTATTTTCTGCATCTCTCCTTGTTAACCCCCTTGCCCGCATTTCTTCTTCCACCATCTTTAGCCAAGTCTTTTTCGGTCTTCCCCGTCCTCTGCTTCCTTCTACATTCATTTCCATCACTCTTCTCAACCAGTCACTTTCATCCTTCCTCAACACATGACCAAACCATCTCAACCTGTTCCTCTTCACAGCAGCAATCACAGGCTCTATTCCCATCATCTTTCGCAATTCATCATTTGTCTTCCTCTCTCTCAACGATACTCCACACATCCACCGAACCATTCGCATTTCCACCCTTTCCAACCTTCGTTGCTGCTCTACGTTTATTACCCATGTCTCGCTCCCATAAATCATAACACTTCTCACACATGCAGCATACACCTTTCCCTTCAGCTTCAACGACACTCCCCTCATCATCAGCACGCCACCCAGTTCCCGAAACTTCTTCCATGCACATCTCACTCGAGCAACCGTTGCCGAGTCTGATCCACCTTCTCCATTCAGCATGTCTCCGAGGTAGCAAAATGTTTTCACACCTTCCAGCTTCACGCCATCTCCAAGATCCAACTCAACATTTCCTCCATCTGCAGCTCCCTCTGTGCACACCTTACATTTGAATGTAGCTGCCACACTGGTTAATGACCCTCTCAGACCACTACATTTTTGATGAACCCACTCAGCGCACATTGTACATTGAATGGAGTTCACTCCGACACCCTTCCTACACACAGCACAGGGCCACTTCCCAGTTCTTTCCACCTCACCACATGCTTTACCACTTGCCATCACCTTTGTCTTTCCGATATTCACCTTCAGACCTTTTGTCTCCATACATTCCTTCCACGTGTTCATCTTTTCCTTCAGTCCATCCATACTTTCCGCAATCAACACCAGATCATCTGCATACAACAACTCCCACGGTAAACCCTCCTTTACGTTCTGAGCCAGCACCTCCATCACAGCTACAAATAGTAATGGACTTAGTACCGACCCCTGATGCACTCCCACCTTCACCTCAAACTCACCACTGTTCCCGTCCTTCGTCCTTACAGCTGTGCGCGCTCTTTTGTACATTGCCATCACTACTCTGATCAACCATTCCTCCACTCCTAACTTCCTCAATGCCCATGTCAATACTTTGCGTGGTACCCTATCGAATGCTTTCTCCAGATCAACAAACCCAAGAAACAACTTCTTCCTCTTCTCCATGTACTTCTCCTGCAACTGCCTCACAATGAAAAGCGCGTCTGTCGTTCCTCTTCCTGGCAGGAATCCAAACTGCATTTCGTCGATCTTCACTTTCTTCCTTATCCTCCTCTCCAACACCCTTTCCAATACCTTCATTCCATGCTCCAATAACTTTATCGCTCGGTACGAGCCACACTCCAGAGGGTCACCTTTCCCCTTGTATAGAGGGATGAGGGTACTCAGTTCCCAATCCACTGGAATGCGGCCTTCTTTCACCACCAGATTACAGATCTCTGTCATTCTCTTCACACCCCAACTTCCTGCTGCCTTCAACATATCTCCCACAACTCCCGTCGGCCCTCCCGCTTTTCTACCCTTCATTGCTTTTATCGCTTCCTCAACTTCCTTCTCAGTTATCTTCTCTGCCGGTCCTAAAACAGGGTTACTCTCTATGTTGCAATCCCATTCATTCTCTGTATTCAACAGCATTTCCATATATCTTTTCCATCTTCCTTTAATTCCATCTGGGTCGACAACGATTTGTCCCACTTCATCCTTCAAGCAACTCACCCCCATCACATCACACCTCTCTTTCGCTATCTGCTTTGCAATCCTGAATACTGCTTTCTGACCCTCTTCCGAATCCAAGCGTTCTCCGAACATTTTCCTACATGCCTCCTGCGCCTTTGCTACCTCTTTCTTTGCAGCCTTCCTGGCTGCCTTATAACTTTCATGCTCTGCTGTTTCTGCTCCCGTACCCTTCGCCTTCTGCCACTCCTTGAACTTCTTCCTCTTCTCGTCAATCCTCTTTCCAAGTTCATCATCCCACCACCATGTTTCCGAGTGCCTCGGTGGTCCTTTTGTCCATCCACATACCTCACCAACAATGTCAGACAATTGCTGCTAATTTCCAAGACAAACTACCTGAAGGATTCTATGAAACTGTCAACAAGAAATTTGTTACAATGGAGACAGAGAAGAGAGACTCGTCAGGATCGGGAACAAAACAGTCCACGACACCGAGAAACTGTGCTCGCACAAGGGCCGAGATCTCTATAAATCACTCAGCTCTTCCTTTGAGCTTGTTTGATGAATATGGAGGCCAAAGAACAGGAAACAAATCCATTCTCATAAACAAGCTGGCTTTGAAGGATTCCCTGAGTGCAAACCCTGAAACAAAGACAGATGTTGAGAAAATTGATGGCAATGTGATGTTGCAGTATATGTTTTGCATCATTTTTCCTGATACCAGTAAGCTGATGCAGTGCCCCTGTTACCAGTAAGCTGGTACTCATTTGGCGACCTCGGAAGGATTACAGGCCGAGTCAACCCACCTGGTGTTATTTCAATGGCATGACAGGGGCTCAAACTCAAGACCCTAAGATCTTAGGCCAGCCACCATAAAAAGGTCTACAGTGGTGGATCAGCTGGCAGAAAACTTTAAAATCAGTGTCAAAAAGCATGAAGTATATGTAGTGTTTGAGAGATATCACAGGGGATCGATGAAGTCCCATGAGTGGGAAAGATGTGCTGCTGGTTCTTCTCTACCCCAAGACGTAGGTGGCTATGATGATGAATACTCCCCGTGCCTAGCAGAACTGTCCTCGTGAAAAATACAAACAACAAAAAACACTCATTGGGCTTCTCTGTTCTTCAGAACATGATGAATGAATGAATGATAGTTTTAAGGCCATTTTTCTCCGTTAGAGCGGGGGTTAGCCTTGCGGGCCCCATGACCTCATGGTTCCCTTTTTGAGGCAATGTTTTTATGGCCGGATGCCCTTCCTGACGCCAACCCTTAGACACCTCTTACGATGCGCAGGGATATAGACGCCTTCAGAACATGATGACACAATAAATAAGGTTGATGAAGAAAATACTAATGCCCAGTGTCTATAGGTACGCACACTCACCTATAAGCCATCTAGCCTATGTTTGAATCCCGACCCAGCTCAAAGCTGTCATCCAGGTGTTTCACAGGCAGGGTTATTCATCAATGTGTGTGCCATCCCTCGGATGGACGTTAAACCGGGCATCACGTCTGACGACATTAGTTAGTGGGTGATAGAGATCCAACGGTGTCTTTCACAAAGAGTAGGCGAGTTATCAGCGGTACCATGAACAAATTCCAAATTCCAGGCAAAACCTTAGTCGAACATCAGATCTGGCCAGCCGGTTCATGAAAGACTTGGACCAAAACATTTCCCGGCCAACCCCACAAGAACGTGGAAATAATTGTGGCCATTGAAGAAGAAGCAGAAGAAGAAAATACCTGGTTTGGTCACGAAGAGTCTGATACCAATTTCATCAGCTACACCCTCGTAATCGCTCTGGATCAAGCAAAGAAGCACATCCTGGTTGCTAGTGATGACACTCATGTGTTTGTACGGCTATTCCACTTCTACTCAAAGCATCAACTTCACACAAAGTTTACTATGAAGTATGAAGAAGCTTGATGGAAAGGTAATTGATAAACCATAAACACAACAGCTTGCACATTTGGGGGAAAGAGTTATCATCTGCTACCACGACATGTTACCACTGGATGTGATAGTCTCCTACCACTTTGGTACAGGAAAGGTGACTGCAGTCAATCTGATGATAAAAAACAACAACCTAGACCTCAGCAAAATTGGTGAATCCCGCACTTCCGGTGACGACTTGCTCAGGACTGATCATCACCTATTCTGCCTCTTGAATGGTAAAAACACACTTACAACTCCGAATGAACTCAGATACTTACTGATCACACAAAGACAAAGAAGTGTTCAAATATTTTACTACTTCCTCCAAAAATGAGGCACTGAGCTACGACATGAAGCGAGCTCACCTGCAAGCCATGCTGTTGATCAATAGGGGCCACCGAGGAATGACGGAAAATAATATAGCAGCACATGAAGAACAGCATACCACACCCAACCACAATCAATAGACCAGCAGCCCTTCCACAACCAAAATTTTTCTCCAAAAGGAGCAGAGCCCAAACATGCAGGTATGAAACGATGACATGTACCACTTTCTGCAGGTGCCAGGTGACAAATGCAACAATGAACACACCAAAACCTGGTGATGGTCAAGAGGAGGTGGCAGAAGATCAGTGCGAGAGTGAGGAATAGAGAGAGGAAGAGTTCTAATCAAGGATTCTTAAAACTGTAGGTGTGAGCTAAATGTGGCAATATCAAAGGTGGAGGCAGGTGTACGTCATCGCCATACTGTGGAGAATGCAAATTCATTAACTGTAGAAGCATGTAAGCATTATTAGTAACATTGTAGCTTTTTTGAACAAATTTTTGTAAAATGTCTGTGTTTGAAGATATACTGGAGTAGCTTCGAATATCGTTTATTAGCGGTAGTAATTTAATGATTTTTTTTCCTTTCGATGTGTTCTTGAAGCAGACAGTAATGCAGCTACAACTTGACGTCTGATGCTTCAGTCCAACTGACATAACCCATGTATGTGGAAGGTCTATGATAAAACCAGAGTGAAGTTTTATGCAATTATAGTTTGTTTTTTTTTGTATACAAGATCGAGGCTCGTGTAAGAGCTAACATTAATGACAAAAAACAAACGGACACGCAAAACATACAATAAAGGGAGCGTGAGACAAGATGGGGAGAGAGAGGGAAGCACACAAGTACAACATTTGAGAGCAGGGACATCGGGAGATCTGTGGGAGGGAGAGGGCTTGGGGGGAGGAGGCATGGGAAGGGGGGTGGGAGGGAGGTGGGGGAGGGGAGGTGAGGGGGGGGGGTGGGAGAGGTATAAAACGCATGGACACTGCTAGGACTTCCAGGAAAGAAGTCGGAATTTAAAAAAGTGGATCTGGGGTGAATTAACGGGGGTAGAAAGGATCAAGGTTTTGGATGGGGGAAGATAAGAGATGGTGGTGAACAGCTGTTTTGAAGACCAGTTCCACATAGTTTTGTCTTTGTTTCAATAATATCCAAAATAGAATAATTTCGCAATTGAAAAATGTATTATCATGGGAGAAAAGAGCACAAGAAAAAAAAAAATTGCCACTGGCGGCCATTTTCTTTTTCACAGTATTACCTAGCGCATGCGAAGCAAAAAGTGGGGTTAAGCTATTAGTTCACTTTGTCTCAGTCTATGATCGAGGAACAACTTAATTTCAATCGAATGTTATATTTTGAACACAAATTGGAACATTAATCGGAAAACGAACCTGTACTTTGGCTCTGAAATTGTCCCTATGGCACATACGCAGAGTAAGGTAATGTTTTAACTCATTCAGCCTGTCTGCAGTCAGACAAAATTGAAAATCATTCCAAACAAGAAACTTAATGTTTGTAAGGACATCATGAAGGACACAAACAAGCACAACTAACTAATGTAGTGTGTTAAATAAGGTAGCGTATAAGACACTGCATACACAGCGGTAAACATTCGGATTTATTTTTTCTACGACTTTATTTTCTTCCAATCAAATTATATACTTTAATACTAACTAACTATCATCCTTACGTGTGTTACAGGTAGCCGTCATCCTTTGAAATAAAGAAGATGAAGGAAGATGTCGATTCTCATTTATGACGGCTACACCAGTACCTCCAGCCAGCAGTGAGCAGACGATCGAACCCCCCTGCACGTGACAGACCTCCAACATGCCGAGCCTACAGTGCCCCGTGGAGGGATGCGACTGGCAGTCCCAGGACATGGACGCTGCCTTCGCGGCAGCCTTAACCGCAGCAATGCAGATCCATGACAGGACCGTACACGCTGTGCGCCCCCCACCAGCTCCGCCAAAGCTCAGGTTAGACCCCCCAACCATCTCTGCCGGATGTGACCCTGAACATTGGTCCTCATTCACTAGACAGTGGGACATGTACAAGGCCGGTATGGCGATCTCCGGCAACATTGTACCCACGGCCCTATTCTATTGTTGCGACCATGACCTGAGGGCGGACATCATGCGTGATCTTCAGGGTGACGTTGGAAACATGGCGGAAAAGGACCTAATGGCCGCCATCAAAAGACTGGCTGTCAAAGACGAGAGCATCCTCGTCCATCGCATTAAGCTGAGCAAGATGACCCAATCACCTGGAGCAGGCATCAGAACATTTCTGGCCAGCCTCCGAGGCCAGGCTGCCCTCTGCCAGTACACAGCCAAGTGTAAGGTACCAAACTGCACTCACATATTTGACTTCAGTGAGGAAATAATCAAAGATAACTTGGTGAGGGGCATTGCTGACCCCGAGATTATGTCCGACTTGCTAGGTGACACCAAAACAGACAGAACCCTAGAGGAGACAGTCTCTTTCATTGCCCAGAAGGAGCAGGGCAAGGTGACCAGAGGGGCTGTGGGAGATTCGGCAGGTGCCACGTATAACAACCTCAGACCACCTACAGCCCCAGGACCTAGTAATAATAGTATGGCGAGATGCTGGGCATGTGGCAACCCCACTCATGGGCCCAGGAATGACCGAAGGACCAGATCAAGATACTGTGAGGCCTGGTCATTTACATGTGCCAAATGCGCAGTTAAAGGTCACTATACCAAATCATGCAACAAATGTACCACCTGTGGCACCTGGGGCCATCGTGACAAGTCATCCAGATTTTGCCACCAAGGAGCAGCCCGCAGGTACACGCCTAAGGAACACACCCCACCGGGGGTGAGCAAAGATGCGCCACACGACTCTGCTACTTACATCTATGACCAGTTATGCACCACATCGGGGCACCAGGAGGCCGCAGGCCTTGCTCACCATATGTTTGATGGACAATGGGTGGCCCGCCCCACTAAACCCCACCCAATGCTGTTGGTTACTATGACACCACTCCCCCTGGAACATTCATCACTAGGACACCCCATACAGGATATCAGTCACTTGACACCAATCAACATGTCAATGGTTGCTGACACCGGGTGCCAAAGTTCTATAATACCCTTAAAGTCTGCCTACAATATGGGTTATAAAGAGCACGACCTCCTTCCCGTTAAACTTGTCATGCGCGGGGCGATTAAAGAAGACCTAGGCGTGATGGGCGGAATTGCGGTTGACATCACCATTAGAGACACCAGCGGTTCTCCCCGGTCAACACGGCTGCTGTGTTATGTGTCCAACGGCATGGAGAAAGCATTCCTGTGTAGAGAGGCACTTGTCGCCTTGGGTACCATCCCCATTAACTTCCCAGCTACCACTCCCACAGAACACCTAGCCTCGACTGCAGCTGCAGAGAATTATGAGGAGCCAACCTGTTCTTGTCCCAAGCGTGACCTTCAACCACCCCCAATACCAACCTCTCTACCCCCGGGATTACAGGCCACTGAAGAGAATGTAGATGCACTGAAGGCATGGCTTCTCGAATATTACGGGCCCACAACATTTAATGTGTGCGAGCACCAACCACTGCCTCTCATGAAATGCGAACCCCGGCATCTTCATGTCGACCCCAATGCCACACCGGTGGCTATCCACAAGCCAGCACTGATCCCAATCCATTGGCAGGACAAAGTACATGCTGATCTCCAGAGGGATGTCCGTATCGGCGTGCTGGAGCAGGTCAGCACAAACACACCTACAACATGGTGCTCCCGGATGGTTGTGACAGGCAAAACCGACGGCACACCGAGGCGGACTGTAGACCTCCAACCCCTAAACCGTCAGGCCGCACGTCAAACCCACCATGTGCCCAGCCCTTTCCACCTGGCCGACCGCATCCCTCAGGGCACAAAGAAAACGGTGACCAATGCATGGAATGGGTATCACTCGGTGCCCATCCGCGAGGAGGACCAACACTTTACCACATTCATCACACCATGGGGACGCTATAGGTATAAGGTAGCCCCACAGGGTTTCCTGGCCAGCGGTGATGGTTATAACCAACGCTTTGATGCTATCATCGCTGATTTCCAGAACAAGGTAAAGTGCGTTGATGACACCTGCATGTGGGCGGATTCTGTCGAGGCAGCATTCTTTCAGGCGTGCGCATGGCTTGACGTATGTGCCCGTAATGGTATTACGCTGAATCCAAGGAAATTCCAGTTTGCCCAGGACGCCGTTGACTTTGCTGGTCTCACAATAACTCCGACCAACATACGGCCCAGCGCCAAGTTCCTCGATGCAATTAGGAAGTTCCCCACGCCAACCGACATCACCGGTGCTAGATCTTGGTTCGGGCTGGTCAACCAGGGAGCGTACGCCTTTGCCATGGCACAACAAATGAAGCCATTCCGGGCATTACTCAAGCCTTCCACAAAATTCACCTGGACAGAGGAGTTGGATGAAATATTCCACAGATCGAAGGACATCATCATCCAAGAAATGCAGGAGGGTGTCCGACTGTTTGACCCATCTCGACCAACATGCTTGGCAACAGACTGGTCGGTTGATGGCATCGGATTCCTCATGATGCAGAAGTACTGTCAGTGCGAGGCCAGAACACCTACCTGTTGCCCTGACGGCTGGAAATTGTGCTTAGTGGGCAGCAGGTTCACCCATCCTGCTGAAAGCCGGTATGCTCCCATTGAAGGCGAGGCATTGGCTATCGCCTACGCGCTCCACCAAACTCGTTACTATGTGCTGGGCTGTACAGATCTGATTGTGGCCACCGACCATAAGCCTCTACTCCAGGTCCTGAATGATAGGTCACTCACAGATATTGCCAACAGGAGACTCCTCAACCTCAAAGAGAAGACCCTGCCATACAGGTTCACAATCATACATGTGCCTGGCAGGAAGGATTTGGGCCCTGATGCCGCTTCAAGACACCCTGTTGATCAACCCATTCGCCTCCACTTACTAGGTGAGCCGTCAGAATCTGACCTCGCTAACATGTCAGTACTCCACCACAACCCCACGGCCAGCTCTCCCCTGCACGGAGAGAACACTGATTTAGCCGATGACACTTCTACAGTCGCAGCTGCTTCCGCCGCCCTTAAAACTGTCATCCAAGTCGTCACATGGGACATGGTCCGCGAGGCGACAGCTTCGGACATGACATTTCGAAACCTCATCACACACCTGGAGAATGGGTTCCCAGCTGACTGCAGAGAGCTCCCCGCTGACCTGCGCCCCTTTCACCGCTACTCTGCCAGTCTGTGTGTAGTGGATGGCGTGGTACTGATGGGCCGGAGGATTGTTATACCACCCACGCTCCGCACACCCATTCTCCACGCACTTCATGCCGCCCACCAGGGTGTTAGTGCGATGCGTGCACGAGCCATGGATTCGGTATACTGGCCTGATATTTCCATTGACATTGCCCGAGTGAGAGACCAATGTGCACACTGCCACCGGATAGCCAAGAGCAACCCTATGCAACCCCCCTCTGTGTCGACACCCCCAGCCTACCCATTCCAAATGATATGCAGTGACTACTTCACCCACAATGGCAAGGACTACGTGGTGATTGTGGACAGATACTCGCATTGGCCCATGGTCTTCAGGTCAGAATCAGGTGCAGAGGGCCTCATCAAACGGTTGCGTGAGACATTCGTTACATTCGGTATCCCGGAAGAATTGACCTCTGACGGGGTCCCCAATTTAAATCAGGCCAAACACAGGAATTCCTGACGGCCTGGGGTGTCCGACACAGGATCTCCTCTGTGGCAAACCCACACGCAAATTGCAGGGCTGAATTGGCTGTGAAGACGGCCAAGCGCATGCTGATGGACAATGTCACTGCTTCAGGGTCTCTTGATGTTGACAAGTTCCAGCGGGCTCTGCTGATGTACAGGAACTCCATTGACCCTGAAACAAAAGCCTCACCAGCACTTATCTTGTTTGGAAGACCCATACGTGATGCCATCCCTATTCCCATGGGCCGATACTCCCCACACGAAACATGGATGGAGCTGATGTCACAACGGGAAATGGCTCTTGCTAGACGCCACTCTAGGGAGCATGAACGCTGGAGTGAGCACACCCATCTTACCCCCACTGCAGGTGGGCGATCATGTCTACCTGCAGAACCTGGTCGGCAACCACCCTGGGAGATGGGAACGCACTGGGACAGTGGTTGAAGTGCGGCAGTACCACCAGTATGTCATTCGTGTTGACGGATCGGGCAGAGTCACCATCCGGAACCGACAACACCTTCGAAAGTTCACTCCCTTCCACAACACTCCCACGTGTGGCACAGGGACAGAATCTGGCCTGGTGGTGGGACTGCCCAGAGAGCCAACCCCCACACAGGCCCCATTGTCACAGCCTCATATGGCCCAGCCATCTGTTTCAACCCCCACACAGGCCCCATTGTCACTGCCTCATACAGCCCAGCCACCTGTTCCTACCCCTACACAGGCCCCATTGCCTCATATGGCCCAGCCACCTGTTTCACCCCCTCGCCCATCTCAGGGGCCACGTATCACGAGCAGCCCCATCAGTTCACCCGCCTTAGTGAATCCTCCACCACGGCGATCCCCCTGCCCGACGGGACCTAAAACACGGGTACCACGTGCCCTCGCTCGGCTCCTCCCTCACAACCAGGCTGGTTCCAAGGAGCGCCAGCCACCGAGCACTCCCCGCCACCGTGGCCCAACCAGCGTGCCAGATGGACATTGACACTCCAGCTCTATGACAATCAGTTTTTTACGTACCCTCAAAAACTTATACCCAGGGGGGGGAGATAACTAACTATCATCCTTATGTGTGTTACAGGTAGCCGTCATCCTTTTCCACACCCTCCCAGGCATTTCGTCATAGGGGGGGAAGGAGAACATTGAACATTGTCCCAGTTGGGACCTTCACATTTATTATTTTGACTTTTGATTTGTAATAGAGATTAAGCTTTAGTGATTCGAAATGCTGTACACCTGCTTGTGTTGGAAAAGGATTTTCACCCTTTGAAATAAAGAAGATGAAGGAAGATGTTGATTCTCATTTAAATACTGTAGAATGCAAATCACCTTTTTGCCACTTTCAAAACCTTTCTGTTTAGCAGTACTAAAACATGTTAAATAAGGTGGTGTATAAGACTGCCTCAACATTGCTAAAACCCCGGAATTGCTAAAACCAATGTACGTGTATAAGACTGCCTCAACATTGCTAAAACCCCGGAATTTTTATACGACCTTTAAAACCGTTATTTTATTTCAATTTAATTATATACTTAAACACAGCCTGGTGTTGGCTTAGCGGTTAGGGTGCCGGCTTGGGATCCCAGGATCCTGGGTTCGAATCCCGGTTGATCGCTGAATTAACCCCAGGGGGGTTGACTCAGCCTGTCATCCTTCCGAGGTCGGCAAATTGAGTACCAGTTCACCAGTTGGGGGGACAGGGCCTTCTCCATCACTGCTCCCACCCTCTGGAACTCACTACCTCACACCATCAGAGACTCCTCCTCACTCACCACATTCAAAACATCACTAAAGACCCATCTGTTCAACACTGCATTCAACATTCAACCCACAGCATTTAACCCCTGACTATCTCTTCTCCTTCTCCCTCCTTTTGCTTTAAATATTTCCCTATTGATTCTTGTCCTTTTGCAATTGTTGTTTTCATGTATTGTTATGTATTATGTTTTCCACTCTGTCAAAGCGCCTTTGGGCTTCTTGAAAAGCGCTATACAAAATAAATGAATTATTATTATTATCGATCACATCATCCTCCTCACCCGACTTGAATCCACCTTTAACGTCACCGGCACTGCCCTCTCTTGGATTAAATCATACCTCTCTGACAGACGCCAGTTCATCTCCATCAATAACTGCAAATCCCCCACTGCTCCCCTCCCCCAAGGTGTCCCCCAAGGTTCAGTTCTTGGCCCCCTCCTCTTCATCCTTTACCTGTCCCCCCTCGGTCACTTAATCCGCCGTCATGGTCTCCAATTCCACTGCTTCGCCGATGACATCCAGCTTTTCATCTCCACCAAGTCTGTCTCCACCGACACCCACTCTATCCTGACAAACTGCATCTCTGAAATAAAATCCTGGCTTCAAATCAACTTCCTCAAACTTAACTGTGATAAATCTGAAATAATCATCATTGGCCCAAAAACGCTCACAAAATCCACCCATAACTTTGCCCTCAACATCGACGGTATCCCAGTATCCACCTCCCCTCTCATCCGGAATCTTGGCGTCATCTTTGACCAAACCCTCTCCTTCGACAAATACACTAAACAGATCACAAAGACAGCCTCTTTCACCTGAAAAACATCGCCCGTCTCCGCTCATCCCTCTCCTCCACGGCTGCAGAAACCCTCATCCACGCCTTCATCACCTCCCGTCTGGACTACTGCAATAGCCTCCTCTATGGTTCACCCTCAACAATCACCAATAAACTCCAATACATTCAGAACTCCACTGCCCGTCTACTCACCCATTCCCGGACCCGTGACCACATCACCCCCGTCCTTTACAAGCTTCACTGGCTCCCCATCTCCCAGAGAATCCAGTACAAAATCCTCCTCTTGACCTACAAAGCCCTCCATAACCTGGCCCCATCCTACCTGGCTGACCTCCTCTCCAGACACACTCCCACCCGCAATCTCCGCTCTGCTGGTACCAACCTCCTGACCCCCCCCCCCCGCCCCCCCATCCGGACCAAATTCAGATCCTGGGGGGACAGGGCCTTCTCCATCGCTGCTCCCACCCTCTGGAACTCACTACCTCACACCATCAGAGACTCCTCCTCACTCACCACATTCAAAACATCACTCAAGACCCACCTGTTCAGCACTGCATTCAACATTCAACCCACAGCATTTAACCCCTGACTATCACTTCTCCTTCTCCCTCATTTTGCTTTAAATATTTCCCTATTGATTCTTGTCTTTTTGCAATTGTTGTTTTCATGTTTTGTTATGCATTATGTTTTGCACTCTGTCAAAGCGCCTTTGGGCTTCATGAAAAGCGCTATACAAAATAAATGAATTATTATTATTATTATTATTATTATTATTATTACTGGTAATTCCCTGTGTGTCGCAAGAAGCGACAAACAGGGTTGGCGGCAGGAAGGGCATCCAGCCATAAAGCATTGCTTCAAAAAAAGGGGACCACGGTGCCCAAAAAAAAGGCCAACCCCCGCTCTGTGGGGAAAATGGCCTCTGAAGGCGGTTCTTTTTTTTTTCTTTCTTCTATACTTAAACACTGCACAAAGTAAGGTGTTCTCTGAACACTATTTCATTCAGTAGCCATATTATATATTTAAGTAACATTTAAGTATTAAATTGCCTGCTACATCTAGTACAAAAACAAAATAAGCTTACATGCCATAACTGCGGAAAGGGGCTCCAAATTTAGTATTGGCCTACAATGGGCAGTGGCGGCCATTTTGTATTTCCTTGAATAAAAATAACTGTCCAAAAGTCCCAGTGTGGCATCATTCAGATTATTGTTTAGTACACCCAAAAGAACAAGGAACAACTAAAAACAAGACATCATGCAGAGCACGATACTTGCAAAATCCACCCCTCCCCCAAAAAAAGTTGCCATGAATGAAATGAATGAATTATCGTTTTAAGGCCATTTTCCCCGCTAGAGCGGGGGTTACCCTTGCGGGCCCCATGACAATCATGGTTCCCTGTTTGAGGCAATGTTTTTATGGCCGGATGCCCTTCCTGACGCCAACCATTAGTCGCCTCTAACGATGCACAGGGATACGGTGCACCTATTCTAAACCGGGGTACACACCAGGATCATTCATCCCAGCAAGCTGGTACTCAATTGATATGCCATGGATACACCAAATTGCCCATGTCATTAAGATAAAAATTGATGATCTCAATCAAAGCTCGGGTCAATCGGATTAAAATTGATGATTTTTCAGATGAAAATCGATATTAGAAGTTTGACCTTTGACCTTAAAATTGTTGATTTCCCAATTCAGTGAGGCACTGTGCAATTGCTGTTTAATTTTCAAGTCAATCAGATGAAAAATGACAATTTTAGAAATTTGACCTGAAGATAACCTTTGACCTTTGACCCCAAATCAATAGGCTTCTTCATTATGACCAACTCTACCATCTGGTGAAGTTTTTTGAAGATCGGTTTAAAATTGTGACCTGTAGGCGATTGACAAACAGACAGAATAACGCACTAGTCCAACCAATATGCTTGAAAAGATCTTCGATTTTCGCAAGTAACAATTAAATAAATAAATACATAAATGACATATTGAGCCTAGTGCAAGGTTCAGCTACTGGTCATCTAGACTACAATGATACCAAAAAGGGTTCAATCACGAGGACAAAACACCAGAATAAAAACAATGTTTAATGCAAACCGCTTCACTGATCCTGTTCAAATTCAGAAGCAAACGTCACATAATAAACAACAGCCGTATCACAAGTTTAATAAAAGCCTAAGCCCGATCCATAAAAATACAGAATATTCATTATGCAATAAAAATAAAGAAAACTTTGTACCAAAAGAGCAACTTCAAGTGAAAAGCTGTGTACATTAACGGCAGTAAATGTCAGCGTCAACAGTCAAACGCTTTGTCAATTGAAATGAAAAGAAAAAAAGAAAGATGTGGCAAGAAAATGCTGGCCTCAAAAGAATGAGCTTTTCATAAATCTCTTTAGTCAGAGTCGATATAAAAATTAGTCTGCAGTTTCTCCACCTCATGGTTGGTTTGAGCAAACACAGACAACGAGTCCAATATATGGGTCCGTTGATATTTTGCTAATGTACGAAACTCCGTCACAACAAAGTGGCAAAACGACTCACGTTCTCATACACACCTCGAATAAAAGAGAAATCATTCATCTCGTGAAAGATGGCCTAGCTGTGTATGTTCATCTTTCGTTTGTGGAACCGGTCTTGCTTTCATGAGTAAAGGGCTCATCCTTTCAATATAGCCACCCCACCCCCCCTACGACCAACCTCCGCTCACACAACGACCATTTTTAATGATTTATTTCCACTTCACTTGGGCTTCAGTCAGTGCGGTTAGTGTTTAAACCTGGAGCATGCAGACATGATTTCGCGTCAACATATGTGTACTGTATATCAAGATATTTTAAGAGTGACTAGGTCTTTGGTTCCATAATCAGGGCTTCAACCCATCAAGCTCAACACTCCTCCAGCAGATGGTTCCACAAGACGCAAACACATGAGCACACATTTCCATTTTTCAGAATGAAGCCACCATCAAGAAGTGATTGAACGAATTTCTTCCAATTCACAGCACTGACAAAACAGAATACAGTATTCGTATCTCAAGGCTGGGGTCAGTCTGAGCCGTTGGACAATATAAACAATGGATTTTATCAATGAAAAGGTAAATGAGCGCATGCTTACGGCCATGGAAAATGAGGGTGAGGGAAACATTTCAAGCATTGACCCTTCCTCAGAGCTTCTGCTCGAATCGTTCACGCCGCAAATAGCCAGACTGTCACAGGCCGTCTGTCTTGTATGCACTCCTAAACCGCTGGACGGAATAAGTTAAAACTCGGTGGTTGTACCCGGGAAGATTTTTGAATGTTTAAAAAGACTAAGCCCGTTTGTTTTGGCTTAAGTGGCAATGGAAATTCTCTTTGTAAACGCGTATCGTGTAGCGCTGCCCCTCGTGGCAGTGGGTATTACAAGCCAGAATGTAATAAAATAAGTCCATTCTCTGCGTTAAAACTATAGACATTGGAAATTATCCTGATCATTTTGAGGCGTTTGGTTGACTTGTATTTGTACTCCTGCACCGCTGAACCGAATTAGCTTAAAACCGCAGCTTGTGCTCAGGGGTGAAGGGGTATAAAGTTGGGAGAAAAGGAATACCAGTGGGAGAGGATGAAGCGGTTGAGGAAAATGGGTGATTGGGTTGAGTGGAAGTGTGTTTGTAAAGAAGGCAGTGTTGGATAAGGAGAACAAGTGGGAGGAGATGAAGGAGGTGAGGGAAGTGTAGAGGGGGGTTGCTCAGTAAATAGATGATCGAATAGGTTTAGCTGCAATGGGCCATCTCATTACACATCTTAGTCTAGTGATATACATCAATTGTGTGCGCACAACATTGGGCATTCAAACACACCCCAACCCCATCCCCTCTACTCCCCACAATTATTTTTCCCTCTTTTCTTTCTCTTTTCCTTGCTCACCATGTATTCTTCCCTCTCCTCCCCAATTCTTTATTCTCAATCAAAACCCAAACTCCACAAATTCCCTCCCTCTCTTCCTCTGCAAACATAATATATAGATGACTTAATAACGTGTAATCAAATAAATTGGCTAAGGTAGAACGTAGAAACTCGTGCAGAAAATTAATAATTGAAGTCAATGTCAACATTGCACCCAACAGTTTAACAAACCACTGACGACGCACCTATCCATTTCCAAGGTTAGCCACGGAAACACGTTCAGTCTTAATCTTCTCGGCCTCACCAACAGCCACTACCTCTACTGAGCTGACGATATAACAACGTGAACCTCCAAAGCCAGCTTGAGCATCCTCCGTCGATACAAATCATTCTTTGGAAAATCAGAGTTCACAAGGTCTTTGGCTTTCGCTCAATGGAGAATGCAATCTCCTAAGGGCTGGAGCTCCAGCACCACATCTGTTTCTCCTGAATTATGTGGAATCTAAAGATTTCAACATTATTGGCATCTCCTGTAATTAGGCCAGAGGAGAACTGTTGCTCTCACGATTCACATTATATAGGTCGGTAACCTCGCCGTTTCAGACTCTGTGCAAACAAAGCAGGTAGACAGGTGACTTGGACTCAGGGATATGAAAGAGAAGCTAAAACTGTTCTAACTTCATTCAGTTATAAGGAGGTGGGTGAAAATGTCTTTTCATAATTAGTGTTTTAATGCCAAGTTGTCATGAGGTATTTGAAAGTCAACCATGAACAGAAGAGACTAGACAGGGCCTCTTCCTATTAAATGAATCAGCTGGGTTTTTACCCAACAATCCGTCCTGGCAGGATGTTGCAGAGGCAGCACACTTACCTTTCGGCCGTTTGTTCCAATGCGCTCGCGAAGCGAAAGGCAGGGTTAAGCATTCGGGTACGTACGTACGTGCGTGTCTGCATTTTAAAAAATTCATTTTCTCAGCAACCATTGGTCCGATTGACATGAAATTTTCACCATAGGAGCGCCTCCTCCTGTAGAATATTTTAGTGAAATTATGACGTCACAGGTCACGTGGTATGGGCGCCATCTTGGGGAAAAACAACAACTTTGCATCTCTATATCTCACAACCCACTGCACAGAAATAATTGAGACAGGTCTCATTGCAAAGAACTCTCCATGCGGAATAGCATATGTGAATGATGACGTCATAGGTGCCGCCGTTATGACGTAATAATTCGACAAGTAAAAAACTTTATTCAATCAGGATGAAATTTCTTGAGCATCTTCTCGGTATAAATTGATGCAGAAATAAAATTATGACGTCGTAGGTCACGTGATTCGGACGCCATATTGTTTGGAGTGAAAAGCCTGAAAAACCACCAAAATCCCATTTTCTCCGAAACGACTGAATAGATCGAGGCCAAACGTTGCAGGCAGAATCGCATACCCATGACAAACAAAAAAGTCAGCGAGCATGACGTCATGCATCACATCGTTTTGGAGTTATGACGTTTTTAAGCATAAACTTTTAAAACCAAGCTCCTCCCTCATTTTTGATCCTATCGAGGGGAAACTTCACAGATGTGTTCAGCATATCAGTCTACTAAAATAACCTTTTGGAATTTGCGATAGGCGACGTGGTTTGGCAGATATAAATAATTAAACGAAAATATTTTTATAAAAATTAACTCTTGAACCGCTTCATTGATCGACGTGAAACTTTATATTATAGTAGACGTAATGAAGTGTAACGTGTGTGCAAAATATTTGAACATGATTGGATGTATGGTCTGGAAGCTAGAAGTTGTTATTGCATGAAGAAGAAGAGTCTTCTAGCGTGGGCATGGAATTAATTATCACACTGCACATGACGAGCAGGCAAAGTACGGAGCGACCTCACGGGGTCATTTTGACCGCAAATAAAATTCTGATTTCAGATTTGTCAATCGTTGAGGTATATTAACACACGACCAAAACAGATTTGGCGAAATTCCAACGATTTTTGACGGAAATATAACATTTGTGTGATTGTGTCTGCATTTCAGTAAAGTAAAGTGTGTGCCGTGTCTGCATTTAAAAAATTGAAACGTGGCTCATTGTAAATAACTCCATATGGGGAATAGGTGTTGTTAACGATGTCATTGGTGCCATAATTATGATGTCATAATTCGACAAGGACAACGCTTAGTCTGATCAGTTTGAAATTTATTGAGCATGATCTATGCGACAATTATTTAGAGGATATAAATTTATGATGTCATCGCTCACGTGATCTGGCAGCCATATTGGATTTAAAAAACAAACGTTCAAAAATAGAAGAGTTGGCTCACACCAAGTTGACTGCGCAGGGTAAGTATTCTATGAATACCATCTAGTTTTGTCTGCATTTGACACAGGCCATGTTTGAAACTGCTGGATTGGCGCTCCACAAGCAAAGCTTTGCATTACAAGGTGTGCTGTTCCTCGGATGGACATTAAGCTAGGGCCCCATCTGCTAGCATTAGGTGATAGATGGTATAGATCCCCACAGTGCCCTTTGATGAAGAGTAGGTGAGTTATCACAGCCATCCTAGCCAAATTCCAAATTCTTGCCTTCACCTAAAGAAGGCGCTCCATCAGAGGTATAGACGAGCACTCAAGTTACCTGCTGCACAAGAAAGAGGATAATGAACCAACATTCAGATCATGATATATCCGACAAGTTAACCTTCTCAAATGTACAGTCGGTCCCCGACATTCGCGGTACAAACATTCGCAGACCCCGTGTATTCGTGGTTGATAAAATGTGACCTGCTTCTACATTTGCAACAGTGTGCCACACGTATTTAAGGTTTTTTGTGGATGCAAAAAAAAAACAAACATCTACTACCAGCCACACACATGATACTGAAAAAAGCATCTTCCACACATTAAGCATAAAGCCGCTATACGTGTGCAACTACGGGATTCGACATATGACATTTTTTTTGAGGGCGGGAGATTCACGGTTTTTCTGACCTGCTTCTACATTTGCAGCCTTGTGCTTCGCGTATTTGTGGCTTTCATGAGATTTTCAATTTCCCCTTATGAATCACGAACCGCCGGTAACCTGTCTCCCCTTTTTCCATTGAAGCAATGTCCCCACATTTGCAGATTCAACATTCGCAGCATCTTTCAGGAACGTATCATCTGCGACTGTCAGGGTGCAACTGCATTTAAATACAATATCTAAAATACCACCACTCTCAGCCAGACATGGAGCAAGACATCTGGGAATGCATTTCAGTGTTTATATCAATTGGCTACTGTATCCACGAATGAGCCAAACGTCATATCAGGATTATTTGGACCCAATAAACTCAAGGTGGACAATCGTTCCCTCCCAAAACATCAAGACAACCACATAATACAGTAAATATGCACAAAACTCCAAATAATTTGTACCTGTGAGAGGCATCAGTAAAAAAAAAAAAAGGGAAATCTGAGCAACAACCTAAATTTGAAATCGATCATGCAACAACAAAACGAGAAATGCACGCATAATGAAAAAGATACAAAAATTTCTCCTGCAATAGTGTTTGAATAGTATACATTACTAGTGTGGTATGCTTACGTAGGTACATAATAAATAGAAGCTTTATGATAATAGGGAAGCATCACCGACCTCCTGCTAGATATCAATTTAGGTTTTTTATCAATTTATTTTATAGTAAGGGAAACATATGAAAATCTGTTAACTAAATTGTTACCAAAAGATTTCTTCACCAATATGTTTGTAAAGGTGTGTAATAACATGTGTTAAAATGTTGAAGGTCAACTCCCGTGGGAAACCCAGAAAAAAAGCTGTTGAATTCGGGTACCGAAAAATTATTTTCGAGAATTTTTATTTTTTTTAATCGGCCCTTAAGTAACTTATGAGGGGTCAAATAAGGGTTTTTCATGATTCTGAGTTGATTGTTAACATTTATATTTCACCACAGACACTCCTTTGTGGAAAAATAATTTCTAAATATATCTCATTTTCTACTTTGCAGGACATGGAGTCTAGCAATATGGATGAAGACGTTACTCCACCTGTGCTCAATTGCTTCATCTGTGCACGCTCGGATACACCAGCTGAAAGGCTCATACAGGCAACTCCAAAGGGATACTCAACTTTATTGAAACAAGCAGAAACTGTCGAAAATGTTACTGTTGTGGAACGTATGAAGGAGGCTCAAAAGGAAGGAAAACTGAGGTACCACCAGAAGTGTAAAAATGATCTGTACAACAACTTTGTTGCAACCACCAAGAAGTCAGCTCAAGCATCAAAGGCAGAGAAAGAGTCATCAAAGTTGAAGAGAAGACGCACTACTTGTGAGTTCAGTTCATCAACTGGCTGCAGTTCTAGAAGATCACAGTCAGTTGACCTCCTGTATAAGGATGTATGCATTCTTTGCAACCAACCAGCCCAGCTCTACAAAAATAATCCAGCACAAGCTAGAAAGAAATACAGAGTGCCAGATAATTTCACTGCAGATACACTGAAGGCAAGCTTGCTGAAGACAGCACAGAGTCGCGGGGATGACTGGGGCACTGAAGTCACTGGACGCCTGGAAGGGATCAACGACTTGGTAGCAGAAGAAACACTGTACCATTTGCGATGCAAACTTATGTTTGCGAGAGGTGACAGTTTGTCCAAGACTGATGAGGAAGGAAAAAGGAAGAGAGGACAGAGGAGTATTGATGAGGAGCGAGAGGCAGTTTTTATTGAATTCTGCGAATGGTTAGACTCAGAATTAGAGCATGGGGTAATGAACATGGACCAAGTCCATGAAAAGCTGCAGGAGTTTGATCAGTCACCAGAGAAGAGCCTTTCTTATTCAAGGCATTTGGTAAAGATAAAACTTCTAGAGAAATACGAAGACACCTTGTATTTCACAACACAGGAAAGAAGGGCAGATGTACTCTGTCTCGAAGATGGCACCGACAATATTCTGCGAGCGCATCATGCTAATCTTGACCATGGAGATGAGAAGACTCAGATCATAAAGACGGCACTCAAGTTCATATCCAATGATATTGCCTTGATTGATTTAGGTCCAGTCATACCCCACCACACACAGTATGACTGACATCGATAGTCAGCTGACACTTGTTCCTGCAAGCCTTCAGATGTTCTTGAGACCGATTGTCAAGACAGACGAAAGAGTTGCCGTTTGGGGGCAGAATTTTATTAAGGCCTGTCGACCTCGGTCTGGAGTATTGCCACACCAAATGGGGCTTGCCATACAACGTGATCATAGATTTGGGTCAAAATGGATGCTCAACAAGTTCCACCGGCTGGGATACACTGAGTCTTACACGGAGACACAAAACTACAAATACTGCTTCCTTAATAGTAGGAGTGGAGATGATGTTCCAGATACTTCTGGCACTCTTGACACCATTGTGGAGGAAACCGATGAACAGATCAATGATGAGGTTGCGGTTGATGCTGCGCTTGAGGATCAATCAGTGATGACAGCCAAAGTGCCAGCCAGTGAAAGTGAATTGTCAAGTAATGATCAGGTGGTCTTTATGGAGGTTGGGGAAACAAACAATGCAGTCACTCAGTTTGTTGGAGACAATATAGATTTAAACATTGTCTCTATTCACGGAAACACTCCCTTTCACTCAATGGGTTGGATCGAAGTCACCTCTCCGGCACCACCTTTGCCAGATCCACAGACAACAGCAGCTTTCCCCCGGGTGAAGTTGAAGGCACTCGACAAAGCTAAGATCCTGAGAGGAACTGAAGTAAAGATTATTCCATTTACGAACAGGAAACAGATAGGAACGGACCCCACGGCTCCTGAGGAGCTATTGCAGTTCACGAGCTGTAATTGTCATGGAGATTGCAGCAACCGGCGATGCAGCTGCAAGAAGAATGGGGTCACGTGCATCTCGGCCTGTGGAGTCTGTAATGGCATTACATGCAGAAACTGCAGTCATGATGTTGTTGAGTCTGAAGAAGACATAGACAATGACTGTTGAAACTTCTGACATTGTGAATGAGAAATAACTCTCGAGTATTATATATGTATGTGAAATAAAAGCTACTTTGTGTGTAAATGTAAAAGTGAAAATATAAATGTTAACAATCAACTCAGAATCATGAAAAACCCTTATTTGACCCCTCATAAGTTACTTAAGGGCCGATTAAAAAAAATAAAATTCTCGAAAATAATTTTTCGGTACCCGAATTCAACAGCTTTTTTTCTGGGTTTCCCACGGGAGTTGAACTTCAACATTTTAACACATGTTATTACACACCTTTACAAACATATTGGTGAAGAAATTTTTTGGTAACAATTTAGTTAACAGATTTGTGAAATATCTCATAAAATGCCCTTACTATTAGACGTGTTTACGGTTTTTACATAAATGTTCATTGAGGGTTTTATTTAACTGTTTACAGTTGTAGAAATTACAATTTTCAAATACAACATATTGATTGAGGGTTTTTCTGTTTTCTTTTTACCTACTGTATGTGTTTACCTCCGGTTTTTCACGTAAATCTTCATTTACTGATGCTTTCCGACGGTTCTGTGATTTTTTTCCCGATGTATCAGCTTCGATTTCCATCGGCACACCAAATTTCAGCTTTCTACGACACCCGAAGGTACCGAACATTAATATCATAGTCAGTCAGTCTGCCAGTGATATATTAGATCAACATCGAGATAAGACAGGGCACACGGGAGGACTAAACCCATTACCATTCTACTTTCAGCTTTAATGAAAGGAAACAGAGTGAAAAGGCATAACAAGAAAAATGTTAATGAATAAAGGAAAGTGATTTTTTTTTTAAACCAAACCGAGGCTCGTGGGAGACCAAAACAAAGGAAGATCACAAGGTTTTTAAACACACAAGAGGCGGAAGGGAAGAAGCAGACATTCACCAGATAAACAAACATGACCTGTAATAAAAGAAGGTGCTGTGAATGGAAGAAGATTAGTAGTGGGAATTAAAAAAAAAAGAAGGATATCATGAACCAACCTTGAAACAGTGATTGGACAGACGTAGGGAGGAAACATTTCGGTTGGGAAACAACGGGACAAAGGAATGCAGGTGAGTCAGAATCCTGAAGAGCGGATAAGGCTGAATGGAATTTACTCATATGACCTGCTGGAGCTGGGAAGGGGCAGGTAACTAAAGGGACAGGTGCAGCAGCTATTTCCACTAAGATGGCAAACTGTTTGATATAATGTTGAGTCATCTGCAAATTGTTTAGGAGAATTACTAAGTAAAAACAAAGAGGGGTCATTCATGAATAGCAACAATAAATTGGACCCATAATGCTACATTTGAGCGATGAAGCAGTTGAGAAGCAGCAAGCAAGAAATGCACGCTTTTGGGTGAGCACTTGACGTGTGTGCCCATCATTTTACTGATGTGGTGAATAAAATTAAATAAAACAAGCATTACGCGTAGGTCCCCCGTCGGTGAAGTGATGCGAGTTGACAAAGTGGGAGACGCAAGGCGGCCATCTTGGATTTTGACGTGGCGACCCAATTTTCAATAGCGTTCTCCCTTATGCGTAGATACACCCACAGACCAGATTAGAAGTTAGTAGTTCGTTTATTTTTCAAGATATTTCACTCACAAGGTTCAGACATATACAGTCACGTGAAAAAGTAAGTACACCCCATGTAAAGTTTTGACTTTTTCAACATATTTCAACATACAGCTATTTGATCTTCATTTCAACAATATTGATAGATAAAGGTGATATAATGTAACAAATATCATGAAACATTTACATTTTGTAGTCCATTGTATAATTTAAATAAACATAAATGCAAATTTCGCATGTGGAAAAAGTAAGTACACCCCTACATTTATCACTACTTCAAATACCTAAAATTAGAATCAGGTGCACCAGCTCAGGTGCAAATGATTAGAACATCGTCAGAGAGGATCTTGGAGGAACCTGTCTTATTTCAACCTCACACATTTAGTATGGTTTGCTCTTTGTTGTTGAAGTGTGCGGCGCCACCATGCCCAGATCAAAAGAGCTCTCTGAGGCCTTCAGAAAGAAAGTTATAGATGCCTACGAGTCTGGAAAGGGATTTAAAAAGATCTCCAAACAATTTGAAATTAATCATTCGACTGTCTGGAAGATCATCTACAAGTGGAGAAGATTCCAAGCAACTGCCAACTTGTTCAGGCCAGGCCACTCCAGCAAGTTCAGCCCGAGAGCAGACCGCAAGATGCTGAAAGAAGTCTCGAAGAACCCCAGAATGTCATCAAGGGACAGCCAGGTAGCTCTTGCCACTGTTGATGTCAAAGTGCACGAGTCTACCATCAGAAAGAGGCTGCACCAATTTGATCTACATTAGAGTTGTGCCAGGGGCAAAACTTTGCTGTCCAGAAAGAACATCAGGGCAAGACTAAAGTTTGCCAATGAACACCAAGGCATAGACCAGCACTTTTTTTTTTTCTTTTTTTTTGTTCATACAACATCGAGGCTCGTGAAAGAGCTAACGTTAATCACACAAAAAGTCAAACCGACACACAAAACACAAAAAACAAGGGGAGCGGCGGACAAGATGGGCAGAGAGGGGGAAGGACACAAACACAATATTTGAGAGCAGGGACATCGGGAGGACTTGGGGGGAGGTGGGAGAGGTATAAAACATATGAACACTGCAAGGACTCTGGGGTGAATTCGCGGGGGTAGAAAAGATCAAGGTTTTGTATGGGGGAAGATAAGAAATGGGGGTGAACAGCTGTTTTAAAGACCTGGAGGGAGGAGTGGGATTGAAGGGCGTGGGGGAGTTTGTTCCAGAGGCGGGAGAAAAGAGGAATGAAAGAGTGAAGGTGAGCAGAGGGCTTAGATTTTGGCAGTTTAACCATAAGAGGGTTGCAGGAAGATCTTGTGCGACCTGAAGGAATATTGGGGGGGACAGAGCACAGAGAGAGCTGGGGGAGCAACGCCGGAGAGGAGACGGTAGAGACAGAAATACCACCAATCTGCCTGCGGTGAGTGAGTGAAAGGCCCTCGGAGTTAACTTCATCACAGGAGATTCCAATGATTCTGAAAGCTTTGGCCTCAACAGCGTGAAGCCGAGCTAGGTGTGAGGCAGGATCACCAGCCCAGAGGGGGGAACAGTATTCCATTGAGCTGTGGATGAAAGCCTTGTATGTGGTGAGGAGCTCAGGTGTGCCAAGGAAGGACTTCGCACGACGGAGGATGCCCAGTCGGTGACTGGCTTTGGAGGCCAGCTTGGAAATGTGGTTTTCCCAAGAAAGATCATGGCAGATAGTGAGACCCAAAAGCTTGAGCGACAGAACTTCTTGGAGAGGATTGTTGAGAAAGTAGATGGGAGGGTTTTCCAGTCAGTCCTTTCGGAGAGACATTGTGAGAGTGTGAGATTTGTCAGGATTGAAAGACATGTTCCACTTGTTTGACCAGTCTGTGATTTTGTCCAGGTCTGCAGAGAGTGAGGAGGCTGCAGACTGCCGATCTGAGGGGTGAGGAATGGAGCGGCAGAGAGTTGAGTCATTTGACTTCTGGAACAATGTGCTCTGGACAGATGAGTCAAAGGTAGAGCTATTTGGCCACAGTACTAGAAGACATGTTTGGCAAAAACCAAAGACAGCATTTGACCACAAGAACCTGATACCAACTGTAAAGCATGGTGGTGGAAATATTATGGTTTGGGGCAGCTTTGCTGCATCAAGGCCTGGGCAGCTCACCATCATATAATCCACTATGAATTCTTCATTGTACCAGAGGGTGCTTGAGGATAATGTGAGGCCATCTGTCAGAAAGTTGAAGCTCAACCGAAGGTAGACCTTGCAACATGACAATGACCCGAAACATAGCTGTAAATCCACCAAGGAATGGCTGAAAAGAAAGAAATGGAGGGTTCTGGAATGGCCAAGTCAAAGCCCGGATCCAAATCCCATCGAGATGTTGTGGGGGGATTTGAAACGAGCTGTGCATGCAATTGTGCATGCAGTGCAAAAAAAAATTGTTCAATAAATTATTGCAAAGTCAATTTTTCATTGTTTTTTGTTCAAATAGATCACCTTTATCTATAGATACTGTTTAAATGAAGATCAAATATTGATATGTCTACATATGTTAAAAAGATTTTAAAAAACATTTCATGAGGTGTACTTACTTTTTCCACATGTGAAATTTGCATTTATGTTCATTTAAATTATACAATGGACTACAAAATGTAAATGTTTCATGATATTTGTTATATTATATCACCTTTATCTATCAATATTGTTGAAATGAAGATCAAATAGCTGTATGTTGAAATATGTTGAAAAAGTCAAAACTTTACATGGGGTGCACTTACTTTTTCACATGACTGTACATACATACCGACGGACAAACACTGTTCTAGACGGCTTTGACCCTATGGGCTACGCCGTATTAAAAAAAAAAAAAAAAAAAAACCCCCCACATTCGGATCTTCACCAAAATGTAATCATTCGTTCTTGTCCTCTCCACCAAATTTCGTCGGAATCCGTCCACACCTTTTTGAGATATCCTGTTTAAAGACAGACAAACAGACAGCCACACAGACAAGGGTGAAAACAGATCCTCCGTCCAACTTCGGTGGCAGAGGTAAGAATGGATATTTTAAAACATGTAGTTGTTGTTTGTGTGCTGCCTTATATTTTTACCCCCACCAGCAAAGGTGGACGGAGGTTATGTTTTCACCCCTGTCTGTATGTTTGTCTGTCTGTCTATCTATCTATCTATCTATCAGCAGGATATCTCAAAAAGTTGTGGATGGATTCAGACAAAACTTGGTGGACAGATTGCGTGTGTAACAATGACGAATCGATTAGACTTTGGTGAAGATTTGAATAAGGATCCAGATACGAGAAATTTTTGATTTTCTAAGTGATATAGCACAATATCTCAGAGTTATGGACGGATTCGGATTAAACTTGGTGGATGAGTTAGTTCGGTGACAAGAACAAGTCGATCTGATTTTGGTTCAGGTCAGAATCCGGAACCGATCGATCAGTGGATACAAAAGGTAAACTGTTCAGCCTGGAGGAAGTATGCGCTCTTCTCAGTGTCATTCTAGTTTTCCATTGCTTTGGGAAGTATTACTATACATAATTTTGTGTGCTCCTTCTGTGTCCTTCATAAGGGTTCCCTGCTGTCATACAATAAGAAATGTTAGTTGTAACCACCGAGTTAGGCTTGCATTCCCGGTTCTTCTTCTTCAAGCACGGAAATACCTGCACCCAAGCATGGAATACCTTCAAGTTTGGATTCTGATTCATAGATGCCATCAATTGATAATAAAGAAGAAGGAGCATGTTCGGAGTTGAGTGGCCAAGGTAGAAACCAAACTGATGATTTAACCATTGGAGACGAGCGTTACGCCTAGGTCCCCTGTCGGGGAAGTGATGTGAGTTGACAAAGTGGAAGACGCAGAAAACATGTTATGATATGATATTTCGCTCACAAGGTTCAGACATACATGGTGGCGGCCATCTTGGATTTTGACGTGGCGACCCAATTTTCAATAGCGTTCTTCCTTATGCCTAGATACACCCACACACCAGATTAGAAGTTGGTACTTCGCTTATTTTTCAAGATATTCCGCTCACAAGGTTCAGACATACATGGCGGCGGCCATCTTGGATTTTGACGTGGCGACCCAATTTTCAATAGCGTTCTTCCTTATGCCTAGATACACCCACACACCCGATTAGAAGTTGGTACTTCGCTTATTTTTCAAGATATTCCGCTCACAAGGTTCAGACATACATGGCATCAGACATACATGGCGGCGGCCATCTTGGATTTTGACATGGGTTGCACCCACACACCAAATTCGAATGCGGTCCTTCGCTTACGCACGCATGCACGTACGCACGCACGTCTGCACGCACACACGCACGCACACACGGACGGAGGGGAAAGCCATAGTCCCCCTTTCGCTCCGCGGTGTGACGGGGGACAAAAAGGAATGATGATGTCTGCAGTGATTAATTATTCCCATGGTTTTTTTTTGTTAAGGGAAGCAGGATGACTGGTCCAAAGTAGGCAAGTGTCAATCAACCCATTTTGGGGATGAGGACAGAGATGCCAGTTCAGGAGAGCAGGATACTGATATCGGGTCCTGTAGCAGAGGAGATATAAAAACAAGTCTGACAGAAGAAACTTCTTGGCCTTCTTATGCGGAAATCTCAGTGTCCAAGGGGCAGTGGGTAACGGATGGCAAAGAGGATGAAGAGTGCCGGGTTAGTTTGGACTCTAACTTTGGAAGCAAATATAAAGTTCATATATTCCACCTTGCCATGTGCAGAGGCTGATGTGCAGGTACATCTGTGTAGCGATGATATGGAGGGAAAGCAAACACCGGAGATCGACTTAACCAGAAGCCAAAAGGCCTTGGAAAAGGGAGACAGGTGAGAGATATCTCAGCTTTTAGATAAGCCAGCCATTGTATTCTGATCTGCCCAAGAACGATAGATATATTTATTGTTGGCTTCGAAGAGCGACCGAAGATTTCAATAAGCCGCGGTTGTCTTCAAAGTTATAAAAGCGAGCCGCTTAGAAGCAACTGCAACATCAGAGGCCTATGTATAATCAAGGCTGAGAAGATGGGCAGGTCAACTGGCAGCAGAATATGAACGAACCTACAGATACATTCAAGTGAACAAGTATTTCTTGGAAAACATTATCAATACAAGATGTGGAGGAGATGATACAGTACAATAGGAAATTGAAGCCATTGAGCACTGCTTTCCACTAAGGGGTACAAGAGTGAACCTTGAAATGAAGAGAAATGAAGAGTACGGTGTATCAGAACCTCCCTTATGTGAATTGCCAAACTGTACGGTGCTTAATCAGCTCTCCGATTACAACCAATGAGGTTGTAATATCAATGACATGATCAAAGGAGCCGAATGGGGCTGAAGAGGTGCAGGAGAGGATTCGAGAAGAGTTGGTAATTACCAGATCCCTTGGAGAAGATGAACATCAATGAGATAATTAACAATGAAGATACAAGAGAGATAATTCACTGAATGCGTCAGGCCTGATGTCTCAGAGAAGGCCTTTCAATGAACTTGTGTTGCATTCTGATGTCTGGACAATTGACATAGGTAGTAGTAATAACGTCATCCAATCTGAAAAAAATGATTTCAGGTAGGTGGTTACTGTCAGGTCCATGTTGGAAAAAGCAAGGAGTAGAGGGAGTCGTTATCAAAGATTGGCAGGTGGAGATAGTGGTATACACCACACGGAGAAAAAGCAAGTGGTTTTAAAGATGTATGAAGAGCAAAAAGGTTTTCAGAAGGGTATGCGGGGGTAGAAGTAAGCACACCATGTGGCGGACAGAGTTTCTGATGAAGATTGAAGTGAAAGACAGAATAACCAGGACAGGATAAATAGGATTCGGAATGCCCTGTGAAAGGAAGATCTGGGAGAGGTGAGAGCAATCTTGGAAAAAGAGACATCTGTAATGTTAGAATGGAGTACTCTGATGTTTGCGGCCCACACTAATTTGAGAAGAAATGTGTGCTAGAGTGGGAGTGCAGGTACAAGAGGAGGGGTGAAGGGCAAAGCTGAGGAGTGGAGAGGGGGAAAGACAGAAAAGTGACAGAAGGCAGGGAAAAGGGTGGTGAAGGCAGGAGGGTTACGTACAATAAAATGGAGGACAAAGGGAGGCATGGGAAGGGAAGGATAACATTGGCAGGGTGTGTGGTTGCAGAGGAAGAAAATGGGCAGGGTGGTGGTGGCAGAGGAAGAAAATGGGCAGGGTGGTGGTGGCAGAGGAATAAAGGAATTAGTAGTTGATAGACAAAAGTGGCATGGCAGTAGTAGCAGAGGGAAAGGTGGCAAGAGAGGAGGGAGTAGTTGTATAGTATGGCACAAGGCACAAGGCCAAGCACCATAATACAGACGCACACCGCAGGGCTCAATCATATAAATCCCAATTACTGTAGGTTTGAAGTTTATCATGGCCATAAGCGATATTCCGGCACCCATTTCCGAGGCCATAAGAGGATAATAAGGTGCGGCTTAGAAGGATTCAATGAAGACAGAGGATTGGGTTGAAAAAGAAGAAAAGAGGCATGGAGGGGAGAGCGTGAATGCCAACCTCGAAAACAAGCCAACAACTACACAAAACACGACCGAATCACGTGGTATAAAAATAGCACAGCTTCAACAATGCAAGCAATAAAATAGGTGCGCAAAGCAAATTACAACACAGACTCACCTGGCCAAGAGTAGCAAGTGCAATAAACCACCCCTTCTAATGGCCACTCCATTGCAGGTAATAATCGTTTTCTTTTTATGGTACACAATAAATTACAACAAGGAGTAAAGGTTTTGAAAAATAAATTTTCTCAAAGCTCGTTTGAGACCGACGAATACCTGTTGTGTAAACTCCTCCAGTGAACAGTTTATTTGAAAATACTGTATATGAATAGCATTTGGGACGGATCCCCAAAAGGTTTTGCACAGACATTCCTATTTACAAGGCTAGCGGTTATATAATGGGTGGTTAAGGGAAACAAATTTGTGGTTCTCCACGATGCAGCACGACAACCCCACTGTCAAGGTATTGTAGGGTGTTCAGCAGGTACCCTTCAGCAGATAATCAAAATCCCCTTTGAGATTTCAAGGTTATTCCATGCCCATCTTGACTTTGGATGTCCCGCGGATGGACGTTAAGCTCGGTGTCCTGTCTGCTTACATTGTTTGGTGGACGTAGAAGATCGAACGGCGTCCCTCGCAAAGAATAGGTGAGTCAATGCCGGCATCCTGGCGAACTTCCAATTTCCTGACACCTTTGGTGAAACGTCAAGCCTGAACAGCCAGTTCATGAAAATATTTGGCTACAAACTCCCCCCATGGCTGACCGTGAAAGAAGGTGCGATAAATAAGTGCCACTGTAATAGTCCTACTCATAGTAGAATCCCTTGATGTCGTTACCCCACGCACGTAGCACAAAGCTGGGTTAAGCAATTGGTTCACTCTGTTTGTCTGACAGATGTCAGTTAATGATTGAGGAACTACTTCGTTACCTCTGCCAATGAAGATGGACAGAGGTTGTGTTTTCTCCCCTGTCTGTTTTTCTGTGAGCAGGACATCACAAAAATTTGTTGACGGAATCAGACAAAGTTTGGTGGACAGGTTACCCACCCGTGTGACAAGGACCAATTGGTTAGACTTTGGTGAAGATCTGGATCCAGATACGAGGAGTTATAAAAGTGATTCTTCACCATTGAGAGATGGGGCCGTATTATGACAAAACGTAGTGGATGAGTTGGTTCGGTGACAACAAGCCGATTATATTTTGGTTCAGGTCTGGTTGCAGATCTGGCCTATCAGTGTGGCATACAATATGCAAGCTGTTCCGAGTGCCATTCTAGTTTCAATTGCATTTTCTATTTGAGCACGAATTGGAACATGAACCTGCAGTTTAGCAGTACTTTGGCTCTAAATTTGACAAATTATATAGAGTCTCGTCCCAAGCGGGCATGCCCATTCGTACACCAAATGTTTCAGTCTGTCTGTCTGCCTGGCAGCCAAATAAAATGAAAATCATTCCGAACAGGAAATTTACTGTTTTGAAGGATGTTATAAATGACACAAACAACAGGCATGACGAACTAATGTAACGTGTTACATAAGGGGGTGTAAAAGAGGGTCCATCAATGGCGGTAAACTTCTGATTCAATCCTTTTTTTTCCCTACAACTCTCAAAAAGTACTTTATTTAAATTCTATTTTATACCCTCGGACCCTGCTATTCGCAGGGGATATGTTCCTGGAAAATCCGCGAATAGAAAAACCCGCAAATAGCGGGGCATTGTTTCAATGGAGAAAGGGGGATAGGTTTCCCTAGTCATGAAAATCCGTGAATAGAGAGGACCAAACCGCAAATAGAGAGGCAAAATCCACGAATGTCGACGATAATCCGCGAAGGTCGATGAAAGTCCCGCAAATGGCGACGATAATCAACGAAGGTTTTATAAGTACAATAAAGCGAACGGCTAGTGAAAATTTTTTTTTTGCGCCCCTGAAAAACTGCGAATTCGCAGAACACAGCCACGAATAGGAAAAAACAAAACAAAGAAAAACGCGATTTCGCAGAACATGGCCGCAAATAGAAAAAAACCACGAATTTGTGGGACACTTTTCCACGAATAGAGAAACAGGTCACATTTTATCACCCGCAAATATGCGGAACCCATGAATAGCGGAACCACAAATAGCGGGGTCCGACAGTATTTGAAAACCGCGGAACACAAATCACCCTGTTTGTACTTCCAAAAACTCTCAGTTTACCAGTACTTGTGCAAAATTTTACGCCGTCTCAACCAATTTTGCCACGCCCTGAGGACAAAGTGACGGCAAGATTCAGAAAAGAAAACTGGTGGCACCTGGCGACGCAACGACAGAGATAACTTCGTCCAAAAGATCTGATTATTTAAGAGAATCTTGTTTTTCGTCCTCAAATAATTGCAAAATCGTCAGTTTCTCCAAGAAGAGTTGGCAGAAGGTTCTGGACTGTTTCGTTTGACCCATCGGCTTCGTATGGTTGCCATCATGCCTGTTCAAGGTTCACAACCAAAGGTAATATAGATCATTCTCGGAAACACAAAGCAAGAGTTGAAAAGACCCTTCCCATGTCCTTTCAAGACTACGCGGGGTAAGGTATTCAATGAACTCTCTGGTTGTATTTGCTTCACCGGCTGTGAAATTGAGGATGGCCATAAAAATGAGATGATGCCATGATGATGCCATCAAAAATGAGATGATGCCACCAGTAGAGGCCTTGCAAAAGAAGCATTGCTGAAAATTTGATCAAAATAATCCGGCATTACAAGTCAATATTCAGCATTCATTGGTCAAGTTAAAGATCACATGGTGTCTTTTACTGAAGAGTACATACTACAAAAGTTATCAACGGCACATTCAACAAATTAAAAACCCTTCCACCTTCCGTTGAATGTCAAGTCTCGTCAGCCGGTTCGCAAAATACTCGGGTCATGGAAGCTTGACCTTTAAGAGTGGTATTATTGGTTTAAAGCTCGTGGAGGATCTTTTGCACTTTCCTTTAAATAAAGAACATTAGGATATTAAAATTTAAGCATAAGTACATGAAGACCTGGGCAAATTAGTGCAACAATGGCAATAAAACTTCGAGCCACACCGTCAATATACAAGTGTGATGAGCATGCAAATTTATCTAGGTCGGTATCAGCCCCGAGGTCTATTCTTGTTCGAAACGTAACGAAGTACAAAGGAATATTTGCAAGGCAAAGCACAACAGAATCTATTGCATCAGAACAGAAAACAAAAACAGCTCCTTCGTCAACCGAGAGGGAAACGAAACTTCTAATGCAAAATCAGCAACAACAACAACGTTTGCCCTTTTAGACCATGGATTGAATGCCAGACTGAACGCATCTCAGTTTTTTTGGAGTTGTGGAGATTCTGAGGTTACGTACAAACCTGGCCTTGAATTTGCCAAATCAGTCACCACCGGATTATTTGCGATCAAACAATTTGCAAAAGGTTATTTGACGTCACGGGTGTCCCGAAGACACAGCCGCAAGCAAAACGTGCGGTCCCTAGCACCTTTCTGTTGTGCATTTCCAAAGTTTTAGAGATAAGTTTTGGCTTTATTGAGCAGAGTTAACCTCATCATAATGGTGACGACCTACTTTTTTTTATTTACAACATATACAACCACAATGACAAACTGTGCTCGTTCCAATCAGTGCATGAAGCACACAAAATTATGGCTTTTCATGTGCAGCAATGTTCTTGGCTCGACATCGACTGAAGATGCGTGATTTTGGAGAACCTCATGATCCCTTCTTAATTATTTTATCTCATTACTACTTTGAAATAAAAAATACCTGTGAAAAATAGCAGAAACTCCACAATACGAGCAGGGTGCATCATTTGCATAAAATATATAATAATAAGAAATTTAATAAATTATGGATTTTTTTTATTAAAATAACTGAATGATCGTTTTGAGGCCATTTTTCCCCGCTAGAGCGGGGGTTAGCCTTGCGGGCCCCATGACAATCATGGTTCCCTGTTTGAGGCAATGTTTTTATGGCCGGATGCCCTTCCTGACGCCAACCCTTGGTCGCCTCTTACGATGCGCAGGGATACGGTGCACCTATTCTAAACCGGGGTACACACCGGGATTTTTATTTTTTATTTTAAATAACTAAAAAAAATAATAATAATAATTATGGATTTAATAAATTACGGATCTTCAGGACGATCTTTTATTTTCACACTTCTTCAAGTTAAACGAGAAAGATGATCCTGAAGCTACATCAGTAACTTATTTAATTTATTCCGATTACAAATATATATATATATATACATATATATACATATATATATATATATATATAAATAAATTAATATATATATACATATATATATATATCTTCGATATATATATATGTAAGAAAGTTTTTGTTTGTTTGTTTGTTTGTTTGTCTGCACGCGCTAATCTCCTGAACGGTGAAATATAGGAGGAAACGTCTGAAACAAAAAATGTCCGGACGGGCCCCGGGAAGGTTTTAGGCTAGGTGGCGAGGCCGGTCGAGGCCGCCTCGGCCGGGCTGGGCCCATTTCGCAATAAATCTTCTTCTTCTTTCAAAATTCTCTTGAAGTACAATTTATGCACTTAATAGGAATATCTGACCGATTGCAACACATGCTTTCAAAATTCTCTCTCGCGGGGCCCGACAGAAGAAAGAACAAGGATCGTTGAGCACTAACTGATACTGGGCTTGCGTCAGACCGATGTACAGAAGATTAAATTCATTCAAAAAGAAGCCGGGCAACGCCGGGTGCATTCAGCTCGTCTACTGTATAAGAGAGATGTCTGTCTGTCTGTGTGTCGCCATTTTTCGAAGAGATGGTGGAACGGATCTTCGTCAAACTTTCAGAGGTTCATCAGTGAGTGCCTGGGAGTGTTTGTGGCCAAAAAAAAAATTATGAAAAAAAAAGAAAGTTCGTTTTTTTGGAGTTCGCTCGATATAACTCCACTATCTTCCGCTCCATTCCTCATCCCTCAGATCGGCAGTCTGCAGCCTCCTCACTCTCTGCAGACCTGGACAAAATCACAAACTGGTCAAACAAGTGGAACATGTCTTTCAGTCCTGACAAATCTCACACTCTCACAATGTCTCTCCGAAAGGACCGACTGGAAAGCCCTCCCATCTACTTTCTCAACAATCCTCTCCAAGAAGTTCTGTCGCTCAAGCTTTTGGGTCTCACTATCTGCCATGATCTTTCTTGGGAAAACCACATTTCCAAGCTGGCCTTCAAAGCCAGTCGCCGACTGGGCATCCTCCGTCGTGCGAAGTCCTTCCTTGGCACACCTGAGCTCCTCACCACATACAAGGCTTTCATCCGCAGCTCAATGGAATACTGCTCTCCCCTTTGGGCCGGTGCTCCTGCCTCACACCTAGCTCGACTTCACGCTGTTGAAACCACAGCTTTCAGAATCATTGGAATCTCCTGCGATGAAGCTATCTCTGAGGGCCTTTCACTCACTCACCGCAGGCAGGTAGGTGGTCTTTCTGTCTTCTACCGACTCCTCTCCGGCCTTGCTCCCCCAGCTCTCTCTGTGCTCTGTCCCCCAAATATTCCTACAGGTCACACAAGATCTGCCAGCAATCCTCTTATGGTTAAACTGCCAAAATCTAGACTCTCTGCTCACCTTCACTCCATTCCTCTTTTCTCCCGCCTCTGGAACAAACTCCCCCACTCCCTTCAATCCCACTCCTCCCTCCAGGTCTTTAAAACAGCTGTTCACCACCATCTCTTATCTTCTCCCATCCAAAACCTTGATCTTTTCTACCTCTGCTAATTCACCCCAGATACAATTTTTGGGAAATTCCAACTTCTTTCTTGGAAGTCCAAGCAGTGTCCATATGTTTTATACCTCTCCAACCTCCCCCCAAGCCCTCCCCCTCCCACATCTCTCTCGATGTCCCTGCTCTCAAATGTTGTGTTTGTGTCCTTCCCCCTCTCTCCCCATCTTGTCAACCGTTCCCCTTATTTTTGGTGTTTTATGTGTCGGTTTGACTTTTTGTGTGATTAATGTTCGCTCTTTCACGAGCCTCGACCTTGTATACAAATATATATATATATATATATATATATATATATATATATATATATATATATATATATATATATATATATAACTCGATCGTGCCGAAATCGCTCGATGGTGCCAAAGCCTTTTTTAATGAATGACGTTTTGTATTTATTTATTTATATAAATATAAAAGCATATATAAATATATATATATATATATAAATATATAAAAACTTGTACAAAGGTGTCCTATAGCACGATTCCTGAAATTCGCAAATGTTTCATGGACAACATGGTGGTAAGAATACATAGAGTTGACGAATCCTTTTTGGTTTTCCAGGTCAAACGGCATGAAATCAAAGAAGCTTCAGATGCGTTTCGACCCGACGGGCATCATCAGGTGCGTTTTAACAGTAACAAGGTACGAACACGGCGCGCTCACCGTTACTGGACTTGAGATCCCGATGGATTATGGCCACCGGGGCTTTCTCGTGCAGGTACAACATCCCTCGGCCGATCTGCACGGCCCAGTCGAGCAGGATGTCCGGCGGGATCCGGCGACCCACGAGCACCCGGTTGAGAGGACCCCCGAGGGCGTACTCCATGATGAGGCACGGGTTGGGCGGCTCCAAGCACACGGCCAGGAGGTCGATGATGTTCGTGTGTCTCAACATGGAGAAGAGCTTCGCTTCCTGGCGGACGCTGTCCAGGGTGGCCCCGATGTCCTCGTCCGCGTTGTGTCGCGCCGCCTTGACCGCCACCTCCAGGTCGTTCCACGAGCCCCGGTACACCTTGCCGAAGCCCCCGGCGCCGATGATCTCCTGCAGGCGCAAATCATGGAAGTGGATGTGGGCGGGAGAGACCAAGGTGGCTCCGGGTCGTGCGCTCGGGAGCTTCGAGTAGGCGCCGTTGATCGCCCTGATGTTCGCCACGTAGTTGCTCGGGAAGATGCCCACCTTGTTGTGCACCTTGCCCTTCCACCAACCTTCGTCGCCCGACACCTTGGCGTCGTGCGAGAGCACCTCGACCCGATCTCCGGGCCGGAGGGTCAGCTCGTCCTCGGAGCTCGCGTCGTAGCTGTGCACGGCCGTCCACACGGGGTTGGGACGTCCGTACGGGGCGACGTCGCCATTCCGCCGGGTGTCCCGCAGGCTCCAGCTCTTGAAAATTCCCCTCAGCGGTTCCATCGGCCACCGGGGATCCGGCGTCCGGCTGCGATCACCTCTCCGGACCGGCCGGCGCGCCGGACATCGTTAGACGTTACGGGAACGGAGGATCGGCGCCGAGGGGACCGCGGAGTCCCGCCAATGGCATCGTAACTCGCGGGTCGCCTCAGGAAGCTCGCGCAGGCAGACGTGACGTAGCGGGTGGGGCTCAAGTCCCGTACGTCACGAAGACATCGCGGGAATGAGCATCGATCGGTAAAAGCGGAGCCAAGTGGTGCCATCTGCCGGATCTGTAATCGCGCCCGTCAACAGACATCGCGAGACGTCACCCCGAGTGATACCACGGCTTCTTCTTCTTCTTCTTCTTCTGGTCAAATTCCTCAATCGACTCTTGTGTAGACAGTTCCAGCCAATCACGAAGATGATCCTTTAATTTACATTTTACCTTGTATTTTTCGGCCGATCTTTATCGTGTCCCAGGCAAGGTACTCCATGATGGGTCATCCACCCAATTAGAAACTGCTTCATCGAACTCTAAAACATTTGATGCCCATGATCTCCTTGAAGCAAATGAAGAGCTTGAATGTTCGGCTGATTTAGTGTCTTCCCAGGATCAACCGGTTGTCGTAACCTTTTACTGTTGGAGTAACAAGTCGTCGGAAAGAGCAATTCATTCACCCAAAGCAGTTTCGGCAGCTGGGACATTTGGTGGATTGTACACGTGTTGGTCCGTGAACTACAAAATAATAAAACAAGAATGACGTCATGCAGAGCACGACACTTGCAAAATCCACCCCCACCCCAAAAGATGCATCAAATGGATACATCAAATTGCCATGGATACATCAAATTGTCCATTTCATCAAGATTAAAATTGCCAATCTTAATCATAGCTCAGGTCAATTGGATGAAAATTGATGATTTTAGATGTTTGACCTTGAGTTGACCTTTGACCTCAAAAACAGTATGCTTACCAAATTACTGACTCAATATACAAATGCTGTTCAATTTTCAAGTCAATCGGATGAAAAATGGTGATTTTGGAAATTTGACCTCCAAATGACCTTTGACCTCAAAATCAATAGGCTTTTCAATTGTGACGGCCTCTACAACTTATCGAAGCTTCATGACGATCGGTTTAGAATTGTGACCTGTAGATGACTGACAGACAAACAGACAGAATAACTCACGCAACCGACCAATATGCTTGAAAAATCTTCGCTTTTGCAAGTAACAAAAAGACGTCATGCAGAGCATGATACTTGCAAAATCCACCCAAAATTTGGTTATTTGGAGAATTTAATGGTCTTTAAGGGTCTTCAGGGTGTTTTGGGTCTTCGGGTGTTTTGGGTCTTCGTGTGTTTTGGGTCTTCCGGTGTTTTGGGTCTTATGATGTCTGAAACACACTGAAGACCCTTGATGACCCCTTATTTTGGGTCTTTTGATGTCTTCAGGGTGTTTTGTGTCTTTGGGGTGTTTTGGGTCTTCTGGGTCTTCGGGGTGTTTTGGGTCTTCAGGATCTATTTGGGTCTTCGGGGTATTTTGGGTGTTTTGGGTTTTCGGGGTCTTCAGGGTGTTTTGGGTCTTCTGGGTCTTTTGGTTCTTCAGTGTCTTTTAGTTCTTCAGGGTCTTTTGGTTCCTTTGGGTATTTGGGGTCTTTTGGGTATTCGGGGTATTTTTGGTCTTCGGCATACTCTGAGCCTTTAAGGGTATTTTGGGTCTTCGGCATCCTCTGAGCCTTTAAGGGTCTTTTGGGTCTTCGGGGTATTCAAGGGTCTTTGTGGTCTTCAGGGTGTTTTGGGTCTTCGGGGTGTTTTGGGTCTTCGGGGTGTTTTGGGTCTACGGGGTGTTTTGGGTCTTCGGGGTGTTTTGGGTCTTCGGGGTGTTTTGGGTCTTCGGGTGTTTTTGGGTCTTCTGGGGTGTTTTGGGTCTTTGGGGTGTTTTTGGTCTTTGGGGCCATTTGGATCTTCAGGGTATTTTTTGAGCCTCGGGCAGGGCCTCCAATGGTATTTTGGGTCTTTGGGGTGTTTTGGGTCTTCAGGGTCTTTAGGATCTTCGTGGTATTAAGGGTCTTGGGGGATTTAAAGGGTCGTCAAAGGTCTGAGGATCTCAGTCGTCTAAACGTAATTAAGAGGGTTAATTAATAGGGTGTTAATAATTTTATTTGAAGAAGAAGAATACATTTTGGTCGCATACATAACCACATATGTTTGCTCTATTAGTCTATTATAATAAGATTATAAAAAGATGTTCAATTTTCCAGGCAATCGGATGAAAAATGGCGATTTTAGAAATTTGACCTCCAGATGACTTTTGACCTCAATCAATAGGCTTCTCAATTGTGACGACCTCAACAACTTAGGGAAGTTTCATGACGATCGGTTTAGAATTGTGACCTGTAGACGACTGACAGACAAACAAACAGACAGACAGACAGAATAACGCACAAGACCAACCAATATACTTGAAAAATCTTCGATTTTGCAAGTAACAAGAAGATGTCATGCAGAGCATGATACTTGCAAAAATTCACTCCCCCCCTCCCCCCCCCCCCCCCCCCCCACACACACAAAAAAGGTGACCATGGATACATCAAATTGTCCATTTCATCAAGATTAAAATTGCAATCTTAATCATAGCTCTGGTAAATCGGATGAAAATTGATTTTAGAAGTTTGACCTTGAGTTGACCTTTGACCTTTTGACTTCAAAATAGTTGGTTTACCAATTCAGTGATGCACTATGTAATATTGCAGTTTAATTCTCAAGTTAATAGGATGAAAATTGACAATTTTTCAGATAAAAATTGATGAGTTTGAAGTTTGACCTTTCAGTTGACTTTTGACCTTTTGACCTCAAAAATAGTTGATTCCAAATTCAGTCACTCAATAGGCAAATGCTGTTCAACTTTCATGGCAATCAGATGAAAAATGACGATTTGAGAAATTTGACCTCAAAATGACCTTTGACCTCAAAATCAAGAGGCTTCTCTCCTTGGTTGTTATATCTCCATGCGCAGGTTTTAGGAGGTGGGAAGAAGTTCTCCCAGAACTCAAAATCCCCACCTCCTGTTTTGGTAAAGGATCATTATTCATGAACCAGATTGTGAAACTTCATCATCAGAGCTTCGTTCCAAGAGCTCTTTTTAGAATCCTCACTGAACCTCTGACAGCCTCCACTTGTAGCTCGTTTTCAGTGATATTCCCCGGAATGCTTTTAAAGTGCTCAGTAAGGGTTTTCTTGATCATCTCTCGTGCTCCGACTATCACTGGTACAATTTCAGCTTTCTTCAATTTCCAAGACCTCTTGACCTCATTTTTCAGATCCTGGTATTGAGCATTTTCTTGGTTTCTGAATAATTTAGTCCAAAGCCATTTAGACTAGACAGATTTCTGAGGAATGTGAATATTAGGTGCATTTTTGGGTAAAGGTTGGGAACCTCACTTTTTAACATCATTGGGGTATGCTGAATTCGATTAACCCGGTTCCCAAGCCGAATTTTGAGTTTTTGACCTTCTAATTAACATAAACAAAATGGCCGCCAAATTGCCATTTTTGGACAAATTCCTTGAACAAGCATTTATATATCATGTATATACATGCAGCTCTTTTACTTTAACTTTACAACTTTTACCCCAGAATGCACCTAGAAGCTTATACATGGCCTTTTTTCATAAATCCGTCTAATCTATATTATGGTTGGCAACATATTGAAAGAGACATTCAAACTGATATTGAAATTGGACACTATAAAATGGGAAATGGTTTTAATAAGACAATGTTTCATACAACCCTTTATTCTAAAATTAAGTATACATGGCCATGAAGCACAAGCATTCAGGAATGTCACACATGTTGTTTTGCCAAACTACATCACATTCATACAAGGTCTCTGTTTCTGACAGGCACACATTGATGTGCACCTCAACTCTGAATAGCGACATTTGCAGTGCCGAGTGTTGCATTGCTTCTGGCATGCACAACAAATCATCTCGAGGCAACTTTCTGGGATTGGACTCAGTGACATCAGAATAGGCTCTAATCATGAATCACCACGTTTCCATCCTATTTCCACAGGTGCAGGAAGGTCAGGTATGGCACAATGAGCATTTCTCCATACCATGGCTTGATAGTGTTATGAATTTTGGTAGAGTGATATATAGTCAGATAGATCTGTGTAGGTAGGTATTCGACTGTCGCGATAGGGAATCGACCTGTAATAAGTTCTATGTTTAGCTGGATGTCGGTATAAGCTGTATTGGTGTCCCCACCACGAGGGGGCGGGGCGTGCTAAGTAGTACAGGGATTATGGATAAGATTCCTTTGTTCGTCGTCCCCTCTGTCGCCAAACCTGTGTCCCTTATGGCAACGCATTCTCATATAGACACTTAGATAGGTCCTCATTGCACACATTAAATAATTCCCTCCCCTTACAATGACTGACCGGAAAGACAAGCAGGCAGCCTCCGCGTACAACACCGGTGTGGGCGACCAAGCATCGAGCAAGGCTGGGAGCCATGCCCAGGAGGACTGTTGATTGGCCAGGGGGAGGGGCGAGCAACACCACAGGGCGGGAAGCACTTGGCCAATGGGAGGGCACCAGCGCAGTCAGAAGATTCGAGAGGTCGAGAGACGAGGCTCTGATTGGGAATGCGCCAGAATTGACGTCACACGCGAGGTGACAAAAGGACTCGCTCGACGACATTTTCTCTCTCCTCCTCGTGCCCCTCCTCGTGCTGTGTCTCCTCTCTGCGCTGGACTCTTGGAGATATTGTCGCTCGGAGCTCTTGGCTGGTCTTCCCTGGTTTTCCTTTGCGCTCGCTCCCCTGGGTTCTTCTTGGTGCTTTGTGCTACAAGCGAGGCTGGCAGGTGCAGCGAGGCGCTCGGTGAAGCCTTACGGCGTGCAAACGAGGGGCGCATCGAGGACTGCGCTCGAAGCCGGACCCTCCTTGACTACAGACAGATAAGCTCGCACCCACAGACGCACATAACGAACATTTATTTTGGTGATTCCCCCTTTGTCTTGTATTTGAAATCTGGTGCGGGGACGTCCCAATTTAGAATTAGATGTTATCGTCGTGTTTCTTTGTATCGGATACCGTAATAAATCTTTATTTTTTGTACATTGAATTTGGGTTTCGTTTGAGTTGCTTTCCTCCAAGGTCGGAGTTGCCGTCGGGGCTAAAGGTACGCGCTTCCCCTTCATTCTTCCTCCCGTGCTTTTATAGCCGAATCCGATTTGACCGTCGCCTCCATTAAAGCCGTTTGGTCATCCACGGTCATGATGTTAACCGAAGGGATCGCGTGACAATAGTGCACTTGCATCAAATGGAAATGAAGACATCACTTGTCGGTAACATTGCTTCTGGTTTACCAGTCTTGGCGAACAACATATGTGATGCTGAATCAACAGAGGTTGTTCTGTGCACATTATATATTCTGCAGACGACGCTTCTGCAGATTTGATTGTCTCCTCTGTGAGTTCACCTATGCCCAAGTTCTTCAGCAGTTTATGGTGCTCTTTGAAGACGTTCCATGATGTTCGTTTGGTGTGATTTGCAAAATAGGAGGTGGTGTCGCACCCAGTTAATGCGTGAAATGGTAGCAGTGCTGTGGACAAACTTCTCGGTAGATTAGATTACCACATAGAGCTGCATGTATATACATGATATATAAATGCTTGTTTAAAGAAATTGTCCAAAAATGGCAATTTGGCGGCCATTTTGTTTATGTTAATTAGAAGGTCAAAAACTCAAAATTCGGCTTGAGAAGCGGGTTAATCGAATTCAGCATACCCTAATTATGTTAAAAAGTGAGGTTCCCAACTTTTACCCAAAAATGCACCGAGAAGCTTATGCATGGCCTTTTTCCATAAATCCGCCTAGTCTAATTGGGAACTAAAGCCTCAATCAACAGTGCCGTTGTTTGTTGTACACCGCTCCTTTCCTATTCCATCTCCAGGCGCTGCATGACGTCATTGCCAGGCACTGAAGGGGGCCCGGCGATGATGCGTGCTGAAAGGGAGTACTCAGTTTTCACTCCGGTTTCTCTTTCTTTCTTGTTTGTCCAGGCGATATCTCAGCCATCCTTTGAAATGGGAAGCTGAAATTTGGCCACAATAGTGCGTAAGTGCTTTGGCAAAAACGGTATTTTTTATTCATCAATTGATTAGTTATTTTATTATTTTCGATGAATTAAGTAGTTATTTATTTATTTCTCATCTGGGCATTATCTCAGGCACATTTTGAGCAAGGAAGCTGATATTTGGACACGACAATGACCAAAAGATTTGGCTGTAAATCGTATTTTTTATTTATTGATTAATCAATTATTTAACTATTCAATTAAAGACCTATTTAATTAATTTTCAAAAAGTTACAGATTCATATGAAACGGTGGTGGTTTAGGTATCCTATTAGCCAATTGAACAATAAATTCATTAATGTACGATTATTATTTATTCATTTTCATTATTAATCACTTATTTATTTTCTTTCTCATCTGGGCAATATCTCACATACCTTTTGAGCTAAGAAGCTGATATTCGGACTTTGAAGTGATTTGGCCATAAACGGTCTTTTTGAATTATTGATGAATCAATTCATCAATTAATTATGTTTTGATTAATCAATTACTTAATTTTTCTGATAGATAAACTATTTCATTAATGTTCTAAAAGTTACACTTTCGGATGAAATCCTGGTGGTTTGGGTATGCTATCAGTCAATTGATTAAGAAATTAATAATTTTACGATTATTATTTTTTATTTTAATTACGCAATTTTTGATTTATTGATTAATCAATTATTGTACACCTCTCTCTCCTAAAACCGTCTTTATGGGTTGCAATGCTGCACGCTGCAGGATATGTTATTTATTTATTTGTCATGGGGGCAGTGTACTTTGAATATACCTGTACTTGATCGTTCTTGAGTTGATATACTAAATGCTACTTGTTTTGCTGCAAATTCCACGAGAGTAATTTTGAAGGTTGAGGTCACGATTCATGGAGACTGTCATTTGCAAATCTAAAACTTGTGTTTTCAATATGTTCAAATAAACTTACAAACCAAATCCACAATTTCTGTAGTATCATGCTATAGACATACATTTGACACATAGCTGAGACCTTTTGCCATACTCGATTATCAGCGCGACAATAGTTACCCCGTGCATGCAAAGCCAAAATCAGGGTTAAGCAATTGGTTCACTTCTGTCCATCCATCTAACATCCATCCATCTAACTTCCATCCATCTAATCCACTCTCGTCCGTCCGATCAAGGAACAACTTCATTTCAATTAAATATTATATTTTGTGAATCGGAAAATAAACCTGCATTTAGCAGTACTTTGCCTCTGAATTTGGCCAGATCGCACATGTGCAGAAAATGAATGATCGTTTTAAGGCCATTTTTCCCCGCTAGAGTGGGGGTTAGCCTTGCGGGCCCCATGACAATCATGGTTCCCTGTTTGAGGCAATTTCTTTTTTTATGGCCAGATGCCCTTCCTGACGCCAACCCTTAGTTGCCTCTTACGATGCGCAGGGATACGGTGTACCTATTCTAAACCGGGGTACACACCGGGATCATTCATCCCAGCAAGCTGGTACTCAATTTGCCGACCTCGGAAGGATGACAGGCTGAGTCAACCACCCTGGTGCTAATTTAGCGATCGACCGGGATTCGAACCCAGGATCCCAAGCCGGCACCCTAACTGATAAGCCAACACCAGGGATCAGAGACAAATGAGATAATTTTGTTTACTCTGTCCACCTGGCTGGAAGTAAAACAAGCGTTACGCCTCGGTCCCCCGTCGGGGAAGTGATGCGAGTTGACAAAGTGGAAGACGCAGAAAACATGCTATGATATGATATTTCGCTCACAAGGTTCAGACATACATGGAGGCGGCCATCTTGGATTTTGACGTGGCGACCCAATTTTATATAACGTTCTTCCTTATGCCTAGATACACCCACACACCAGATTAGAAGTTGGTACTTCGCTTATTTTTCAAGATATTCCGCTCACCAGGTTCGCTCACAAGCCGGCAGACATACATGGCGGCGGCCATCTTGGATTTTGACGTGGCGACCCAATTTTCAATAGCCTTCTTCCTTATGCCGAGATACACCCACACACCAGATTAGAAGTTGGTACTTCGCTTATTTTTCAAGATATTTCGCTCACAAGGTTCAGACATATATATGGTGGCGGCCATCTTGGATTTCGACGTGGCGACCCAATTTACAATAGCGTTCTTCCTTATGCCGAGATACACCCACACACCAGATTAGAAGTTGGTACTTCGCTTATTTTTCAAGATATTCATCTCAAGGTTCAGACATACATGGCGGCGGCCATCTTGGATTTTGACGTGGCGACCCAATTTTAAACAGCGTTCTTCCTTGTGCCTAGATACACCCACACATCAGATTAGAAGTTGGTACATCGCTTATTTTTCGAGATATTTCGCTCACAAGGTTCAGGCATATATATGGTGGCGGCCATCTTGGATTTTGACGTGGCGACCCAATTTTCAATAGCGTTCTTCCTTATACCGAGATACACCCACACACCAAATTAGAAGTTGGTACTTCGTTTATTTTTCAAGATATTCAGCTCACAAGGTTCAGACATACATGGCATCAGACATACATGGTGGCGGCCATCTTAGATTTTGACGTGGGTTGCACCCACACACCAAATTCGAATGCGGTCCTTTGCTTACGCACGCCCGCACGCACGGACGGACACACGGGCGGAGGGGAAAACCATAGTCTCCCTTTCGCTCCGCTGTGCGACGGGGGACAACAAAATTGAAAATAATTCCAAACAGGAAGATTACTGTTTTTAAGGACGTCATAAAGGACACAAGCGACAAGCATGACCAACTAATGTAACACATTAGACAAGGTGGTGCAATAGCTATTGCGTCAACAGCGCTAAACCTCCCGAATTTTTTATGACCTTTATAATATTCATTTTATTTCAATTTCATTATAAACGTGAACAATGCATGAGGTAAAGTGTTCTATTAACTCTCACAGTTCAACTTGTCAGAAAGAAAGTTACCAAACGTGGCTCACCTACCCTAGCTCACTTGGCCCAACTGAACCCAAGGGGTACGTAATGTGAACCGGAATAACCAAAAACTTTTGCACTCAGTTACATTTTAATAATAGCTAATGCACAGACAGAGTTGGCAAGATAGCCTCGACGAGATCATAGAGGTACACACACTCACTTGAAAATTGCTGTCATAATGCCTGCTGGTAGGGGAATGGCAAACCACCTAGTCCTAGTACAAACCTCAATAAAATAATTATGAGATACTTGTCGACCAACGCACATCTTGCTTGACCACATGACGTCAGTAGCAGTATGCATGGTCGCTCGAAGAACATTGGCACCAAATATATACTGCACGCACAATATGGCATATTTATCATTCTTCTTCCTGGACGCACCAATCTGAAAACCCCTCCCACACACAACACGCCATACAAAATGGCACTTGGTCCCCACCATTTTACACCCACACGACCAAAGCAGGCCGATAGGGCGGATCTGCAACAGGATCTGAACCAAATCCTAATCGCTTGTTCTTGACACCTACCTAGCTCTTCCACCAAGTTTCGTCTTAATCCAAACATAACATTTTGAAATATCCTGCTCACAGACAGATGGACAAACACACAGGGTGAAACATAACCTCGGACCACCTTTGGTGGCGGAGGTAAAAACAGGGGTGAAAAATTACAAATAGAATGTTAAAAGTATCATCCAGATTCATACATATACACGATGTACGACGTGGCCCAGAACCCATCAACTCCCTGCGTAGATATTCAATATTGTTACAGACGCGGTTTTGGATGTTGGTTTACCGAGCGGTTTGGTATGACCGCGTCTGCACAGTTTACCCGATTCCACTCGAACGTTGGCCAAATCGCGCTATGCTAAATCAATTAAGGAAAGGACACAACAGCTGGGTTAAATGACACGACACCAGGGGTACAGTTCTCAAGACCTCCTGAGGAGGTTATAATATGGGATATGCGGAACGTTTAGATTACAAGGACAAGAGGGACAGCATAGGAAGGTGGGCACTTAAACACACTTATCTTATTCCCGACAGACCACAGATAAACGGGACAAGGCTGACTCACACAGGGATTGATGGCAAGGAAGGGCAGGTAGTCGATGGTCAGCACAAGGTGCACCTTGGCTCAGGGACAGGATAGCGCGGTCCAAAGATGCAGGGAGGTCTCTCAGCGCTGGGAGGTGGCGACTTCTCTTTCCAAGCTGGGGGCGCATCTCTCACGTCACCTCCGGTAAGTGGCTACGTATATCCAGCGGGGAGTGACACGCCCTCGGCTCGTTAGCTCCGCCCCAGATGGAATCGGCCCGCCGCTTCTTATTGGGTGCGGGGGGGTTACCGGGCTCCGCCCTTGACGAGGAGCTGACAGTCAGCCCCTTCGTGGTAACCCCGTCGGAGCACATGGGCAATGGCGGCTAACCAAGCCGGAGTGAGGACGCACACTCCCCGCGCGCTGTTGTTGTAGTTGTTGTTGTTGTTGTAGTTTCATGAGGAAGATGGGAGGAGGTATGGGGAGGTCCTAAACTCACTACTGGTGCCATACAATCACATTCTGGTGCAACGAAGAGTCAGAATTAATGGAAACGAGTCCTTAACTGACATAGACTAAGAATAACTAGCAAGATGTCCTATAGTTGTCTACGTGAGATGCGGTGAACCTGGGCACGACATTTAATGGGGGAAAAAGGGGAAGGTCGGTTCTACAGAGTGTTGTTTACAGACAATGGGACTAGGGAATGGGGGATTGGGGATAGTTGGGGAGTATTGGGGAAATAGGGGAATATTTACAAGCGGATATGGAGGCCAAATCCCATATCCGCAACATTGCACCCTTCTCTACCTCGGGGCGTCCCGACCCGATAAATCTTTACCTACTTTAGTGTGGCACTCAGATGTAGTTCCCTCTACTATTAACTCTACCCTGAGTGCGACAGTTTTACAGATGTTCACAAATGAGTAAATATGTCCCCCTGCAACGTTGCACCCTTCTCCTCACAGAAACACACCCACAGGATAACCGAATCGCGGAAAGAATTCGCAAACTAAACATACAGCCGGTAGGGAGCATTATTTACACAAGACTACGCTGATATTTACACTACGATCCAGGACCTGTTTTTGGAGGAACACATGCAGATGTTATGCATAGAGAGAGCACGCATGCCAGCATCGATACACCAACCCACGAGTGCTCTGTGGCCTTACGGCCTTTAATAATGTGCAGAGCACCCCATCCAAGCACCAAAAGCACCACCCCATACACAGTCAGCACCATCCGGTGCACCAATAAAGTGTTCAACAATCACCGGTGGTGTCGCAGCCGGCCGATGTTCTGCCGCTGGTCTTGCCTTCATGTGGTGCACTTGGCCTTCTTGCTTCTTTCAAAAATAAAGAAAGGCGCCAACCGCATCCATTTCTGTATTGTGGCCGTCAGGGGGCCAACTAAAAGTGGTTCACCTGTATGGCATAGGTGCCACGTTGACCCATAGGTCCATCCACGGGTGGTGCTTGCCCGCAAAAGAACTGCGGTCCATGGTGGGCGGCCACAAAAATTGCGGTCCATATGGTGTATCGATCCCGGCAGCAAGCAGCGAAAGTGCAGGCCCACAACTGCGGAGCCAGCACCTCTCTCTCCTCTCTCCCTGCCCCAAAGCCAGATCCTCGGAGGTGGGAGACAAAAGAAGCAGACAAGTGAGTAAGGTGGTAAGGGCGCAAAAGTGCACGCAACATTAGGTAATGCACACTAGGGGCACATGGGAACCAGGTGAGACAGGTACGTTCCTACCGTACGCCCCCCCCCCCACCAGGTAACCTACATTGCCCCTCCCTTACCCCTTACTGTATCCACAAAACACAACACTACCCATAAACATCTACTTTACAAATCAACAAACGTCCCTACTGTCTTCCCCGTTCCTCCCATAAACCAAATTGGTCTTCTCTCCCTCCTAACCAATCAAATTTGCCATTTTCAACTTTCATCAAAATTTGCCATCTCCAACTCAACATCATAATTTGTCATCACCAATTCATCATCAGTCCCTCCTAAGGAGGGAGAGATGGAATCACCCCAATGTCTCCTCCACGTCGTGATGCGTCTCACCAATCCACACAGCAATTCTCATTTCCTGCACAGAGAACAAAGAAAACACAGGTGTGGAGTCATCATCACCACCTCAGGTAAGTGGCTGCATATGGTGCGACAGGTTCATCAATCCTAACTATTTCCTAAATGACTTTAACAACTTTACATTACCCGGGGTCTTTCTCCTGCCAAACCATTGGCCCTCTTACACTATGGGTTCTAAAAACCAATTCCCATTGACCAAACTGTGGTGCTTTTCAATTTGGGGTCTCACTCCCCCGATTCATCTCCCGGTGCCCTCGCACAATTTCTGGGCTGTGGCGTGTACCTCTCCCAGCGGGTCTACCCACCTGCACACCTCCACCACTGCAGTTGCCTCCGAGCTTACCTGCTCCTTACCCTAACCTAACTACCTGGGGAAGGCCCTCTGGCGCTCTCCCCACTCGGTGCCCTCTCTGGCACTGGGCTACCCGGGTCCGTCCTCCGGATCCTCGGGCCCCACTGACACTAACGGCTCCCAGAGCCCACCTGCGGCCTCACCTGGCCGACATCCTCACAGTGGTGGAGTGCCCAACCAACTACACACACTAACAGGCTACACGCCCAGCCATTTCCACAACACTAATGCACCCATCCACAATACCATTCTGCAACCGCACCACAAATGCCAATATCCAACCACAATTTACCTATACCCTCTACCTAACACTTACACTACCCGCCCCGGGTACTCGTGAAAGGGGTCCACTCTTCCCCCATCCACACCTTCGCACCATGCACACCACTCCGTACCACTTACTCCAACTCTCTCCACACACCTGTACTTGCACACCTGTGCTCTCATTCTTGGTGCCGCCTGCACCCTTCTCTCCCCAAGCGCATTCGCGCTGATCCACAACACTCACTACTCACACACTGCTCCACACACCTGTCCAGTTGCACACCTGTGCAATCACACCTGTTCAATTCTCAACCACACGGCATCATCTCATCTAACTACTGCCTTCTGAAACTTGCGCTTCCCAGTCGTCCCTTTAAACTATTGCGCTCCCACGTCATTATCATCCACACTAATCTACCTGCGTCCCCACTACAGGTATCAGTCACTAACTAATCTTAACGTTACCTAATGTCATCTTCTAGGGCCCTATCAATATCCTAAGCCACCCGGGCTAGTTTTCACTGCCATACACCCCATAAACTATAGCGCATTTGCCCCCATCATGGGAAGGGTGGCAGGGATGCCACCCTTACCCACCGGGCCCATCGCTCACTACCAATTTTGCACATCAAATTTCCACAAATCAAAAATTTGCCAATCACTACCCATCATCTGCCAATCATTACTGCCACTCCTTTGCCAATCATCAAATTTTGTTTTTCTCTAATTTTGGGGCCAAAACACTATCCTCATCACACAGTCTACTCAGTAATGCCTCTCGGTGCGCCAATTCCTGTCCAAAGCCCGGCTTCGGAAAGCCAAGCCATTAATGCGGGTTGTTCTGCGCCAGCGGCTGGATGCGTCCGGCACTCGGTGCAGGGAAGGAGGTTTACCCGGGCCGAGATCCCACGCACCTTCTCGGCACGGAGCCATCCCATGGCTCGATCTCGACCTGCCGGAATGCCTCAACAAAAAGTGGTCGCCATGACGACCCTTCCTATCCAGCCGCCCGCTCCGCCTAGTGGAGCACGGACGCGGCCGTTCAAAGCGAGGCCCAGCACGCACCGAGGGCCCGATTCGGCTAAAAGTCGCTCTAACCGCTAACCCGTTTAACGTCGATGCTTCACCTGCATGCTTACACCCCGCAGCCCGTTCCTTGCTCACACATCCAGCCGTGCCCATGCTCCTCGTACCTTTCCTTACACACCCAGGTACACTCATTCCACTCACAGCCTTGGTCACACACCTGACCACCGAACACTTTGGCACACATTCGTTGGTCGCACACCTCACCAACACACCTCTTCGCGCCCCCTCCTCGGTCACCTCCTCTGTGACAATCACAGGTGTGCTCTCATTCGCACACCCAACCACGTGCCTCACTACCAATTCCAGCGTGCATTCCCACTCACGCTCTACCATTCCAGGTGTGCTTCCTTTCTCACCTGTCACAACCAACTCACGCTCCGTGTCACTCTTACTACTCTCACCTCCACTCTTGACAACGCACTCACCCTTACTCCCGACAGCGCACTCTTTCCTCATGCACCTGTCCGTTACACACCTTTCTCGCGCACACTCTTGCGCACACTCTCCCGTCAAACCCTCTGTAACACTCACCACACCGCGCTTCCATGTGCTCCCTCGCACACGCGCTACGACCGACTCACTCTCGCCAGCACCCTCACTCCTTGGCACGCACTTTTTCCTCACACACCCCAGAGTCGGACTTTCTCGCACACCTCCTTTTTCGCACACCAGACCTGTCGCACACTTCACCAACGGCCTCTCACGAACACCCGGGTCCATCTCGACCCCCAAGCTTCTTAAATCACCTGGCGCATCATACGCACGACCATATTGGTCACCACTTACACCGGGTCCTCTTCCTCTTCGCTTCTCCTCCATCACCTGCGAATCCCTCATCCGGTTAATGAGCACATCATCACGATCCAAACACAGACTTTGGACCAATTCTTTTACCTCCTCTTTTATCTCTTTCTTATCCCCTCTCCGTCGCTTCTTAATTTCGCTCACCCCTTCTTCCACTTCTTCTAATTTCTGCTTTACCTCTTTTATTTCCCGGTACGTCTCCTCAAGTTCGTCCTCTAAGGCTACCTTGACCGTTTCCATGTGCGTCCTCACCTGCCGGTCCTTCGTCTCCATTACCTCTATCACCTCGTCCAACCTCGTTGTCAGTCCCTCACGTACCATCTGACATTCCCTCTTCGTCGCTATCAAGTCATCTTTTAGTTCTTTCTGTGTCGCTTTTAACCCTCCTAATACCGCAGTGTTCCTTTGAACCTGCTCCGTTAGTCCTTTTTGTCCCTCCGTCAGCTGTTCCACCTCCTGCGTCAGGTCCTCTATGCCCCCTTGTAACTTTACAGTCCCCTTTCTCACCTCCTTCACCATGTGCTCCTTACAGTGCCTCACCTCCTCGCGCACTCCTCTGACCTCCTCACTCACACCTCTTCTGATCTCTTCCCCCATCACTTGCATCTCCTGCCCAGATGCCACCCTCATCTGCTCCATTTCCTCCCTGTGAGCATCCAGTTTGGTTTCTACCCCCATTCTGACCCCCTCTATCTGCTGCCCCATTTGTTTAACTTCCCTTTCCGCTTGGTCCCTCATGTCCCTCAATTTGCCTTCCATCCTGTTTTCTAACCCCTCTAACCCCTTTTGCATCCCTTCCATTTGATTCTCTTGAGCGGCCATTCTGTTTTCTACCCCCATTAACCCATTTCTCACCTCTTTTATCCCGTTGTCTAACCCCTCAAAATTATTGTCTAACTTCCCAAATTTCTTGTCTAACTCCTCAAAATTATTGTCTAACTTCCCAAATTTCTTGTCTAACTCCTCAAAATTATTGTCTAACTTCCCAAATTTCTTGTCTAACCCCTCACCGGTACCCCTCGCTTCGTCCCTCATTACCCCCATTTGGTTTCCCATTACCCCCATTTGGCCCTCCAATCGCTCACTATCAGCCCTCATTTCGTCCCTCATTACCCCCATACTGTTTTTCAAACCTCCAATTTGGTCTCCCATTTGTTCCATAAAGGCCCTCATTTGCAGGAGGAAAAGGTTCGAATCCACCAGCGGCGCTACCACGGTCGCGGGCGTGGGCGCCGTGGCCATGTGCGAGGCGCCATTTCGCGCGCCCGTAACCTCGTGCGAGACGACGCTATTTTGCGAATCTGCTACCCTCACTGCTTCGCTCTCCTCGTCCCTCAATTTGGTCCTGGATCGACCCTGCCTCACTCTCTTCTACCGGAACCCAGCCGTCTTGGTCTGCCATTGCGCGACTTTCAAAATTCGGGTTTTTATTTTTTTTGTAAAACACAATTAAATTTCGTTGTTATAATTTCGAGCGCGTGAAACGCGCTCCGGATCGAATCCCACTTCCCGACACCAAATGTTACCCTAATGGTACAATTGGTGTTCCAAAATTTGGGCCTAACAAATTTAGTCCCAGGTCCGAATCCCACTCCTGACACCAAATGTTACAGACGCGGTTTTGGATGTTGGTTTACCGAGCGGTTTGGTATGACCGCGTCTGCACAGTTTACCCGATTCCACTCGAACGTTGGCCAAATCGCGCTATGCTAAATCAATTAAGGAAAGGACACAACAGCTGGGTTAAATGACACGACACCAGGGGTACAGTTCTCAAGACCTCCGGAGGAGGTTATAATATGGGATATGCGGAACGTTTAGATTACAAGGACAAGAGGGACAGCATAGGAAGGTGGGCACTTAAACACACTTATCTTATTCCCGACAGACCACAGATAAACGGGACAAGGCTGACTCTCACAGGGATTGATGGCAAGGAAGGGCAGGTAGTCGATGGTCAGCACAAGGTGCACCTTGGCTCAGGGACAGGATAGCGCGGTCCAAAGATGCAGGGAGGTCTCTCAGCGCTCGGAGGTGGCGACTTCTCTTTCCAAGCTGGGGGCGCATCTCTCACGTCACCTCCGGTAAGTGGCTACGTATATCCAGCGGGGAGTGACACGCCCTCGGCTCGTTAGCTCCGCCCCAGATGGAATCGGCCCGCCGCTTCTTATTGGGTGCGGGGGGGTTACCGGGCTCCACCCTTGACGAGGAGCTGACAGTCAGCCCCTTCGTGGTAACCCCGTCGGAGCACATGGGCAATGGCGGCTAACCAAGCCGGAGTGAGGACGCACACTCCCCGCGCGCTGTTGTTGTAGTTGTTGTTGTTGTTGTAGTTTCATGAGGAAGATGGGAGGAGGTATGGGGAGGTCCTAAACTCACTACTGGTGCCATACAATCACATTCTGGTGCAACGAAGAGTCAGAATTAATGGAAACGAGTCCTTAACTGACATAGACTAAGAATAACTAGCAAGATGTCCTATAGTTGTCTACGTGAGATGCGGTGAACCTGGGCACGACATTTAATGGGGGAAAAAGGGGAAGGTCGGTTCTACAGAGTGTTGTTTACAGACAATGGGACTAGGGAATGGGGGATTGGGGATAGTTGGGGAGTATTGGGGAAATAGGGGAATATTTACAAGCGGATATGGAGGCCAAATCCCATATCCGCAACAATATATACAGGTCCCTTTCAATGCGTGCATTTAACATCAATTAAAGTGCTACATTTGGCATTTTTTTCCCCCAGCATGATTGAATGGAATTGCATCTTGGCTTAAGCACTCTACACATTTGTTGTAATTATGGCACCCAACCGAAAAATAAAGATGGAGGTATCCTTACTACAATTCACGGGGAAAGTACGCAAATTCTCTATGTAAATGTGTATCGTGTAGTGCCATCTCTGGATGGAAGAGGGTATTACAAGTCTTAGTCTCCACCATTTACAGTACATACAGTATTCCTGTCCCTGCGTTTTCCAGTGCAGTGAGGTGTTTTGAATTATTAGCAGTAGGTATGTTTTTGCTTCATGCACAAGCCTGGTTTATTATTTTTTTTTCGAGATGTAGCCTCGACTAGACTAGGGCGGTGTATAGGTCAGTTGCCTATACACCGCCCAAATAAAGGAACACATCAGAAGAACGTGTTTTAAGGTATGCGTCAGAAGAAGGTGTTGGCATGCATGTACCAAGATCGCCTGTAGGACAGGTACTCTGCTAGTTATAAACATTCAGGAGAAGGGATTCCAAAAACCACATTGTCAAGTTTAACAAACCTGTTCACAAATAAACGTTTTCTAATGACGCCACAGAAACTTTTATTCCCACTTGTCTTGCTCGGTGACCATCCAAAGTATGTATTTCATAAACTTTACATCACCTAAGATCTTCCAACAAGTTGTTCATGCCTCTGCTAAAACCCAATTAGCACAAAGATAGAAAGAAGGCCTTGCAAAGAAAATTTTATTGTTCAAAAGGCAACTGTGGCTTTTGCTCTCATTGAAGGTACTCGTACCACGTATTTTGGTTTTTATTAACCCACAGTCTATCCGACAAGTTTTATGGTGGCAAAAAACGTTTTCCAGGTTAATTAAATTAGCCACTTAAAAATCATATTTAATGATTCATACAATTGCATCTCAAGTAAAAATAATAAAAATTACATATATGTACAGTCACGTGAAAAAGTAAGTACACCCCATGTAAAGTTTTGACTTTTTCAACATATTTCAACATACAGCTATTTGATCTTCATTTCAACAATATTGATAGATAAAGGTGATATAATATAACAAATATCATGAAACATTTACATTTTGTAGTCCATTGTATAATTTAAATAAACATGAATGCAAATTTCACCTGTGGAAAACGTAAGTACACCCCTACATTTATCACTACTTCAAATACCTAAAATTAGAATCAGGTGCATCAGTTCAGGTGCAAATCATTAGAACATCGTCAGAGAGGATCTTGGAGGAACCTGTCTTATTTAAACCTGACATTTAGTTTGGTTTGCTCTTTGTGGTTGAAGTGTGCAGCGTCTCCATGCCTAGATCAAAAGAGCTCTCTGAGGCCTTCCCAAAGAGGGTTATAGATGCCTATGAGTCTGGGAAGGGAGTTAAAAAGATCTCCAAACAATTTGAAATCAATCATTCGACTGTCCGGAAGATCATCTACAAGTGGAGAAGATTCCAAACAACTGCCAACTTGTTCAGGCCAGGCCGCCCCCAGCAAGTTCAGCCCGAGAGCAGACCGCAAGATGCTGAAAGAAGTCTCGAAGAACCCCAGAATGTCATCAAGGGACAGCCAGGTAGCTCTTGCCACTGTTGATGTCAAAATGCACGAGTCTACCATGAGAAAGAGGCTGCACAAATTTGATCTACATTGGAGGTGTGCCAGGAGGAAACCTTTGCTGTCCAGAAAGAACCTCAGGGCAAGACTAAAGTTTGCCAATGAACACCGAGGCAAAGACCAGCACTTCTGGAACAATGTGCTCTGGACAGATGAGTCAAAGTTAGAGCTATTTGGCCACAGTACCAGAAAACATGTTTGGCGAAAACCAAAGACAGCATTTGACCACAAGAACCTGATACCAACTGTAAAGCATGGTGGTGGAAATATTATGGTTTGGGGCAGCTTTGCTGCATCAGGGCCTGGGCAGCTCACCATCATATAATCCACTATGAATTCTTCATTGTACCAGAGGGTGCTTGAGGATAATGTGAGGCCATCTGTCAGAAAGTTGAAGCTCAACCGAAGGTGGACCTTGCAACATGACAATGACCCTAAACATACCAGTAAATCCACCAAGGAATGGCTGAAAAGAAAGAAATGGAGGGTTTTGGAATGGCCAAGTCAAAGCACGGATCTAAATCCCATCGAGATGTTGTGGGGGGATTTGAAACGAGCTGTGCATGCAAGAAACCCCTCAAACATCACACAGCTGAAAGAATTCTGCATGGAGGAGTTGGCAAAAATTTCTCCCAGTCGATGTCAGAGACTGGTCGACAGTTATAAGAAACGCCTACTTGAGGTTGTTTCTGCCAAAGGGGGCAATACCACCTATTAAGAGCCAAGGGTGTACTTACTTTTTCCACATGCGAAATTTGCATTTATGTTCATTTAAATTATACAATGGACTACAAACTGTAAATGTTTCATGATATTTGTTATATTATATCACCTTTATCTTTCAATATTGTTGAAATGAAGATCAAATAGCTGTATGTTGAAATATGTTGAAAAAGTCAAAACTTTACATGGGGTGTACTTACTTTTTCACGTGGCTGTATATGGCTATGTATATGTATATATATGTGTGTATATATATATATATATATACACATATAAATACATATATATTCTGATGTATGACACTGTCACAAAGCGTTGGTGATGCCAAAGCAGTTTATTAGCAAGGATTTTACTAAATGCTTTGCCATTTCCTTCCCAGCAGTTGTTAGGGCAGAAATTTGTTCATGATGCCAGAAATATCTTGCCTACTCTTCGCATAGGACACCGTGGGATATGTAACATACACCCCGTTTAGCATCCATAGGAGGCACGGCATGCATATTGATGAATCACCCTGCTGTGAACCACTACCACATACATACATACATACATACATACATACATACATACATACACTCCCTTGGACACCGATATTCGTGGGGGATACGTTCCTGGAAAATCCGCAGAGCGAAACCCGCGAATCGTGGGGCATTGCTTCAATGGAAAAAGGGGGGATACGTTACAGTCATGAAAGTCTGCGAATAGAGAGGACCAGGCCACAAAGAGGCAAAATCTGCAAATGGCGAGGCATATCCCACAAATGGCAGAGCAAATCCTGCGAATGTCGACGATAAATAATCCGTGAAGGTTTTATAAATACCATATGTGAAGCTAACGGCTCATGAATTTTTTTTTTTTGCGTTCCTGAAAAACCGTGAATTAGCGAAACACGTCTGCAAATAGGAACCCCCCCTGCAAATTCACGGAACACGGCCGCAAGTAGAAAAAAACCCGCGAATTTGCGGGACACTTTTTCACGAATAGAGAAACAGGTCGCATTTTATCACCCGCGAATACACGGAACCCGCAAATAACGGAATTGTGAATAGCGGGGTCTGACATTGTATGTATATATATATATATCTGTGCAGTCTGTCTTGTCTTGTCACTGAACTACTCCCTCAAACTTTTGTGAAATCGTACCAAACTTCTGGTATGCAGCTATCTCTCCCGTGTGTATGTCCTAAGGGTATTTTTTTTTTGAAAAATGTTGAAATTTTTAATTTTTTGTGAAAAGCTTCTTTTTTTTTTCCAACTTAAATCTTCAACTTCAATTGTTTATAAAATGTAATGTCACGTACGGTATATTACAAATACATTTGTGCAAAATAATTGTGTTATGATTGGTGAAAATCATGACAACACAGCAACTCAGGTACAGTCATTATCAGCTCAAACAAGCCTATTCCTCTAACGACGCGTGGTGAGCCGAGCCACGCTAGTGTGTATATATATATATATATATATATTGTTACAGACGCGGTTTTAGATGTTAGTTTACCGAGCGGTTTGGTATTACCGCGTCCGCACAGTTACTCCCCGATTAGAACCCTATCCCGCCCGATTCCACTCGACGTTGACCAAGTCGCGCTATGCTAAATCAATGAAGGAAAGGACACAACGGCTGGGATTAATGCAACGACACAAGGGGTACAGTTCTCAAGACCTCCGGAGGAGGATATAATATTGGTGATGCAGAAACGGGTAGATTACACGGTAAGAGGTAAAGCACAGAAAGATGGGCACTTAGACACAGTCTTATCTTATCCCCGACAGACCACAGACAAACGGGACAAGACTGACTTACACAGGGATTGATGGCAAGGAAGGGCAGGCAGTCGATTGATAGCACAAGGTGCACCTTGGCTCAGGGACAGGATAAAGCGCGGTCCAAAAGATGCAGGGAGGTGTCTCAGCGCTCGGAGGTGGCGTCCTTCTTTGTCCAAGCTGAGAGCGCATCTGACGTCACCTCCCTCTTCCTGCGCATGTCCAGCGGGGAGTGACACGCCCTCGGCTCGTTAGCTCCGCCCCAGATGGAATCGGTCCGCCGCTTCCATTGGGCGCGGGGGGTTACCGGGCTCCACCCTTGACGAGGAGCTGACAGCGAGCCCCTGCGTGGTAACCCCGTCGGAGCACATGTTCAATGGCGGCTAACCAAGCCGGAGTGAGGACGCACACTCCCCGCGCCGCCGCCGCTGTTGTTGTAATTGTTGTTGTACCATGAGGAAGAGCTGCGGGGAGGTATTTGGGAGGTCTTAAACTTTCTAACGGTGCCATACAATCACATTCTGGTGCAACGAAGAGTCAGAATTAATGGAAACGAGTCCTTAACTGACATAGACTAAGAATAACTAGCAAGATGTCCTATAGTTGTCTACGTGAGATGCGGTGAACCTGGATGCGACATTTAATGGGGGAAAAAGGGGGAGGTCGGGTCTACAGAGTGTTGTTTACAGAAAATGGGACTAGGGAATGGGGGATTGGGGATAGTTGGGAAGTATTGGGGAATATTTACAAGCGGATATGGATGGAGGCCAAGTCCCATATCCGCAACAATATATATATATATATATATATATATATATATATATATATATATATATAGTTGTGGATATGAGAATGTTGTTTTTTATTGTTGTGTAATGAATTGTAAAATGTCACCCTCCTTCCTGCATTTGTTGTTGTATAAAGGTAAAAGGGCGTTCCCGTAGTTAATTCCATAAAACATACACGAAGGACACCATATATCCCTGTTCAGTAGTTATATCCTTATTATGTGTATTCGTGTGACCCTGGTGTTGGGCTAGCGGCTAGGGTGCCGGCTTAGGATCCTAGGATCCTGGGTTCGAATCCCGGTCAATCGCTGAATTAACGCCAGGGGGGTTGACTCAGCCTGTCATCCTTCCGAGGTCGGCAAATTGAGTACCAGTTCACTGGTAATTCCCTGCTTGTCGTTAAAGGCGGCAAAAAGGGTTGGCGTCAGGAAGGGCATCCGGCCATAAAACATTGCTTCAAAAAGGGGACCGAAAAACAACAACAACCACAGTTCCCTAAAAAGGCCAACCCCCGCTTGCGGGGAAAAATGGCCTCTAAAGGTGTTTTATTTTTATTTTTATGTGTATTCGTGTAAGGCTGTGTCTTCCATTAATTGACACTCCATTGCACTGCATTAAATAAAGTAGATCCCTCCGACATGGCATCTTCAAAGTGCCAGGTTTGCCAGGTTTGCTGCAATTGCCAACTGCATTTGGGCGGTTTTCTTCGTTCGCCATTGCTGCCCTTTGGCTGGGGCTAGCTCGAATCGCCCCAAAACCACCATTGGCCACGAGGTAAGGTCGGGGAAGAAGGGCGTGTCTCCACCTCGTCATAGAGGGGAGGAGTGAACCAGCCCTTGCCGACCAACCCAGAACGAGGGGTTGGCTTTAGAGGGCGGAGAGAGAACGTTTGGGGGAGGTTCGCAGAAGGGTCAAGGGTGAGGCTTATATAACCGGCGGGAGACACCCCCAGGAGAGTCGAGGAGGGAGGAGATCAGATCACAGACAAGCCAAAAGAGAGTCCTGGAGTTTGTGAGAGAGGGAGAGAGAACCCGTCACGCCAGACCCCCCACCAGCAGCGTTGGCTCCACCAAGCAGCTCCGACCCGTTACCCCGCGCACACGACAGGATCGGTGGCATCGGCGGCCGTCGAGGTCCAGCCCGACGTCCCGTGCGGGATCAAGCTCCAGCCAGCTCCGTGCCTTCCTCCCCCTCCAGCCACCCACCTCCTTCCAGCCAATCCACTCTGCAATTCCCCGTGTGAGTCCGTCTTTGTTTGTTCTGTCCAGGGTATTAATTAAGCCTGTTTAGATAAGCTAGCGATTTTTACTGTGTCTCTGATTTCTTCTGTAAATTATTTTATTATCCTTCCTTCTCCTTGGTTACTTTTGGGTGTAAATAGAAATAAATTATATTGGTATTTCTTACCCTTTGTCTTTCTTTCTTCTTTACATCCTTCGTTTTAGTCTTTTCCCCATTGAATATCTGTGGCGCGATTCGGCCAACGTTCAGGAATCGGGTTAGTCGGGGTAACTGTTCAGGCGCGGCGGCCATCCGCTCGGCAAACAACATCCTCGCCGCGGTCCCGTAACAATATATATATATATATATATATATATATATATATATATATACATATATATACATATATATACATATATATACATACATATACATACATATATATACATATATATACATATATATACATATATATACATATATATACATATATATACATATACATACATATATATACATATACATACATATATATACATATACATATATATACATATATATACATATATATACATATATATGTGAAGAATCAGCTCTTCGTTTGCAAAAGAAGTCCACAAATAGCCTGAAAAATGACGCAGTTTTTTATTAAAGCCAACTTATACGGATCCGGAGGAGACCGACGTCTACAGCAATCTACAGCAAGAACATGCCAAGTCAAGCCTTCCTGAAAACACATTGATTCCCAGTCCATTTATATAGGGACACGTTTTATCAGGAAATCTCCGAGGGAACAAACAACACTGGGAGAGGTTCCTCCCACCGTTATCATTCGGGGGAGTCAGCCCGTCCTTATCATTTGGACCAAATGTTTCTCTGGGCTCCGAGAAAACAGAAATGTAACTCACAATGAGGAGAGTGTATGCTTAGCCAAACAAACCCATATATTTTATGGGTTTGTGTACATGAGTAATCCAAAGCATGTCCACACAGAGTCATGCGTTGCTGAGATTAAAACAAAATATATATGGTTAACGATCATGTCATTCTACTAGCATCACGCCAAAACAAGCGCATGTGGGCGTGGCCCCACGACCAGCCTCGAAAAAAGCACACGCATACAATCTGTTCAGCATGACCTCATTTTAAGCCTCTCCTCATCCAAAACCAAAACGAAGCAAAAACCCTTTATTTACTTTATGAAATAGCATTTTTAGACATCATACAAATCATAACACATTAGCACCCAACGTCTATAACTGAACTTTAGGCAATAACAAATCTACTACTTGACATTCCTTCCTCTTGTCTCGTCGAGACAAAGTATCTTAAGAGACAACGTGCCACATTGGGCTTTATTGAAAAATAATTGTGTAATGCGGGTATTGAAAAAATAATTGTGTAATGCGGGTATCTCCCAAGGGCATATCGTGCGCCCAAAGCGCCTCGCCCGTGCATTTGGCGAACGTGTCGTGTGGTGCGTGCTTGGAGCCTGAGGGCTCAAAACATGAAAGTTCATTAACGTTTCGGATCCACAACGAAGACGTCTGGTCCAGATGAGGTTCTGCTCCGCCAGAGGGTGCATCACTTCCCCTGCGGAACTGGCTCCCCCCACCCTTTGCAGACGCAGTCCTTGCAGATCTTCGAAGTTAATCAACGGTCATGCCCATGAGGTCCCTCACGTGTTGCTGTTCTGGGGAATACAAAATGTCGTCAGTATCTTGTGTCTCAATTTCCTGGTCAGGGTACAGAGCGTAAAAATCCGAATCCGAATCACTTGAAGCAAAGAGATCCGCAACATGTGGATCAAAGAGATCCGAAACATTTGGATCAAAGAGATCCGAAACATTTGAAGAAAAGAGAGGGACTTCCTTTATGTCAAAGTCTCCCATGGGCGCCTGGTCGGCTTGCGGGTCTAGGACATCCGCGTCGGGTCCCTCAACCGCCAGACCCAGTGTCGCAATCAGATCCATAGTTGGGTCGGAAGGGGGCGTGCAGCTGTCCGCTTGTAATACATAAGCAGCGTTAGCCAGTACACGCAAGGGGTTTATAGCACAAGTATCACAGTCATCACATACACCGTTACAGGCAGCAGCCAGTTCCCACATGGGATCCACACAAGTATCACAGTTGCCACGAAATTCAATGCAATTTTCTGGAGCGCCGGTCGCAACTGCCTTGTTGAAGGACCCGTTCAGGTCGACGGCCTCTGTGGTCAGAGCCATAGTTGTTGTCGGCGGCTTCTTCACTTTCCATCCTGTAAAATACTTTCTCATACAGAGGAGGACTAGAGATTTCATTAGTGCCCCCCAAATTACTACCCCGATTATCACAGCCAGTGCGGTCAATAACCACTTCACTATGGTGCCCGTCCATCCCTGGAACCAGTCAGTGAGCCAGCTAAATGTATAAGAATTTTCGCGCGCGATCCGATCGATCCAATAGTATGTCATGAGCCGTAGCGGTGTCGTTTGCCACCTTTTCTAGGGCCAAAGCCAATTTATCTATCCGGAAACTATCCATGACTGTGCCCGCTCCTGGGAAGAAGAAACCAAACACCTTTTCCCATAGACTCCCGTGTAGTTTAGTGGTTCCATCTTCGTTCATGACTGACCTCTTATAACGCCTGTCCAAGGACTTTGGGTCTAGCTCATCCAGTATCTCAACGTCAGGAAGGACTGAACCCAGATAACATGTGCCCCCCCAATTATTTGGTAAATAGGGGTAAGCCTTGTCGCCGCATATAAACATTGTCCCATGGGGTGGGACCAGGTGGGTGGATAAGCACTGGAGTCCCTTTACCACCCCATTAATCCTACTAACCCCCCTAGAGAATGTTATAGCCGTTATGTTGTGGTTGTGTTTATCTTGCAGTACTATTCGTAATGTAATCCCCGAGCTCCCTTGTCCCAGCTTTCCGGGGAGAGTGTAGGCGCATTCTGATTCTCCCATACGCAAGTGGCCGGAACCCTGGAGGCAGACCTTCCCTTTCTGTGGTTTGACCCAGACGGGGGCAGGCCTCTCGGCCACATGGGCAATCATTGACGGGCGATAATTAAATTGTCGATTGCAACTCTTGCCGTTGTCAACCCCTTCTCTTTCCAGCGTGGTGACTAAACATGGGGAATCGATAGGTTGTGAGCAGAGGTCATTGAGGGACAGAGGTAGCACTATCATGTGTATTCCTGTGGTGCCTGCTTGGGGAAAGCGCATGCACGACCAGCAGTGTGTCCTATTTTGAATTGTTGCCACTTCCCTGGCCACTTTCCAATATGTGTTTTCACCCTTCTTTGGGGCCTTATTCTGGGGTTGTGGCGTGAGTATGTATTCGATGCATGGTATGTAGTTCCTTTCGCCACCGGCCGCGCCAGGGGTCCAGACGCTGCACCGGACCTGCATGGTCATGTCTTTCCCTAGGCGTGTGCGTGTTTGTAGCTTAAAATCAGGGGTTCCCCATTGGTATCCTGGTTGGGCCAAGGTCTTAATGCTAGCTTGCCCGTCTTCCCGGAACTCTCGTTGCTTTTGTAGTACCATGCCAACGCGTCCAGGCCCTGCCGACAGTGCTAGCCAATTTATGTTCACCCAATTTGTGTGCAGGGCTTTCTGTTCGAAACATGGTAGTGATACTCTTTGTCCCCATGTTACGGTGAGGTGTCGGGTTTCGTTTTTGCATCTATTGGAATCGGAGTTTCCCCTAGCTGCTGTCGCTATCAATAGTATTGTACCTATGATTAGGCCCATCCTTACTGTGTTCTGGGGGTGTGGTGTCTGGTGCTTGTATGGCCAACTTACAGTGCGTGGCGTGGATCCACGAAGTCTTGCCCTTGCAAAAGACTGCCGTTGGTGTAGTCAGCAACACCTGGACTGGTCCCTTCCACCTTGGTTCCAAGGCGTTCTTGCAGGTGAAGTGCTCCACGAACACCTGGTCTTTTTCCTCTGGTGGAACACCTGATCCACAAGTCTCCTGGGAGCGCCTGGTCTACAGGTCTCCAATTTCCTAATCCACTTTTTTCCAAGTGGATCCAATTTTATTCAATATTCAATTTTTAAATTCAATCCCATTTAATCCAGTCCAATTCAAATTAAATTCCATCCTTCTCTCAGCATCCCATTACCTGTTTCCAACATCAATAAAAATAAAATTATAAAATTAATAAAAAATCAATCATCTCAACTCTCAAATCGAATCAAAAAATAAAAATAAACGAAAATTACTTCAGCGAGAGTTTCAACTAGAATTACCACAAACAAACCACCATTAACCTCCATTAACACAAACAAACCACCATTAACCTCCATTAACACAAACAAACCACCATTAACCTCCATTAACCTCCCCCTATTATTTATTTATTTTCACGAATAAACAAATAATAGAAATAACCTGGTCTACTTCCAATTTCAATTCTGGTCAGTTCTGGTGTCTGGTCACACACAATGTTTTCCTCACCCACTGTGATTCGCTCACAATAGATTCTCACTGTTATGTCTGAAATTAAGCTACCCTACTGGGTATTCGTGAAGGGGGTCCATCTTTCCCAACCCCTTCCTTCACACCAGCCACTTCACGTTGTCCACCATACTCACTGAATTGTCATCAATTCTGAAATTCGTCTCATGAAAACACATCCCAGAGTCTAGTGTAACAGCCAGACAAACACATAGACATGCTGAAGACCCCAGGGTACCCATCAAACTAGCTTGTCCCCAGATCAACAACACAGCGAAACATGTAACTTTACTAAAATAATCACTTACTCATAACTAGCTGGATAACTAGCATAACTAGCTCAACACCTGGAACTCATAACTAATACTCATACCACTAATTACTCATAATAATGTAATATCCCAATCTTCACCCCTTATGCAAATCGAAGCACCCCGGACAACCCACAACCAATATCAACCACTGTAGCCGCCTTCCCCTCCAGGCAGCCACACACAGCCACATACATCTCCATCCACGTCACACAAGACAACAGCCAACGAGTGTGTCCACCACACAGAAACCTTTGGCAATGCAACAACCGAACTCCCAGACAACCAACAACAAAACCCAATCCATCTCCATGGCTCATCAAGCAGTTCCAACTTAATCCAGCTTCACATACCGATTTCCCCAAAAACTCGTGAAACTTCACCCCCATTCTGGAAAAACCCTGGACTAAACCCTGACACCCTAAATAACTTCAGACCCATCTCCAATCTACCCTTTCTGTCAAAAGTTTTGGAACGTGCTGTGGCCACTCAACTCAAACATCACCACTCTGCCAATAACCTGTATGAAACATCCCAATCCGGATTCTGCTCCAGCCACAGTACTGAAACTGCTCTCCTCAAAATCACCAGCGACCTTTTCTCTCCTCTGATGCCGGCAACCTCAACATTTTCATCCTCCTCACCTCAACGCCTCCTTTGACATCATCAATCACACCATCCTCCTCACCCTGTTTAGACCAGCTTGTGCCTATTAAACCCAAATTAGTTCACCCCCAAGCCTACAAGGACCACCTACTACTCTCAAATTATCCACTCTGGCTCCGGAATCCCAAAAGCACTCTTCTCTACAATTCACAAACTAAATAAACAAACTTTACAACGTGAACAAACTCCTCAGCTCCCTGGATACCACCACCTTGCTCCACACACCTGTTGGTGCACACCTGTGCACTCACACCTGGTGCCACCTGCACCCTGCTTCCTTCCTGGACCATTCATCCAAAGCAAAATTGACAGCATCTACAACAGCTTAATCACCACAATTCACTCCCCCTTAAGGTGTCCCCCAAGGTTCAGTTCTTGGCCCCCTCCTCTTCGTCCTGTACCTATCCCCCCTTGGTCACTTAATCCGTCATGCACCATAGCCAATGCACCATGGTCTCCAATTCCACTGCTTCACCGATGACATCCAGCTTTTTCATCTCCACCAAATCGTGCTCCACCACCACCCACTCTATCCTGACAAACTGCCTAACTGAAATAAAATTCTAGCTTCAGATCAGCTTCCTCGAACTTAACTACGCTAAATCTGAATTAATCTTCATTCCCCCCAACATCGATGGTTTCCCAGTATCCACATCCGGAATCTTGGCATCATCATTGACCAAAACCCTCTCCTTTGAAAAATACACTAAACAGATCATAAAGACCTTAAACCTTAATCATAAAAACTGAAAAATGCTTCGCCATGGAATAGTCCACCACTCATGTAAATAATCATAAGAGTTCTGCGAAACATCTCCATCTTTAAAACTTAGCCAACCAAATTTAAACCACATGTTTTCCCCCCAAAAAACAAGTCACATTCTTTGTATATTGCCAACATTGTTCATCGTTTAAGTATCATCCAGACCTAAATTTTTTTATAAACCATCAACTTGTAGATGCATTTATTTATATCCCATTAACCCAAGAACTCTCAATTGCTTGGTTATATTTTAGTAATGTCATATATCCATATTTCTTTTCCAAATTGTTCCTGATATACACATTAATCCCATCTGTCTTCGTTTCCAGATGAACTCAAATCAGGAAATCAACACAAATCCTTATTACCTCCAATCAATTCAAAATTAAATCAAACAATTCAAAACCAGATCGGATCAGCGATCAGAAATCACTTTTCCAATCAACACATTCCAAGCAACAATTCATTCAAAGACCAAGCTTAAAAACACAACTCTCATCTTACTGTGACAAATAAGCAACCGACCTACTTCACACTAAAACAAATAACTTTTCATCACCCCTTTCTTCTCCACCGCCTCTTACACTTAAACAGATCATAATTACTCACTCATACACTGTTGCCCATCACCCAGTTGCCCCAGACCCAAACACAGGTTTGAAATCCCAGTAGGTTGTTCTTCAATCCCAACCATCATGTGATCCCAACATCTCTCCATTTATTTCGTTCCTCATGGGGTTGGTGTTTTATGGCCTTTACCTCTTACCCAATCACACTGCACATTATTCCCCGTCCTTGATGGATAATTTTACATCCAGATGGGCACAGCATCCCATTTTTGGCGACCCAGCCCTAAAACAAGCCCCTGGACTCCTTGCAGGCTGGACCAAAACCCCCGGACGAAGTTGCATCCCCAAACCCGTCCATATAAACTCCATTGTTGTCCTGTTTATCTCTCTGTGTTACATTTACATTTTGTGACTCACAGCTCCTGCCTCCATGGAACAATGACGCCTGAGCACTCAATTAGCCCTCCCAGTACCAAAGACTTACAATCAGACCGACAGACAGACAAATAACAGAGGCATGTCGCCAGCCCCAGCACAGGACATCCCCTTTCCGGGCAGGCATAATATAATCCACAGCATCGAAATGCCAATTTCTATCCGGGGCCTCGCAAAGCCAAAATCCATGCATGCGTGCTCCATCATGCAACCCGATCTGTACTCGGTGCGCCCGGCGCCCCCTATAATCAGTGAGTTATAATAACCACAATATCTCTGGCACCCAACTCGTGATACCACAATTTAATCCACGTTACTTGCATCTCTTCATCCTCACAAATGTCCTCCATTTTTAACGTGACTCAAATCCATCTCAAATCCCCACCGCTCGGCCCGGTTAAATTAAATTCCAAGCGTACTGTATTCTCTGTCCACTAATTATGTACATGATTTTGGTTTTACCCACAATATAATGTCCCGATATTCTCCAGATTTAGGTTCTATATCCTGTCGTTAAAGCAACACCCTGTAGACTGACTCCGCCTGTCGTTCTTCCAAGGTTAGTGAATTACCTCTGACCTTTCCCTTGCATATCTCGAACAAAGGTCAACTAAACTTTAAAAGGTCAAACTTCGAATTGGGGTAACCAGCGCTTTATTATCCCACAAGTAATGCAAGTCCGGCGACACTGGACAAATGACCATTAATGTGGCTCTACATAGCATAATGCTAACTTCTACGAATCCAACAACCGTCACACTTCGTCCAAGGACCTTCCGTACGAGGCGTGCTTCACAATGCCCATCGCACATCCTTCCTCGTTCGCACAACGCTTCATCAACGCACCTCCTCGCGCCCACACCTTGGCACAAGCCACACCACATACCGACAGTTGAAACCTCGACCGTCCTCCTTCCTCGGATCAGCGTTCTGTTGAAAACGTGACATTTCTGCTCAAATTATTGAATTTCCAAATACTCTCCCTGCAGCGCCCGTGAGGCAGCTTGTCCCACATTATCTGCCCCCAGACCCATATGCGTTTTAATAACTTAACCTTATCAGCATCGTTCGCCAGCATACCCTTTGTCCGGCGCATCGATCATCCCAAATGCTTCGATGCATCTTCCAGCCGCCACTCCGCACTGTACCTTACTGTATGAACAAGACTTTTTGGCTCCGGAAATTAATTACTCTGTCTAGAAATCGTTTAATTTAACCATCCTAAATAAATCCATCCATCTATCCATCTTATAAATCCATCTTAAATAACGTATTCGTCCTGTGACATTGCCTGGCATATATGTCACAGCCGGCCACTATTCCGACATGGCTCATGACTCATGTCTAATTCTGACAAGAAGATGAAGGATGAAGGACATGATATGAAGAAGAAGATTCTGACAAGATACTGACATGTGAACGTCCGACATCCAGCAAAGTCGAAATGACCCACAATGCATTTGGGCACACACTTCCTCTGAGAGTGGGCGAGTTATCGCCGGCACTCTGAGCAACCTCATCGCACCCGACCCCAAAATGCACTATATGACACCAATTTCAAAGGTGAGCTGCCTCAGCGATACATCCCACACATACAATCCACAATATCTGCCATTGAATGAACTCTTCAATTCAAGTAAAACACACATATTGATTCGAATTCTGCAACCATCTCCTAGAAACCGCTTCATATCAACAGTAGATCGACAAGGGCACTCCGGGTGCTTTCCTGACCCGATTTATATCAATTCGCTTCCCAAACAACTCCCAAACAGATGAAAATCCGGACTCAGTTCAGGACCTCGCCTGTTCTCTCGGATAGACGTTAAAATGGACATTCCCGGCCTGAATTTCCCCCAAGTCGAGCAGATCACTTACAAAGTTTCACACCGAAACCCTCTGCTTTGCACATGACACACAGACAAACACATTGGCCAGACACACGCGTCAATTAACATCCCAATATACATTCATTCCTCATTCATGTTACGTCTCTCATTCAAGGAAAAGGATTTTTTGGGACGGGTTTGGACGGGGGGTGGGTTGAGGTGGAAAGGGGAAGGCAGGGCGGGGGGTGTTGGGGTGTTGCCTAGAGCCCCGGGACTGAGCTCAGGTCTTGGGGGGGTGGGGGGTGTTGCCTAGAGCCCCGGGACTGAGCTCAGGTCTTGGGGGGGGGGTGGGGGGTCTTGGTCTGGTATCTGGTCCAGCGGCATCACTCGCTGTTTTACTTGTTTAACTACCTCCTTAATTGTTTTGTCCTGAACTTTGCTTCCTGAACTTGCTTCCTTTGGCTCTGAAGCTTCAAATTCCTACCTGTCGTTCTCACCCTGTGGCCACCTGGCCCATTTCCTGTGAGCTTATTTATTTTCTCTTGTCCACCAGGTCCTGGCCTGCTTCTATCTGGACCTCTTGTCTAGAACTTCCTGGCTTGACCTCGTAGTTGTCACTACCTTCTTGTCAAACCTATGGTACCTGCGCATTTCCCTTTTCCTGGCCATGTCCCTTTGGCCTTCTAAGTTAACCTATGGCCTTTTATCTAAGTTTAGCCACAGCCCTTCGTTCCCTGGCATGCAATGGCATACCCCATCTTGTCTCTGGGCTGTTCCTTCCTGGAAAAATCTTGGCCACCTGGTTTCAACCTATATGGCTGTCCGACCTCATTTTCCCCTCCTGGTGCTAACTGTAACTTTAAGCTTACTGTTAAATCCTTACTGATATCCTGCGCAAAATCTATCCTTAGCTTTTTACCCTTAATGTTTATCCAGCGCAAATATTGTAACGTTACTCTTACTATCCTTACTTGTTTATCCTGGCTTTAACAAAGCTACGTCATTCTGAGGCCTAAATGAGCCTCTACTTACAATTTCTGTTCGAGTGCAGACAGCGGGGAAGACAAGGAGACTGAACCCGCTCGAAGGAGGAAGGTACGAATTTGGAATAATAGCCCTCTAATATAAAACAACTCCCACCTTTAATCAAATCAGCGTGCCGGCGCCGGCCTCAGGTCAGCCTTCCTCCTGTCCCTCGGGCTCCGTTTCCCGTCCTCCGCGTCTGTTGACACCCCACTCCTGGTACCATCTGTGAAGAATCAGCTCTTCGTTTGCAAAAGAAGTCCACAAATAGCCTGAAAAATGACGCAGTTTTTTATTAAAGCCAACTTATACGGATCCGGAGGAGACCGACGTCTACAGCAATCTACAGCAAGAACATGCCAAGTCAAGCCTTCCTGAAAACACATTGATTCCCAGTCCATTTATATAGGGACACGTTTTATCAGGAAATCTCCGAGGGAACAAACAACACTGGGAGAGGTTCCTCCCACCGTTATCATTCGGGGGAGTCAGCCCGTCCTTATCATTTGGACCAAATGTTTCTCTGGGCTCCGAGAAAACAGAAATGTAACTCACAATGAGGAGAGTGTATGCTTAGCCAAACAAACCCATATATTTTATGGGTTTGTGTACATGAGTAATCCAAAGCATGTCCACACAGAGTCATGCGTTGCTGAGATTAAAACAAAATATATATGGTTAACGATCATGTCATTCTACTAGCATCACGCCAAAACAAGCGCATGTGGGCGTGGCCCCACGACCAGCCTCGAAAAAAGCACACGCATACAATCTGTTCAGCATGACCTCATTTTAAGCCTCTCCTCATCCAAAACCAAAACGAAGCAAAAACCCTTTATTTACTTTATGAAATAGCATTTTTAGACATCATACAAATCATAACACATTAGCACCCAACGTCTATAACTGAACTTTAGGCAATAACAAATCTACTACTTGACATATATACATATATATACATATATATACATATATATACATATATATGTAGGGAGCTGTAATGCCCCTCCCCCTTTGTATATCCATGCTGCTTTACTAATTACCAAGTGTAACCAATTATATGTTCTGTTTTGACTGACTGTTGTACTCTTTTATGATACTGAGTTCTTTCTTGTGCCTTGAGGATGTGTAATGTCCTAATAAGGAGTTCTTTTCCTTTGAGCTCTGGTTTGTGTGGGCACAATCTTTAGTTCCCCTTCCCTGGCCTTGGAGGCTACTGTTATCTCTCTGCCTCCCTCTATGACTTTACCAATATCCTGCAAGTTGACAGTTTTATGAGTGTCTACTCCCTTTGTACTTTCCCAAGCAAGCTTTCTATACAGAAAGTTGTAAACATGTTGCCACATAATGCTGACCATCTCCTTATCTGAGCTAACCCAAGACTGGCCTTGGATGAACTTCCTTTAATTAACTGAACAACAGGATGGGACTATGGTGGGAGGGCCGATGAGCCCATTCTGTCTCTGTATCTTGTGAGCTAACTCCACCCCTGATTTTCCTTATATAAAGCAATGTTAATTGAATTATTTTAGAGCATCTTGTTGTACTGTTGGTCATTCCTTGTGAGTTTCAATACAACTTTTGCTGTCCTCAAGCTTGTGTACTCGAGTTCCAATAAATATATCCGTTGCTCCTTTCTTCTGAGTCTTCTGAGTCCCAAGTCCTAAGTCTCAATCCGACAACTGGTGGCAGCGGTGGGATCAGTCTGTGCAGTCCGGGACGCGGTCCCAGGCAAGTGAGTGGTGAGAGACCAGCTGGCAATTGATCCGGGTCAGGTGAGCTGTGGTTTTCTTTTGTTTTTCCTTTTTAGCCCGGGGGTCAGTCCAAATTGTAACCCACTCTCTCTTGCTCGGTTGCCGTTTGTTCCGTTCCCTGCTCATACCTGTTCCACGAACCTAAATTTAAATACGGACCGCTTGAGTCCTGGAGCAACTGATTGTTTATGGACTCGTCAGGGTAACGTTACGTAAGGGAAAGTGCCCCACGTTGGGCGCCTGAGGTTAAGGGGTAATAGATCTCTGGGTTGTGAGGGTAAGGATAAGGGCGGCGTCCCGATCCGAGGCCTACCCGGGAGACGTCGGGATTTTAAGTAAGATCAGAACTATTACACGGGCGTAGGACGCCAGGAAAGTGCAGTAAGGGTAGGATAGACGGCTGAGTAGGCGGGCGATCCTCTCAGGAGAGTAGGTAGCGCGGCCGTACCACGCGAGGCGGGCGAACCTCACGGGTACAAGGCTGCGAGCCTCTCAGAGTTAGGTATACGGCTGTAACGCGAGGCGGGAGATCCTCACGAGTACAAGGCTACGTCGGTAAACTAAGGTTTCTTAGGATGGGTAACAGTATGGGTAATAAGACAGTAAAGGCAGGTGAACCGCTTAGACATACCCCAGCATTTTTTATGTTTCGGAGGCATGGCTATGATGCTGTGAGACCAGGGAAGTCATGGGTTGCGCTGACGAAGGATTTAGGAGAACCGTGGCCCGAAGGAGGGTCTTTTGCGCTGGAAAAATTGGACGTGTTGTATGAGACATTAGACAAGTTTGAACAGACCACGAAACACTTCCCGCCGGACTACTGGAAAGTCTTTGGCTGGTGGAAGGAAGAAGCGATGAAGCGACACGCAAAGTCGAAACAGGCCAGCTTGGCTGGTGAGGTAACAAAACTCAAGGGTCTGAGGAAACAGGCGAATAAAGAGCAGGATGAAGCGCTTAAGGAAATAGAAAAGCAGGCCAACGCGCGACTGATGTCGCTCGTTGAAAACCCAGCCCCCGCGGTAGGGGAGGCAGTGACCAATCTACCCTCCCCAGCCCCAGACCTAAGCTCTGCCCCGGGGTTTCAGGCACCACCTATCCTTTCTGCGCCCCCGCCACCACCTCCCTATAACCCCGCTACCATCGCGCCCCAGACACCCCAGAACCACCCGAGCCAGGGAAGACCGTTTGCACAACTTGGGGCTAACGGAATAGATGACGGGACCGACATCGCAGGGTTCCCGCCACCGATAGGACCGGATGGGTTATACCCCTCACTGGTAGGTTGTAAGGGGAAAAGGACCTCACAAACTACCCCATTGGAATGTCAGGAAATAGAGGGAAGGAAAACATTGTGCCCCGTACAAGTTATCGGAGTTGACGCAGCAGGTCATGGGGTTCGGGAAAGAGTACCATGGAAAGAATCCTCTTTAACTGTAATGCGGGCAAGGATTCAACATTTGCTTATTGAGGATCCACGGCAGATAGTGCCGACCATGTCGAATTGGGTTTTGGATGGCGAGTGCGACTATCGAGACATAACCCATATGGGAGTGTCCGTGCTCCCACCCAAGGTATGGGAAAGGGCTAGACAAAGAGCACACTGGCCGGTGGCAGACCCAAGGGCGGGTGCAAACCCCCTGTTAACACAAGCGCAATGGGATGCTCTAAAGGTCCTGCTGCTAGAGTCTATTGAGCAGGCGCTGTTGCCAGCAGGAGGTCCGGATTGGGGAAAGATCGGGGCCATAAAACAAAAGGCAGGAGAACCAATTGGAGAGTACCGAGAAAGGTTGGAAAAGGCCATTGCGCGCTGGGGAGGACTGGGTCCGATGCAGCTGGGAGGGCTACCCCAACCATTGGTAAATCAATATCTAATCGAGGGGCTTCGGCCGGTATTAAAGAAACAGGTACAGTCCGTCCTTTTCGGCTGGAAGGGAATGACAACCAACGAATTATGCGACAAACTGGAACAATGCCCGGGCTCCTCCCTAGAGGAGAAGAAGGATATTAAGGAGGAAATATTGCAAATGTTTGTCCAGGAGAAACGGGCTCAATTTAATCAAGGTAAAAGGGGGGATCAGAGTCAGAACTACCTACGCGAACAATGCCAGAAGTGGGGGCCTGTCCGGGGTTATGAGGACCTTGGGAGGAGCGGTTTGCCTTTCTATAGGGGCCAATTCCCTAACGGAGAGTGGATCCACCGCGAAGGTAACCTCTGTGAAGGTTGTACTGCTGAGGACTTAGGACTAATTAATATGGACGAAATAAAACAGCAATGGACAATACCACCCCCTCTTCCCCCTCCTCCTCAAAACCCTCAAACTTGGACTGTGCAAGGGCCCCCTCCCCAAAATTGGTATCCACCAAGACCCCTTCTCCAAACCCCTGGACCACCCCCCAATAGTGGGATGCAGAACGGACCAAAGGGGAACTGGGCCCCGCCTCGGGGCCCGCCGCAGCGGCAACCAGTGAACCAGTCACATTGGGGGCCGCCAGAACGCCGGCAGGGCGGAAGGGGCGCTGTAGAGGGACGACCTATGCCCTCCGCACCACCGGTTCCGCAGGAACCGTGTCATTATTGCAAGCAGATGGGACACTGGATACGTGATTGCCCAAAGGCTCGTAAGGGGTTTCAGCCCCAATACAATAGAGGGGCCTATTGACGGGACGCTGGCGAGTCGCCCAAGGAGTGTCCTCTCTTGACCGTGACACCGGCAGAGGAACCAACCTTGGTGTTGGACGTGGAGGGAAGACAATTAGAATTCCTCGTAGATACGGGTGCGACTCGCAGCACAATTAACAAGGGGCAATTGCCCTCTTTGCGCCCTACGGCCAGGAACGTTCAAATACTGGGTGTTTCGGGTTTACCCCAAGCGCTTCCTATTTCGGAGGAAGTGCGAGTAACATGCGGCCCACTGGAGGCTAAACATGCTTTCTTGATGACCACTACCGCCCCGACGAATTTGTTGGGACGGGATTTATTGTGCCGCTTGGGCTGTCAAATCTCATGTACCGAGGAGGGAGTTTTCGTAGACGTCGCGGAATCTAAACGCGACTTGGTAATGACGGCATTGTCTCGGCCCGGCCCCACCGTGTATTGGTGGCGCATGGATGAAGGGGCTCTGGCTACCTGGACGCATATCATAGATAATGTGTGCTTGGACAGTGCGGTCCTGCGAGATTGGCTACAACTGCACCAAATTTCGATAAAAACCTTAAAGGATAATCCACCCCATTGCACTGCGTACTATGATGCAACGGGCGACGACGAGAATTACCGAGAAAAGGTTAAGGAAAAGCTGGGCGAGCGCACGCCTCTACACTTATCACGGATATGGATCGGCCGTGAGGGAATAGGAATCGAGGCAGTCCTAACCTCGAGTCAGCGTGCGTTGACCCAATACCCCGAAGGAGCGGCCGCCCATGTTACCCTCACTACTGCCAAGGGGTGGCCGCCGGAAAGTGTAGGTTGGATGGTGGGGAGGTTACGAGAAGTCCCCTTACAAGGTTATCAGAGTAAGAGAGGCCGCTGGACTTTGAAACGGCTCCAAAATGGCGAAGGGTTCTCAATTGACTTCAAGACACAACGGAGGGATGGAGTGTTCGAAGCAACAGAGTTGCCTCCTAAGGGCACCTATGCCATGAGGGCAGTGCTGACGGACCCGGGTGAGTCAGATTACCTCCTAGCGGAGGTGCCAGACAATTTATGGCCAAAGAGCGACGGTGAGGTTGGACGGATGCGAGACGCCGAACCTCTAGTGATAGCAGTGCAGCCGGGGATGCGCTTGCCAAATGTAAAACAGTATAAGCTACGACCTGAGGCCGACGTAGGCATAGCACCAGTAATTCAATCCCTAGTGGAACAGAAGATTATCGTGGAAACTAACAGCCCATGTAATACACCAATTTTGCCAGTTAAAAAGCCGTCAAAGGACAAATGGAGGTTTGTACAGGATTTAAGGGAGGTGAACAAGGTGATACAGGGCATACACCCACTAGTTCCAAACGGAGAAACCCTCATGATGTCAATTCCGCCGGACGCAACATACTTCACGGTCATCGACCTTTGTTCTGCGTTTTTCTCTGTGCCCATCGCGCCTGAGTCACAATACTTGTTCGCTTTCACCCATAGGGGGCGCCAGTATACTTGGACAGTACTACCTCAGGGGTTTTCAGATAGCCCCACTCTGTTTTCTCGGGCGCTGCACCGCGACCTGGCGGATGTGGAATTGAAGGGAGGGTCAGTGTTGCTGCAATACGTTGACGATTTGTTGATTTGCTCCCCTTCAAAGGAGGCGTGCGAAATGGATTCCTTGGCCCTATTAAAGGCCTTGGCGGCCAAAGGCCACAAAGTAGGCAGACCAAAACTTCAGTTTGTGCGGCAGGTTGTAACTTACTTGGGACACGCCATTTCGCACGGAAAACGAGAATTGGATGCTGGACGAGTGACCGCTATTATGGAGCTGCCTCGCCCTCGCTCGCAACGGCAAATGCTGCGCTTCCTAGGTATGACGGGATAGCGCTGGTCACGGCACCGTCATTAGGACTCCCGGATTATGCGAAACCATTTACCCTTTACACTCACGCCGTGGGAGGTTTCGCCCAGTCAGTTTTGACACAGACCCATGGGGATAAGGAGCGGCCGGTAGCCTACTTTAGTAAAAAGTTAGACCCGGTCGAACAAGGGTTTCCGGTGTGCCTGCAAGCCGTGGCAGCGGCCAGGTACGCTGTAGAAAGAACAGCGGACATCGTTATGGGCCACCCAGTAAAGCTACGAGTACCGCATTGCGTCACTTCGCTGTTGTTACAGCGAAGCACACAGCATTTGTCTAACACTAGATTAATGCAATACGAATCCGCACTGATCACTGCAGCCAACATCACGATCGAACGTTGCACGACGCTCAACCCAGCCTCACTGATGCCCACCCCAGAGGAGGGCGAACCTCATGTGTGCACCGACGTTGTGCAGCTAGTCTCCACGGTGCGATCGGATTTAAAGGACAATCCCTTAGAATATCCCGACTGTACATATTATGTCGATGGATCAGCTAGGCGCGCATGGGACGGGTCCCTGTTGTCCGGGTACGCCGTGTGCTCGGATAGCGAAACGGTAGAGAGCGGGCGTCTTCCACCTACATTTTCCGCACAGCAGGCGGAGCTGTGCGCCTTGACCAGAGCGTGCAGCTTGGCGGAAGGCCTTGCCGTCAACATTTACACAGATTCGGCCTACGCTCACGGCGTAGTCCACGATAAAGGAGCCATCTGGAAGATGAGAGGTTTTCTCACATCTGCCGGTTCAGTGATAAAGAATGGCGCGTTGGTAGAAGGGCTCCTCCGAAGCATTTTACTTCCCCGCGCTATCGCGGTAATTAAGTGTCGTGGCCACCAAAGGGCGGACACTGACGTTGCCCGGGGCAATGCAAGGGCGGACGAGGCGGCAGGAAAGGCCGCCAACCAACAGATAGACCGCAACATGCCGATGGTGACACGAGCACAGACGACAGCCGCACAGATCGCTGACATACCGACTGCGGGACCACCCGCCACACCTACTAAAGACGATATCATAAATTTGCAGAACGCTGCAACGACGGCCGAACACGAGGACTGGCTCAAGCGAGGGGCGCTACGCCCCGGGCCAGGAGAAATATGGACCCTTGACGGGAAACCCATAGCACCCCAGGCTTTACTGCCTTGGCTGGCACGCATGGCTCATCAGAATGGTCATGTGTGCCAGAGGGGGGTGATGGGTCAGATAAACTACACTTGGACAGCGCCAGGACTGTCACGGATTGTATCCGAAGTGTGCCGATCGTGCGTGGTCTGCCAGCAACACAATAGAGGGGCGCCGCCGAGACATGCACATGATGGGGGACGGCCCCCGCCTAGTGGGCCGTTCGCAACTATTGAGTTCGATTTTACAGAATTGGAACCAAGCATGACGTTTCGCTATGTGTTGGTGATCGTAGATACGTTCACCAAATGGGTCGAAGCGTACCCATGCGTCAAGTCCGATGCTCCGACAGTAGTGAAGCGCCTCGTGCGGGATTTTATGTGCAGATTTGGCATTCCCCAGATAATTTCGTCAGATCAAGGGGGCCATTTCACGGCGCAGGTGGTTAAGGGCATCCTGAAGGCGTTGGGCGTTAAACAATCCTTCCATTGCGTCTACCACCCACAGTCCTCAAGACTTGTGGAACGAACGAACAAGACTTTAAAGAATAAACTAGCGAAACTTTGCGCAGACACAGGCTTGAGGTGGCCAGAGGCTCTTCCGCTTGCATTGATGAGCATTCGTTCCACCCCGGGTCGCACTACGGGCCTTTCCCCCCACGAAATATTAATGGGACGACCTATGAGCTTGCCCGTTTCAGCACCAACAGACATGTCCACCCTTGCTTTGCCAGTAATGGATGACATGCTTTTGAGATTTTGCATAGGCTTGTCGAATGTGGCACGCAGCATCCATGCTCGAGTACGAGAGGCGCTGCCTGAACCAATAGGCCACGCCATCCACGACTTCCAGGCCGGCGACTGGGTGCTCGTAAAGCACTTCACCCGCAAGGCTGCTTTGGAGCCACGGTGGAAGGGACCATTCCAGGTGCTACTAGTCACACCGACGGCAGTCTTCTGCGAGGGTAAACCTTCGTGGATCCACGCCACCCATTGTAAGTTGTCCATTCCCGCACCACAAGTCACACAAGACACCGCACCCCTCACTGCTGAAGACACCGCACCTCACACTGCCGAAGACAATGCATCGTCTAGGGCACCACAGTCTCCTAAGGGCGGCGATGACGGTCATGATGATGGGAATTCTGGGTAGCTGCCTCAAACCCCCTGCCGGAGATAGGCTCTTGAACTTTGAGCTACTGAGAAAGGACCTCCCCAAGTACCCAGGACCCGACAACTATTCAGCATTTCCCCTCCATCCCGTCAAGTATATAACGGCTCGCTGGGGAGACAAAATAGCGGTGAATTGCTGTAACCTGGAAACAAGCTTTAAGTGGTTATCTGTAAGATGGGCGGAAGCTATAGTGGTACACAATAATACACCACAGGCACGCATGACAAGAACACGCCTAGTCCTGACTAAGGTTAGGAAAGTGGAAAATGGAACATATGGGAACATAAGTAGCCGTTATGCCCCAGGATATCGATGGGGCAAGGGCATTGAGAATACTACCCTTATGTTGCATTATACCCCCATTGGTCCGGATACAACAATGATACTTGAATGTGGAATATGGCCCCCTCGCACGACAATCCCAAATGGAACTGCATCTTACCTTCGACCTAGTTGCGCCGCTTACGTCATTAAAACCCCGCCTGCCCAGGAAGTAAGAAAGAAGCCAGAGGAGAACACATACTGGAAGGTCGCACAGCACATGGCCACATTACAGAATAGGACACGGTGTTGGATGTGTATGCACCTTCCCCGCACCAGCACAACAGGAATACCAATGGTAGCGTTACCCCTATCACTCAATGATTTGTGCTCAAAGCTTCTAGACACCAAATGCCTTAGTACAACCCTGACAAGCCAAGGTTCTGACGGAACTGCGTGTAAACGAGTTTTCCAGTACTCGCCCCCCATCCAACCCCGACATTTTGAGGAACGTCCGGCGCCGGTTTGGGTTAAGCCGGCTATGGGGGCCCTCTGCTTAGAAGGAAAGGGCCACATAACGGTAGGCAAATCTGTGTGTAAAGATACCCTCCTCGCGGACCCTAGGGAAGGGAAACACATGCTGTTAGTTAATGTTACAAGTTCGCCCTTACATAATCTCACACACCTCCAGTTGGCATGGGAAGGGGTAAACGGAACGAACACTATCGCAGACCTTCGCACTTGCATGACCACTCATTTAGTGGCTCCACATGGAACCATGTTTGTATGCGGAAACAAAGCTTACCCGTATTTACCTGATAATTGGGGAGGAATCTGCTATTTAGGATCAGTTTTCCCAGAAATGGAAATGCGACAACACTTGCATAATACTCCTGCACTCATAAGGACCCCGCGAAGCACCTATTGGAACAACGACGGCACCACCACCTTACATGGCGCTGATTGGGAAAAGGCCGTTAGTTTCTTTTTCCCATGGGCTGGGACGGTCATGAGCAGTTACCGCATTGACAAAATTGCGTTAATCTTAGAAACTGTGGCCAACGCCACCGCTACAGCACACGACGAAATGTTGGACACAGTTGTCCACCTGCGTACAATGGTTATGCAAAATAGGGTTGCGTTAGATATGCTATTGGCAGAACGAGGAGGGGTATGTGGGATAATTGAGGGTAAATGTTGCACTTTTATTCCTGACCCCTCACAGGGCGTCAGTGCTGCTATTATAAAGTTAAGGGAAAGTGCTCATACATTGACAAGGGATCGAATGGATCGGGAAGCCTCCCACCAGTGGCTTACCGACTGGTTCAAAGGGTGGACAGGCACGATTGTAAAGTGGGTACTGACCGCCTTGGCAATAGTCCTTGGAATCGTGGTTAGTTGTGTGATAATCAAGGCTTTAGTCCTTGCGTGTGTGAGAAAGTTTTCCACAGGATGGACGCTGAAGACGACAACAGAAAAGGCCATGGTGATGCTCGAAAAGCTGACTGCGGGTCCAGATGACACACTGGCCGTTGACGTGACTACAGATTGCGGATCCTGGAACGACGACCCGAACGAGCCACTGGGCCGCGACAATGAGATCTCCGCTTCCGAAGATTGTTCTTCCATTGTTGATATTACCGATAATGATGTCGAGTACACTTATGCGGACCTCGAAGCATTTCAGGCTGCCAGGAGGCCGTTTAAACTGGGCCCCAACACGTCGCACGAAGAAATCGACGATTTCCTGAAGGACTCCTCTCGTTTCTTCACGATGTGCCAGGCCGTGACTATGACTATTGGTGGCCGTCCACGCCGCAGGCCTACGCCACCTAAGAATAATGTTACTGATGATGTTACCAATGATGATGTGGGCCACTTGCGAGGGTCCCCGGCTGATGTTTATATTTCAATGCAGGCTTTGCCTCCCCATGTTTCACGAGCTCACCTTTATGTCTCACAAGCCCACAGTGAGTCAAACGCCACTGACCCAGTCCGGGATTTGGACCCAGCTGTGAACCCAAGCCCGGATGGAGAGGAACTCGATCGTGAAAACACTCTGAGTTCCGAGTCTGATTGTTTTGGAGATTCGTCCATGGATAACAGCGAAGCAAGCAGCATCGCCTCGGACGATCTCGACTTTGACCCAAAGGAAGTTTCTCTCCCACCTTTGGACCGTTATGCTTTATTTCATGGCCATAGGTTTGAGCCACCTGATACTGACGATGTTGTGTCTTCCCCAGATCACCAGCATGTAAGAGACCTCATGAACATGAATATCGATTGAGCGCTGGAGATCTACAAGGATTTAACCTGGGGAAGCCTGGGCGAGCTCCAGTCAGGGGGGAGTCCGGCTGCACCTCTGTGGGCAAAGGGTGGGTCGGAGATCTTCCTGGGTGTGGACCCCGGTGGAACCAGAGGTCTTCGTTGTGGATTTGGCGCGCTATTCGATCTTCATGTCTCTACGGTCTCACTTCATACACCCATCTACACCCGCCTTACATCATACATCCACTTACACCCACACACCCGCGGATCATCCTGCTGAGTGCGCTGTGCGGTACGGGGGTACGGGACATGCTCACTGGGATGCATTCGTGTGGTACGTTACGTTTAGTGAATCCTTTACACTGTCTCTCCCACCTCTCTTGGTGGATTTTGTGTGCCATTTGATCACTCTGCTTTTACGGCCTTACATTGCATACTCACATACAGACGCGAATCATCCTACTGAGTTTGTGTGGTGCTTTGGTACGGGACATTCTTACGGGGCTGCCTTCGCGTGATATGTTGAATGATTTTTCTGTTTTGTTTGAAATAAAGGCCTTTGATTGGCTCGTAGATAACTTTGTATCTTAGATCCAAAAGGGCGGTATGTAGGGAGCTGTAATGCCCCTCCCCCTTTGTATATCCATGCTGCTTTACTAATTACCAAGTGTAACCAATTATATGTTCTGTTTTGACTGACTGTTGTACTCTTTTATGATACTGAGTTCTTTCTTGTGCCTTGAGGATGTGTAATGTCCTAATAAGGAGTTCTTTTCCTTTGAGCTCTGGTTTGTGTGGGCACAATCTTTAGTTCCCCTTCCCTGGCCTTGGAGGCTACTGTTATCTCTCTGCCTCCCTCTATGACTTTACCAATATCCTGCAAGTTGACAGTTTTATGAGTGTCTACTCCCTTTGTACTTTCCCAAGCAAGCTTTCTATACAGAAAGTTGTAAACATGTTGCCACATAATGCTGACCATCTCCTTATCTGAGCTAACCCAAGACTGGCCTTGGATGAACTTCCTTTAATTAACTGAACAACAGGATGGGACTATGGTGGGAGGGCCGATGAGCCCATTCTGTCTCTGTATCTTGTGAGCTAACTCCACCCCTGATTTTCCTTATATAAAGCAATGTTAATTGAATTATTTTAGAGCATCTTGTTGTACTGTTGGTCATTCCTTGTGAGTTTCAATACAACTTTTGCTGTCCTCAAGCTTGTGTACTCGAGTTCCAATAAATATATCCGTTGCTCCTTTCTTCTGAGTCTTCTGAGTCCCAAGTCCTAAGTCTCAATCCGACATATATACATATATATACATATATATACATATATATACATATATATACATATATATACATATATATACATATATATACATATATATACATATTGTCGCGTAACCGTGATTAACACCACAGTTACGGATGACCGATTTGCGAGACTTTAACTCCCGAGGCGAACACTCAATGGCGGACTCACGTTCAACACCAACGCGCGAAATGGCGGGACGCAGCGAAGGCTCCGCAGCCTTATCTATTAAAATGAAACACCCAGGAAACTGCGTTCAAATATGTACAGAAAATAATATAAGGATTTATTATTAAAAGTAAAGCCAGTGAAAAAGCACGCGCCGGTAATACTAATAACTAAATCGGGACGTCCCCACACGACTGATATCAAACACAAACGAGGGAGATTAATACGAAAATAACAAGTCACGTCGTGTACAGTGTACGCGGATTCGGGCTTATCTGTCTTTGTCGTCCTTGTGGCTGCCGTCCAACACCGCTCCTTTCGGCCCGATCGCACACCTCGCTCCAAGTTCCACGGCCCTCTGCCTCCGCCTCCAAGCGCCACCAGGCCTCGTCGGTCCAACGCAGGGCTGCACGAAGCAACCAAAAACCAAGTGCCAACTGCCAACTGCTGAGTGCCGAGTGCCAACTGCCAACTGCAACGAGCTGTGGTCACGAACTGTAGAAAATGGCACGAACCGTCAACTGCCACGAGCTCTCACTTCTCTCAACTGCCACTCCGGTACCGAACTGGGACGCTCTACTCAACTGTTCAACGAACTGGGACGACTCGAGATCAGATCGCAACTCAACTGGCGAAAATGGCGTCCGACCGTCGCATATATCTCTCCCCGATGACGTCACCTTGGCGCACTCCTCAGCCAATCATATGGTCCCAACTCGCCGGTCACGCCCTCTGGGGCATGCGACTCCTAACATCTCCCCCGTTACGCGACCCTGCGGTCCTGGCATAACACGTGCCGGCCCGGTTTGTAGGCCTTTGGAGGTGTACACGGTGGCGGCCAGCCGTGGCGGTGTTTTTTTGGCCTGGTTTCCTGTCAATTTAATACGAAGTCCTTGTCAGGGAAAGGGGATTATTTAATGTTGCGCTAAGGACCTAACTAATGTCTATGTGGTTTGCAGTGCCATAAAGGACAAAGGTTTGATTACTAGGTGATACTCACAGGGGCGTTACCTTTAACCCCTCACTATTTAACACTCGAATCTCCAGGTAGATCCACACTCATACATCTTACCCCGACAACCGCCTAAACATCAAGAACTTATTACATGTAGAGTCCCTGTCACGACAGCCGAATACCTACCTATTCAGATCTACCTAGCTCTAGATGTTGCATTACCAAATTCATAACACAGCCCCCCCCCTGGAACCGTAGCTCCTGCAAGGTTCACCGCAGGGCTACCATTCCAGCCTTAACACTTACTGTCACACACTTGATTAACCTACGAAATAAATCAGGAAGGGCTGTGGGAAGTGAGTCGGACTACCTACCTACACTTCCTTAACATGCTGAACCCCTTAACCATCATGCAAGTATGTACATCTTCTTCCTTGTTCCTGTGGAGGGAGGAACAAACAACACACCAAAACTCCTACCTTATCCACAAACTTAACCATCTTACCAAAAACTCACAACTCTAACCTCTGTACATACCCCGGTCTACAGACCGCGTCCCCCGGTGGATGCCACAAGACTCAACCTTACCTGCGGGGCCATCCCCAATGCATCCCCCCTAAATTTCCACGGGCCCTGTCCAGATGTTACAGGTGAGTGACACGGCTCGGTGGATTTCGCCCACATTCATGCAACACAGACCCCTTAACCACTCATTCTCATTCCATAGGTCATCAAGGCATTTCAAAAATCAACAAAGCACTTATTCCCAATACACCCCCTGCAGGACCATGGCATTGATGTCATTCACGTGTGTGTGCATTCCTCAACTAGGCAGCGGGGAGGTACCGCACAAAAAGATGGTGGGGGCGCATCAGGCTGTGGTGCCCGCAGTCCCAAAAACAAGTCAACCGACTTACAAGTTCATTGCCCCCCCCCCCCTTTACCTCTTGGCCCCATGACAGCCCAACAGCCCCTTTCCGCCGTTACCTCGCCGGTGAGGGTCTCCACACACACCAGGCTCCTTTGCCTCCTGCTTTCGCGCAGCAACACGGGTCACCGGGGGACTTCCTCACCCCGCGGCACCCAACCAGACCCTCCACCGACGAGCTCCAATTTCCAGTTACCACCGGCTGCCAGGGGTAATTGCCGCAGAGGGGGGCCCGCAGGCATCGCTCCTCAGAGCTTGCTCTGTACCTGCGGACACACACACCTTCCCCACCCACAAGACCCCAAAACACACTTCCTCCCCCACTGCCATTCAATTCTCCACACAACTCAGCACAATTCAGTACAATTCCATAGATGGTGTAAAAGGTGTTACAAGGCTTGCCATGGCCTGCTACATGTGAAATTCCCCCGGTTCACATTTAAACCATCACATCTTCCCAAAAGCACATTTCCAAAAGCACAATTATCACCCCTCATTATCTCCAATAATCATCACTCACTCTCCAGGTTCCACTCTCACGACCACATCAAAACACGTAACCACAATACAAAAACATACGCCACCCACAAGACACTGTGGCTCCCATTCCATCCCCTCACCGGCCATGTCATCACTCACACCCGCCTCCCAACTCCAAATTACATGTCCCCAATTTCCCAAAGCAAATCCTGAAGCCTGGGACAGTACTCCTCAAAGCACTCACCTTAAGTGCAGGTAGTTGCAGGTTGGTCAGGTTCAAGGGTGTCATCCACCACACCTAATTTCCCCCTCACCCTTCCAATCCACTCCGGAGCCTCCCGACCCATGTAGGAGCTCAATCTATCCCCGTGAACTATCTGTGGAAGGGTATGTGGGCCCATCTGAATTTTGAACACCACATCAGTTACTTGCCGAAGCACCACCCCAGGGCCCTTCCAAGGTGAAGTGAGTTTTGGGCACACCCCCTTCCTTCTCCGGGGCCAGTGGAGCCAAACAAGGTCTCCGGGAAGGAAACGAGGTGTGTGAGCCCGAGCGTCATACCGCGTTTTCATCTGCGAAGAAGCCACCCCAATTTGCTTCCTCGCAAACTCATGAGCCTTTTCCATGCTCGCTTTCAAATTGGTTGCGTAGCTCTCCACAGTTGGCTCACCCGTTCCCCTGGTGACGGTCCCATCAACAAATCTGTGGGGACTCGCATCTCCCTACCGAACATCAACAAGGCGGGGGTGCACCGAGTGGTCGCATGCTGGGCGGTCCGGTATGCCATCAATATAAAGGGAAGGTGCTCGTCCCAATCCTGTTGGTTTTCAGATGTAAAGAGGGCCAATTGTGTCAACAGTGTCCGGTTGAACCTCTCTACCATCCCATCCGATTGAGGCCTAAGGGGAGTCGTCCGGGTCTTATGAATTTGGAGGAGCTCGCACACCGACCGCAGGAGGGCAGATTCAAAGTTCCGGCCCTGGTCAGTGTGCAGCTCCCTTGGGACGCCAAATCGGGAGAAGAATCCCTCAACTAGTACTTGAGCTACCAGCCGGGCTTCCTGGTTGGGCAATGGGTAGGCCTCTGGCCACTTGGTGAAGTAATCCATTGCCACCATAATGTACCGATTCCCTCGGCGGGTGGCTGGCAGGGGCCCCACCACATCTACTGCCACCCGCTCGAGCGGTGCCCCGACATTGTACACCTGGAGCGGGGCCTTGCGCGCACGTGGGGGTCCCTTCTTACCGCGGCAGAGGTCGCAGGATCTCACCCAATTTTGAATGTCTCTGCCCGAATTCACCCAGTAGAACCTCTGTCGTAATTTGGACAAAGTCTTGGCCACGCCCAAATGTCCCATTGTCCTAGTCCCATGCACGTGCCCCATAACCACTTCCTTCAATTTGTTAGGTACAATTATCAACCAGGAAGCTACATCACCCATTGGTGTCACCCACTTTCTGAACAAATAGCCCTCTTTCAACCCCAACATCTGCCACTGTGCCCAATAGGCCTTTACCTGGGCTCCGTGTGGAGCAATCTCCTCCCAAGAGGGTCTTTTGTCCTCCTCTAGCCACTGAAAAAGGGGCCCCAAAACGGGATCCTCCCTTTGACTCTCTTGCCAATTCACATCGCCCAATTCCTGTGGGGGTTGTGGCAAAGTTCGCCTGGTCACTCTCGCTGCATATAGGCATGCATCAATTTGGCCCTGCCCAATTGGATCCTTGGCTTCTTGTCTATCACAAAATTTACACTGTGCATCCCAACAAGGGCGCCGAGAGAGAGCGTCTGCATTGGCATGTGCTTTGCCAGGCCGATGTTGCACAGTGAAATTATACTGCTGCAGCCTCTCAAGCCACCTTGCAATTTGTCCCTCCGGCTCTTTGAACCGAAGGAGCCATTGCAAGGAGGCATGATCCACTCGGATCACAAACTCCCTCCCATAAAGGTAAGGGTGAAAGTGTCCAACTGCAGACAGCAAGGCCAATAGTTCTTTGCGGGTAACGCAATAATTTCGTTCGGGCCTCGAAAGTGCCCGACTGTAATACGCAATAGCCCTCTCGACTCCCTGTTGCATTTGTGACAACACAGCTCCCAATCCCTCCTGGCTCGCATCTGTGTCCAGGATGTAATTGCCATCATCTGTCGGGTATGCCAAAACTGGGGCCTCCACCAGACGTTGTTTTAAGTGACTGAATGCCTCGATGCAGCTCTCTGACCATACAAATTTGGCTCCTTTCTCTGTCAATTTGTGCAAAGGTCTTGCAATTTCCGCGAAATTTGCCACAAATCTTCTGTAGTACGAGCAGAGGCCCAAAAATCCTCGGACCTCCCTTACATTTTTAGGGGCGGGCCACTCTTTTACAGATTTTACCTTTCCTGGGTCAGTGGCCACGCCGCTCTCACTGATCACGTGACCCAGGTAAGTCACTTCCCTCCTGAAAATTTCACACTTGCTCGGATTTAATTTCAACCCGGCACCCCTTAATCTCCCAAATACGTCTGACAAATTTTCGACAGCCTGTTCAAATGTGGGAGCGTGGACCAATACATCATCCAAATAGACGAGGCAAGTCTGCCACGGTAAGCCAATTAAAACACGTTCCATCAGACGCTCAAACGTGGCAGGGGCATTGCACAATCCAAAGGGCATGACGACAAACTGCCAGAGACCCTTTCCTGTGGTGAACGCCGTTTTCTCCCTCGCCTCTTTATCCATTTCCACCTGCCAATAACCGCTCTTTAAATCCAACGTGGAGAACCACGTTGAGCCTGAAACGGCATCGAGGGTGTCATCGATCCTTGGCAGGGGATACGAGTCCTTGAGTGTCACATGATTGAGCTGGCGGTAATCCACACAGAACCGAGTGGTCCCATCTTTCTTCTTCACCAGCACAATGGGTGACACCCAAGGACTCACCGAGGGCTCGATAAATCCGGCTCTTTCCATTTTGCTCACCTGTTCCTCTGCCTCCTCTTTCTTAGCGAAAGGGAGCCGCCTCGGCGGTTGGCGAACAGGCCGAGCCTCGCCAGTACTAATTTTGTGCCTGACGAGACTCGTGCGTCCAACATCCTCGGGGGAGAGAGAAAAAACACCCAAGTTCTTACCAACCAAATTGTGCAACGTCTCTACCTGCTCCGATGTTAGGCCCTCTTCAGAGCGTGTCATCATGTCCCGCACTCCCTCTGACCAATCACATTTCCCCAAATTTTGCCCTCCTTCCGGCTGTACTGGCAAGCATGTGGATCCACCTCCTCCGGTGACCTCTACTACACTACTGCATTTGGCTACGATGGCTCCGCCCCTTATAGTGCGGGGGCTGTCGGACAAGTTGAGCAGCCTGACTGCCAGCATAGGCCCACGGGTGTCTATGAGGGTGCGACCCACCATTAATTCCTCCGTCCCCTGCGAGGACCACGACTCCACTAGCCCCAGCTGGCCAATGGGTTGAGCACCTGCTGCTAACTCTGCCATCACGACTCTCTCGGACCTGGGAGGCACGGTCACAGTGCGCGGCACCTCCAGCCACGTCCCCTGCACCTCCTCGTCATCCCCCAGTCCCATTAACTGCAGCCTCTCGGTGCCCAACCACATATGACCACGCCCAAGGTCTAATTGGCAGTCATGTTCCACCAGGAAACTCAGTCCCAACAGACACTGATCGCACACCCCCGCCACCCACACAACCACGCTGACCTCCAGGCCACCCAACTCCATCCTCACCACTCCGCGTCCCAATATTGGTGCCGTTGCCCCCGTAGCCAGTTGAAGGCTGTGTCCTTCTACCCTATCAATTTTGTCCCAGCCTCCAACACTCTGGTCTAGCACACCCGGATTGATAATGGTGTCACTGGCTCCAGTGTCCACCACAGCCTCACAAAATTCTCCCTCAATTTTGCATCTAACCCTTAGATTACCCGTGCCAATTTGTCCGCAATTCACTACTTCCACCAAAGGAGGGCGCTTCTCCACACACTTGCCAGCCGAGCATGGCCCCGTATGCTCGGCTCGTTCTAGTTTCCCGCACACTCTACCGCTATTGGCCCAGGCGGAGGTGGTGGTCCTCTGTCTGGCACCTGTGGACCTCCTCTGTCTGGCACCTGCGGACCTACTGGGGGCCCCCTCCTTTCTGGACTGCGAAGCCTGTCAGGAGGTGGGGGCCCATATGGTTGCCGACAATTCCTCTGACTGTGCCCTCTTCTCCCACATCTAAAACAAGTCCCCAAGAACGGACCCCTCTGGTAGCCAGGCGGAGCCCCCCTTTCTCCCGGCCCAGCCCGATAAAAATCAGGCCGTCCCGATGACCAACCTGGACCACCCTGTCGTGACTCGCTCCCTGCAAATTGTCCCCCCATCAAATTTGTCAGCTGGCGGCTGATCCCCCTTAACATTCGCCCGATGTCATCCTCTGGCTTTTCCCGATCCCGCACCTCGGTCTGCCGTACCGTCACAGGTGCCCTCTCCGATGCGCGGTTCGACCTTCTCAAAAAGGTCAGTCTCGCCGCGCATTCCGCTGCCCGGTGCACCGTGGGTGGGTCCTGTAACTCCACCAACGTCCGGACCTCAGGATCAGGGAGAGCCGCCATAAATTTTTCTATCGCCAGCTTGTCCCACGCCTGTGCTGGTAGGTCCCTGTATGCTATCCTCACAGACTGGTATATATCCTGGGCCAGCTCCTGCAACGTCTCATTAGGCTTTTGCCTGCGATGCAGCAGCTGTGCCCTGACCAGGTCGCACCTTGCGCCTGTCCCGTACCTGTTATTCAAGGCCTCACAAATGGCCTTGCTGGTCAATATTCCCTCTGGGACTACGTTCAACACGTCGGCGGCTGACCCACGCAGTGTCGCCACCAGATTCCCCATGCGCTCCCGCTCTCCCCAACCATTGAGCTGAGACACGCACTCAAATTGTGTCAGGAAAGCCTCGAGGCTCCCTGATCCGTCAAAATGTACGAGGGGGATTGTTTTTCCAGAGACTCTATTCCCCGATTCCTCTCTGTCCAAATCCAGTCCGGGGCCAAAACACCCCCCCAACTGGGTATTCCGTTTCGGAGCCTCTGGTGTCCAAATGTGGCTCGTGGTGAGGGTCTCCTGGGTCCCCTTAATCTGGTCCTGAAAATGTTTAACCGACCTACTCACCTCTTCCTTCAGGCTCTCTTGAACCCGACCAACCTCCTTCTTGATGGTATTGTCCCAGATCTCCAGTCGCTCCTGCATAAAATCACTCACCCTTTCATTATCCATTAGTGGCCCCCACAGGCCTTTCTCAATTAACCCTTGCTCCTGCTCTTTTATGCGGGTTTCCAACCCCCTCACCTCCTCGGCCAATTTGCCCCCCTGTCGGTTGAGCAGTCCCCATTCCTCACTCTGCTGTAGCATTCTGGCATCCACCCGGCCCCGATAGCCTTCCAGGTCCCCATTTGCTTTATCAATTCGAGCATTTGTGGCACCAATCTGACCCTCCAACTTTTCCCCCATTTGGACAGCCTGCGTCACGCCCTCCTCTATTTTTGACATTAATTCTTCCCGTTTCAATTCAATTTCCACCCCTATGGCTTTTTCCATCTCCCCCATTTGAGTTTCTACTTTACCCTCAAATTTCCCCAGTCTGTCCGTAATTTGGTTTTGCACTCTCCCTTCTATGCCATCAATTCGTTCCCCCAGCTGCTGTGCCATTTCCCCAATTTTTCCTTCCAATTGTTCATTCCTTTCCTTTATTTCATTCCCTTGTTCATTCATTTGTTCATTCATCACCTCCATTTTTTCCTCCAATCCATCGATTTTGCTGTCCATCCCTTCGATTTGTTCTTTCAATCCCTCCTTTAATCCTTCAATTTTATCACTCTGGGCATTCAGTTCCCCTTTTAACCCATCAATTTTATTTCCCATTCCTTCAATGTGTCCCTCCAATCGATCACTCATTCCCTTCATTCCTTCCCTCCATTCCTTCCCCTGTGACTTCATTTGTTCATTCAATTCCCGATTGGCTCGCTCACTCTGTGCGTTCATGTCTCCCATCTGCTTTCCCATTTTGTTTTCCAGCCCATCAATTTTAATACTCTGAGCATTTATTAAATTTACTATGGTCTGGAGATCTATCGGGGCCGTCCCAGCGGCGGGGAAAGTTCCAACGCTATCCTCCTTATCCCCCATTTCCGGCTCACTCCCGACGCTGACGGAGGCCTCGCTGCGTACTTCCATCTCGTCAATTTCCGACATCCGCTTTCCGGAAGATTGTTTCCCGCGCGCGTATTTATTTCAATTCCAAAAACACAATTTAAATTTGACGAAGACGCGATATCGCGCTCCGTATGCCCAATTGATTATTAAATTTCTCCGCCTCGCCTATCCAAATTTTGCGTTCGAACGTCGGACGCAATGTACGCCCGACCGTGTCGATGTCTCGCCGCGGACAAAAAATTTGTCCGACGGATTCGAATCCCACTCCTGACACCACTTGTCGCGTAACCGTGATTAACACCACAGTTACGGATGACCGATTTGCGAGACTTTAACTCCCGAGGCGAACACTCAATGGCGGACTCACGTTCAACACCAACGCGCGAAATGGCGGGACGCAGCGAAGGCTCCGCAGCCTTATCTATTAAAATGAAACACCCAGGAAACTGCGTTCAAATATGTACAGAAAATAATATAAGGATTTATTATTAAAAGTAAAGCCAGTGAAAAAGCACGCGCCGGTAATACTAATAACTAAATCGGGACGTCCCCACACGACTGATATCAAACACAAACGAGGGAGATTAATACGAAAATAACAAGTCACGTCGTGTACAGTGTACGCGGATTCGGGCTTATCTGTCTTTGTCGTCCTTGTGGCTGCCGTCCAACACCGCTCCTTTCGGCCCGATCGCACACCTCGCTCCAAGTTCCACGGCCCTCTGCCTCCGCCTCCAAGCGCCACCAGGCCTCGTCGGTCCAACGCAGGGCTGCACGAAGCAACCAAAAACCAAGTGCCAACTGCCAACTGCTGAGTGCCGAGTGCCAACTGCCAACTGCAACGAGCTGTGGTCACGAACTGTAGAAAATGGCACGAACCGTCAACTGCCACGAGCTCTCACTTCTCTCAACTGCCACTCCGGTACCGAACTGGGACGCTCTACTCAACTGTTCAACGAACTGGGACGACTCGAGATCAGATCGCAACTCAACTGGCGAAAATGGCGTCCGACCGTCGCATATATCTCTCCCCGATGACGTCACCTTGGCGCACTCCTCAGCCAATCATATGGTCCCAACTCGCCGGTCACGCCCTCTGGGGCATGCGACTCCTAACATCTCCCCCGTTACGCGACCCTGCGGTCCTGGCATAACACGTGCCGGCCCGGTTTGTAGGCCTTTGGAGGTGTACACGGTGGCGGCCAGCCGTGGCGGTGTTTTTTTGGCCTGGTTTCCTGTCAATTTAATACGAAGTCCTTGTCAGGGAAAGGGGATTATTTAATGTTGCGCTAAGGACCTAACTAATGTCTATGTGGTTTGCAGTGCCATAAAGGACAAAGGTTTGATTACTAGGTGATACTCACAGGGGCGTTACCTTTAACCCCTCACTATTTAACACTCGAATCTCCAGGTAGATCCACACTCATACATCTTACCCCGACAACCGCCTAAACATCAAGAACTTATTACATGTAGAGTCCCTGTCACGACAGCCGAATACCTACCTATTCAGATCTACCTAGCTCTAGATGTTGCATTACCAAATTCATAACAATATATATACATATATATACATATATATACATATATATACATATATATACATATATATACATATATATACATATATATACATATATATATATATACATATATATATATATATATATATATATATATATATGTATATATATATATATATATATATATATATATATATATATATATATATATATATATATACATATATATATATATATACATACACATATATATATGTATATATATATATATATATATATATATATATACACTATATATATATATATATATATATATATATATATATATATATATATATATATATATATATATATACACATATATATATGTATATATATATATATATATATATATATATATACACATATATATATGTATATATATATATATATATATATATATATATATATATATAGTGTGTGTCAGAACAATACTTCACAAACCAAGCAGAGCATGATAGTGCCAACGTTTGCAACAAAAAATTTTTTTTAAACTAGCACAGCACTCTTCGACATCGCCGCGTCGATAGATACGCGTCCGCCCACATTATCACATCATTATAATATATTCGTGTACCAAGTTTGATTTAAATCCCTTCAGTTGTTTTGAAGTATCACATTTTTACCAGACATGATCTCTGACCTTTGATGCCCAAATATAATCAGTTCTTCTTTTCATCATAAGCTTTTTGTGTTATTTTTACCAAGTTTGGTCAAAATCCCAATACTGGTTCACAAGTTAGCTCGGCAACAGAATTTTTTTTTAACTAATGGGACCTCTTTGACCTTTGACCTCATGACCCCAAGATCGAATCAGTTCATATTTACATCATTATACATACCTGTACCAAGTTCAACTTAGATCCTTAAGTTCTTATGTTATCACGGGAACGAAAACCTATCACGGACGGATGGACAGACAACCCGGAAAAATAATGTCTCCGGTGACTTAGTAGGCATAATCAAGGACAGAAATCTTTGCCAAGCATACATAGTGCGCACTTTAAATTTTCCCATCTCTGAGAGAGTGCTCCTATCTCTGATAGAGTACTCCTTGCTTACAGAGCAAAATCCCATGAACTTTGCTAACCTGAACCAATCCTCACATGCAGCCTGGGCATGCAGGCAAAGTCTCAATGTGAGCTCCATTCACAGAAGTAGTCACACACACTTGCTGTGCAATTGTATTGGTCAAAGCTCAGACAACAATTTGTAACAAAATAAAGGAGGTTTTAAAGTGCACAATGATAGCAAACAATTCCAAGAACAATGAAAGAAATGAAAGTAGGTCGGAAAGAAATTAAATACAAATAAATAGCAAAACGCAAGTTAATAAAAATGTACAAAGTTGTGCAACCAACAGTCTAAGAATTGCTTAGGAAAACTTTGGAGTGCAGTGATATCGCAAGCATGACGTGGTCTGTTCTTTCCTCTGGCTAATCAGCGAGGATATTTAAAGAGTTAGCCAGGAAATGACAAAAAATCCTTGAGCAGCGTCTGCCGGAATTCAAACGCGTTCCTGCGACTTCTTCCTCGAGGAGAGCCGGAGGCATTTCAAGCAAACTGCGGCATTGTCAAAAAAGCAATCCCTGCAAAAGAAGCCAACAGAGAAGTAGAACGAAACACAGAACAATTGATCAGGTTGTTTCAAAGTGAAAAGGCTGGTGAACCGAGCTATCAAATGCAGGCCTTTCCGGTACTCTATGTTGTAGAGCTTTCTCAATACGTAGTTAATGTAACAAGAGAAGCCAAAAGCACGAAGAAATGCTCTCACACTATGTTGTAAATAGACTTCAGCAAAAAGGAAGATCACTTCCTGAATGAAGAGAGGATTATCAGAATGCAGCACATGGGTTCAAGTCTTTCAAGGAATGCAGTCTGGCCTGTTAGTCAATATCAGTGAGCAAAATGTTCAGTAACCCTCGTCCAATGCGAATTTTCATAACACGGATTTGTTTATATGCATGGTAACAAATGTGATGATCATTTCCCGAACATGCATAAAACTTGATTATACGTGAGTTTGAATGTGGTGCTGTGGCCACGTCATGTGCAGACCTTCTTCTACCATCCGTGCAGTTTTCAGTCTGCATAGCGCCGCAGTGGAGCGATTTCTTTAACTCATCGTTATTTAGCCACAAAATGTACCATTATATGCAGTGCGGCACCGAAACGTCAAGCTTCTGCAAGTGGTGTGGCGTGAAGAAATGCCGTAAGGTTATGACATCAGCAGAGAAAAATCGTCATTTTATACAAGTTACGTCGCTTGATGAGCATAGCATTGGGCGGCCATGAGTATCATCTGAACGAGTCCACCATACACACCATTCGTTCAAGCCTGACGTCCTGGACTTTATAACAGAATAAAAATGCTAGGCGCCTCCTGGACTTCAACACCGACGAAACGAGGCTCGTCTACAATAAGATGGGTAAAAAGGACATACATATCCGAGAAACAGAAGGCAACAACAACAACAACAACAACAACAACATGCATTTTAAGACCATTTTCCCTGCTAGAGCGGGGGTTAGCCTTGCGGTCCCCATGACCATCTTCTCCATTTTGCCATATTTTCTGCATCTCTCCTTGTTAACCCCCCTTGCCCGCATTTCTTCTTCCACCATCTTTAGCCAAGTCTTTCCCGTCCTCTACCTCCTTCTACAATCATTTCCAATCACTCTTCTCAACCAGTCACTTTCATCCTTCCTCAACACATGACCAAACCATCTCAACCTGTGCCTCTTCACAGCATCAATCACAGGCTCTATTCCCATCATCTTTCGCAATTCATCATTTGTCTTCCTCAAAGCACACAGAAAACAGAAAGAAAAGAAAACAGAAAAAACAGAAATCAGAAACAGAAGGCAGCACACATATTAAAGTCTTTCAAGGATTGTCTTGCACTTCTTGTGGAAATGCATCGGGTGACTTTACAAACCTTTTGTTCTGCAACAAATCCACAGGCAACCATGATCCTCCGACCTCAAACAATTAACCCCCACCCTACAAATCGATATAAAGTACATGTTTAGGTATTCCCTATGAGGTCATCATCATCAAAGAAAAAGAAGCATATAAAATATTTGTCCGCTTGTTATGTCCATGGCCACGTTCCTTTATCCCTATTTATTCCAGAAGGTCTTAAGCTTGTGCTGCATGGTTTTGCTGAACGCGGCGTTTTCAGGAACATAAACACCTGCATTGGACGAGGGTTTACTATGGTATTATCAAATAAGCATAAACAATTAATAAAAATAAGTAAACAAATAATGCAAGAGATTTGGAAACTATTGTACACTAAGTAGTACAACAAACCATCAAGTACGCTTCAAATACGAGGGTTGTGAAAATAACTTCTGATTGAGAAGTTTGTTCCTTTGCTGCTCTAAGACAAGGGAGCCAACTACTCAAGGATAAGGTCTCAGGACCAGGAAATTCAGCTCGGCTGCGTACCCATTCACGGAGGTTTGTACCCGCACTCATAACGTTTGGCTTTTCGGTTGTTAAATGCCGGTAATTGAATTTCTGAGAAACTTTCACGTGGTCTATGGGTGACTAAATGATGGCTGTAGGAGATAGAGGGTGTTTCTCAAAAACCTGTGGAAGACGGCAGAGCAAGAGGGACAGACGGACGCGTGACTGTCGAATGGGAACAGCGCCTCGCCATCATTACATATCTCACAGATGAAGCCCTTCGCCTCACATTTCTGTGGCACAAAACCCATGAAGAGCAAAATCATTCACTGCAATGCCAAAAAATATACATTACAATTAAAAAAATACATCCAGGGATTCTCAAGCATAAGAACAACCTGAAGGCTGGTCCGAACAGGTTTGTTTTCTCTACTCTCGAAGTTGTTCATTATCACAGGAAATTACTTTTCAGCCGAAGATACATGTGGAAAGATGCATGTGGAGAGAGGTCCAACCTGACAGTCCAGCTTGATGTGTTTGGCAAATTCAGTGTTTGTCTCTGTGAGCGAACGCACAAGCTGACCCCATGCTGCCTCCAGCAGGTCTTGCATCGAGTACATGTCCACGTTTTCAACAAAGTGCTGTCGCTTTTGCAACTGTGAAAAAACACGGTAAAGCAAGAGGGGCAGACAGACAGATTCCCAAGGTTGGAGATGAATTCCCAAGGACTGTCACTCTCCCATCTGCGGCAAGTTGGTGTCCGTCTATTTTATAACAATTTAAATCACCTATTTTATACCAGTTCATGGCCCTCTATCTGGCCTAGCTCCTCCTGTCCTACCCAAGTAACCCTCAACTGCTCACCCTCCCAAAGTCAAGGCTGGTTGCCCACCTCCATTCATTACTCATTATTCTCCCAAATGTGGAATAATCTCCGTGTCCATTGTTTCATCCTCCCGAATTCAATCTTTCAAACGCGTTGCCCATCACGACCTTGTGCATTCACCCATGCACATCCACAATCTCTTCTGCACTCGTCGATTCTTTGCCATTATGTTCATTTCCGGGCCATTGTTACTTGGATTTGTTATTCCTCTTTTCCTGTTGTGTCCACTGCCCCCTCACCCCATGACCTTTGGTAGTTTGCAATGTGCACTGCTGGTGAAAAGATACATACATGATTGTGAATGTAGTTGAGGTGGAGTGTGCGTTTTGAGTGTAAGGCCCCTTACCCTTAACAGAAGTCTTGCTTTCATTGCTTCTGTACAAGTTACCAAATAGGGTTTCATCTTCAAAATATCCGATCTGAGCTTCTGCAAATGAAGCAAAGAATGAACTTCGTTAATGTCTCAAGATAATTTTTAAAGAGCGTTTTAATCGAAGGAATAAAGTTGTTCTTTTAAGTCAGGCACAACTGCTGTGAAAAACCCCACCCACTCCCTCATTCACTCACTCGCTGCACCTGCAACCCCAATATTCCTGCTCCCCACCCCCCAACTCCACCACTTCCTGCTATTAACCAGAAGTGAATGAAAGCCCAACAGATCTTACAGCATGATCCCAAAACACATGACCATCCAGATTGCATCATATGAAGAACCAGCATCACCGTGTCACTACTGGTCACCACATCGTCGCTTCAATACGAGAGTATGATTGATGCAACAACACGCACCTTGATCTGAGCCAACTCCATAATGTTTGTGAAAAGGGCTGGGTTAATATTCTTCACATTTATAACTGGTCTCGACTGCATAAGCTCCAGGAAACGAAGACTCGACCTGCAAACCTGCAAGCGAAGTCACACGGAACAAGATGCGGAGGTTTCAGAACAAAATGTGGAAATGATCACTGCAGGCTAAGGATACAATCAGGCAAAGAGACAGACTTATCCACCGATACAAGAGACGACTGGCCAGCCTCCATAAATGTGCTTGGAAAAAGTTTTGATGACTTTTTTGTTAGAAATTGTCAACTATGCTAAAAAGTATCACCATGGTCCAAAGTTTCGGTTTTAGACCCGGTTGAAATTGCGCCGTTTGACCTTCAAGGTCAAATATTGAGGTCAAAGCTCAATTTTCTTCAAAAGAGACTATATTGAGGTCAAATAAAAAAAAAATCTTCAAAAATGATCTCCCATCTGTACACTTTCAAAAACTAAAGAGATAGAGACAAAATATTAACCAACAGGAAATTGTGAAGAAATATGCAAATACCTCAAACTGTTTGACCCACAAAATACTTTCCAACTGATACGTCCTCAAACTTGTGATGCATGAAAATGTTTTAAAAGGCTTGACGCACCACTTCTTCTACACCCGAATAATAAATCCCAGTTTGTGATAGCAAATTTATTGACAACGGCTCGTGAGGAAGATGAAGAGGAGGATTTAGCTGATGGTATGACATCTTGCAGTCCATAAACACACTACCTGCAGGATATTGTTCATTCAGCACTTCATGCATGTGGAGACCTCAAATATCTAAGGGAAGGAAGTTGACATCAAAACATGTTACTTTAGGAATTATGTTGCATCAGGCAACCAGATCAGAGAGGTTGAGAGACTTGTTCCATGCTTCCGGTGATACGATTGGTATGGACACTATCATCAGCCAATGGCTGCTGGTTCGAATCATTGCTGGGAGCGTGGCTGTGCCACCGATGCTATGCCTCCTGGGAGGGTTAAGCAGAAATTAGGAAGTTGTTCATGGTGCTGGATATAGCTCGTCTACCCTTCGCAAAGGACACCGTGGGATCCACACCGTTAAAATTTTCTTTCCAATATCCTATTTTTCAATCTTTACAGCACCATAACTCATTCAATGGGCAATATGTTCTCTATCTCTGGTTTTTGAAAGCATACAGGTGGGAGATAATTTTTGAAGAAAATTGAAACTTTGACCTCATTATTTGACCTTCCAGGTCAAAGTATTTGACCTTCAAGGTCAAATGTCGCGATGTCAACCGGGTCAATCTGAAACCTTAGACCATGATGGTACATTTTAAAATGGTTAACCACTTTTAACAAAATGATGCCATCAAAAGTTTATTTCAGGGTTTTGGCCAGTAGACTCCATGGGATAATAGAGCCATCATCAGGGTGTCGTTGAGGTTGTCATGCCATAGAACGTAGAACATGCCGCCATAGCCACGTAATCACCTTGTGAGGCTCCATGTCCCAGTTATGCAGAGCTCGTGCTGGAATGGGCAGTGGGTCGTTCCAGTGGCAGGAAGGACAGTAATAACGGCCGGTGTAATCGCACAGCCGAGCTTCGGCCCGTACACCGCCTGTTTCCAAAGACGCACACCACGAGGGGATTGTGCTCAAAGCTCAAAATACATTGAAGGACAAACATCGTGTAGGAAACCCGAAAGTCTAGGTGTAGGCAGAACAGTATGACCAATAATGCAAAGAGTACATTACACGAAGGCACATACGTACCCATGGTGATAGGCTGGCGACAGTCTGCGCAGCGGTAGTCCTGTGCATGCAGCCCCACCTCAGGACAGATATCCATCAGATACTTTGCCTGGTGACTGACCTTCAGTCGCACACACGGTTTGCAGATGGCATTGAGGCAGCGGCTGTGACAGTTAAACCTGCAGCCTGCAAGGCGAGTCAACGTGACAAGGCAATTGGTGAGGCATCCTCGTTGAAGAGGCATACCCTAGAAGCTCACCATTATACGGTGACCTTATTCTGTGTGGGTTAAATACTGTAATGTATATTTAAAATTTACTGTTATAGCATGTGGTATATCCAGTCATATAAATGACAGTTATTCCACAATAAAGTAAGTTTGGCAAAAATATTCCATACATTCCAAATGACTCCGACACTCGGAACAGTGAAATGGATACCTGGTCCTGGTGCTACTGTTTTAACTGTAGCGGCGAGCCATCGTACTTTGGTTTATCAGGTAAAACTGCCCATCCCAAAACTTGCGACAGGACACTTGTACCGACATCGTACTCTCTGCAACATGTGTGACGGAAAACGTTGGAACGTTTTTTTTTTTCCTCCTCCATGAGCATGGCTCAGGTTTTCAACAGATAAAAACACAAGGTTTGATTTTATTAAATACTGTGGCTAAGGCACATGGAGGCGCTTGTTCTCAATCATGTGCATTAGACGAGAGATGAGGGTCTAATTCCACGATTCAAATATGGAGCTTAACCCATCATGGCCTTTCAAAACGCTCTCACCAACCAAAACCATTGCATCAACAGGCAGGCTACGTACCGCGGCCTATTTGCGTACGATTTCAATGTCGCATGAAAAATGTGCCTAACACAACTTGTCAATCAGGCAACGGCACGAACACACATCTAGGCCGGGCACGTATTTATTTAGCGTACCGGTGCACGTGTACCACGAGTGCAACATTCCCCATATGAGTGTGTTGCACTTGTCACAGCTATGCCGGATGCCTCTGCTCTTCCTCTTCCTGAAGCGATGGTCCAGGATCAGCTTAATGTCCGGCTCTTCTTCCTCCGGTTCCTGATTAAGCAATAAACCTTAGAGCAGACATTTCTCAGACAAAAAAAAAAATCATTCAAATGGAGTGTAAAAGAAAAAAAAGAAAAAGGAAATCCATGTCAGTCTGTCTGTCTGTCAGTTATACGACGTACTTATTTATGTCTGAATTACATACTGTTTGAACATCAGTTGCACCATGATTACATCTATTAGGAATGTACCTTTTAAACATTTAGACCTTCAGACCCTAAAGACCTTTTAAACCTGTTTGAACCTTTCAACCCCTCATACCTTAACTACTATCTGAATATACCCTTTGGACCCCATAGCATAGACGCTTTAAACCCCTATTGACCATTTGGACCGTTTAGATCTGCAGACACTTTAGACCACTTGTGACCCCTAAAGATATTTAGACACCTTACTGTATATCTGCTCAGACCCCATTTCGGCGCTTTCAATCCCTTAAGACTCCATAGACATTTAACGGCTATTAGAGCAAATTACCCTTTCGACCTTTTAAGACCCCTTGACCATTTCGTCCCCATAGACACCTTACACCCTTTAGACCGTATAGACCTTAAGTCCCCTTAAGACCTTTTTTACCCTTTGAACCCATTTAGACCTTAACTACTATTGGAACATACCCTTTAGACCTTTAATACCTTTATGGACCCCTTGGAACTTTCCACCACCTTAGATCCTTTAGACCTGCAGACCCATTTAAACACATCAAAGAAACATCAAAAGAGTCTTCTTGCAATATACAGATTATAGTTTTTCAGCAAGTAATACGTAATCTCCACTCACCCTGAGGGTGGGTACTCTGCTAGTATCCTTTTAAATGCTGAACGTGAAGCAACGAAGCGGCACGTAACATTTAAAAAAAGTCTTTGGTATGACTCGGCCGGGGATTTAACTGCAGACCTCCTAGACTCGGAGAGGAAACCCTACCCATTACACCACCAAGTCTGGTGACCTTTCTTTCGCTTCTCTTCCCAATCCCGCGACACTGCCATTCTTATTTCAACTACCCACACCTCCCCAAGCCTCAAACCCTGAAAAACCCAGCCAACATCACCGCTATGCACAAAAAAGGTGCAAAAACAGATCCTAGCAACTACAGACCAATCAGCCTTCTCCCAATTATCAGCAAAGTCATGGAATCCATCATTGCTTCGGATATGAAATCTTTCCTCTTCTCCAATGGCTTGATCTCTGATCATCAATTTGGTTTCAGACCATGTCACTCTACTCTGGACATGCTGCTTCTGCTGTCTCAACAATGGATGGAGGTCCTCAATGCCAAACAGGAAATTAGAGCTGTCTCCCTCGACATATCACGTGCCTTCGACACGGTCTGGCACCCCGCTCTGCTCACCAAACTCTCCTCCTTTGGTATCCATGGAAATCTCCACGCATGGCTGGCGGACTTCCTCTCTAGTCGTCGTCAACGTGTGGCCCTGAATGGGTTTCTCTCATCTCCTCTTCCTGTTCAGGCTGGAGTTCCCCAAGGCAGTGTTCTGGGCCCCGTGCTTTTTCTGGTCTTCATCAATGATCTCTCTGACTCTCTTGAAAATCCTCTCTATCTCTTTGCTGATGACTCCACTCTCTGCCGCTCCATTCCTCTTCCCTCAGATCGGCAGTCTGCAGCCTCCTCACTCTCTGAAGACTTGGACAAAATCACAGACTGGTCAAACAAGTGGAACATGTCTTTCAATCCTGACAAATCTCACACTCTTACTATGTCTCTCCGAAAAGATCGACTGGACAACCCTCCCATCTACTTTCTCAACAATCCTCTCCAAGAAGTTCTGTCGCTCAAGCTTTTGGGTCTCACTATCTGCCATGATCTTTCTTGGGAAAACCACATTTCCAAGCTGGCCTCCAAAGCCAGTCGCCGACTGGGCATCCTCCGTCGTGCGAAGTCCTTCCTCGGCACACCTGAGCTCCTCACCACATACAAGGCTTTCATCCGCAGCTCAATGGAATACTGTTCTCCCCTATGGGCCGGTGCTCCTGCCTCACACCTAGCTCGGCTTCACGCTGTTGAAACCAAAGCTTTCAGAATTATTGGAATCTCCCGCGATGAAGCTATCTCTGAGGGCCTTTCACTCACTCACCGCAGGCAGGTAGGTGGTCTTTCTGTCTTCTACCGACTCCTCTCCGGCCTTGCACCCCCAGCTCTCTCTGTGCTCTGTCCCCCAAATATTCCTACAGGTCGCACCAGATCTGCCAGCAACCCTCTGATGGTTAAACTGCCGAAATCTCGGCTCTCTGCTCACCTTCATTCTTTCATTCCTCTTTTCTCCCGCCTCTGGAACAAACTCCCTCACTCCCTTCAATCCCACTCCTCCCTCCAGGTCTTTAAAACAGCTGTTCACCACCATCTCTTATCTTCCCCCATCCAAAACCTTGATCTTTTCTACCCCCGCTAATTCACCCCAGATCCACCTTGTTTGAAATTCCAACTTCTTTCCTGGAAGTCCTGGCAGTGTCCATATGTTTTATACCTCTCCCACCGCCCCCTTCCCCCTTCCCATGCCCCCCCCCCCCAAAGCCCTCGCCCTCTCTCAGATCTCTCCATGTCTCCATGTCTCTCGGTCCTTGCTCTCAAATGTTGTGTTTGTGTCCTTCCCCCTCTCTCCCCATCTTGTCTACCGCTCCCGATGTTATATGTTTTATGTGTCGGTTTGTCTTTTTGTGTGATTAATGTTCGCTCTTTCACGAGCCTCGATCTTGTATACAAAAAAAATAAAAAAAAATAAAAAATATTATCCAGAATCAACTTACCCTTAAATGCTGCAATTTCATGCGTAGGCGGATGAGCTGAGCTGTAGCTTGTTCTCTCTTTGAGGATAACTCAGGAGATTCGAGCACCGTCACCTTACACATCTCTATGGCATGCTCCAATTCCTCTATGTGGGACAGCTCGTCACAACCCTGGATAAAGCACAGGGAGAAGGTGAGAGGAAGTATAAGCTTTTATTAGTACAGTAGTGAGCCATTGTATTTTTTAGAAGTTGCCTGTTAGCTCTTGTTGTGAAAGCATTGTAAACCATAAGTACTGCATATTGTCATTCAGAGAAAACAAAGGTGAAACATTTGTGATGTTCTTGGTTAGAAGATGAACGATTTTGCCTCATCTGTGCAACATCAAATAGTTGCATTCAGGTGTACCATGATGGAAAGGTGAGTAGTGGACTGGTTTACAAAACTTATTTTCTGATTTTTCCTGGGAAGACTACTGCCTCTCCTTGGGCGCTGCCTCTATCTCTGCTGAATGTATAGCTGAAGTTATTGTTGCAGGAATGGAGGCTTATATCCCCTTCTATTCAAGTCTATCTCTCCTACCAACTCTTGGTTCAATAATTCCTGCTCTGCAGCTATTCGTGCAAGAGGTGCGGCATATCGGACATGGAAAAACTCTTCTTCCTCCGACTCAAATTCAGCTTTCATATCTGCTAGAAATATTGCAAATACAGTGAAACCTTGACTTACGAGTTTAATTCGTTCTGTGACCGAGCTTGTAACTCAATTTGCTCGTTTCTCAAATTAAATTTCCCCATTAAAATGAATTGAAATGCTATTAATCCGTTCCAGCCCCCCAAAAACCACACCAATTAAAAAAAAAAAAAAAAAAATATCTCGCGCTTTATATTTCACCTGTATGCAGCATACAAGTTGGCAGGATGGCCTGGACTGGAGGTACGCACACTTGACTCTAAACTGTCCAGCCTGGGTTTGAATCCCGACCCAGCTATAACCTGTCATGTCGTTGTTTCACAGGCAGGGTGATTCATCAATGTGTGTACCGCTAAACTGGGTGCCCCGTTTGCGTCCCATTAGTTGTTGGATGTTAAGGATCTCACCGTGTCTTCCACAAAGAGAAGGCGAGCTATCGCCGGCACTCTGAACAAGTTGTGGCCTGGCATGCTCTTCTCCTCTGCCGTTATATACGTCCTCCTCGGCATCTTTTTCCAGAAGAGCCCTGTCTCGTCACAGTTGAAGATTTGCTGGGGGATGTATCCTTCGGCTTCTATCAGTTCGGCAAAAGTTATAATAAAATCTTCAGCTGCCTTCACATCCGAGCTTGCTGCCTCACCATGCCTGACGACGGAGTGAATGCCGGTCCTCTTCTTAAAATTATCAAACCATCCCCGACTGGCTTTGAATGACTCTTCCGATGCCTCGTCCGTTGATGTTCCCGTCGTCTGCTGCACCAAATCCCCGTAAATGTCTCGTGCCTTCTCACAGATGATGCTCTTGGTCACGGTATCTCCTGCGAGCTGCTTCTCCGTCAACCACACAAACAACAACTTCTCCATCTCTTCATGGACAGAGGTCCGGAGCTTTGAAATAATCTTAACGCCCTTGGCTGGCGTTATAGCCTTTATCGACTCCTTCTGCTTCAAAATCGTACATATCGTAGAAGTACTACGATCGTACTGCCTCGCCAAGTCGACAACACGCACACCTCGCTCATGTTTTTCGACGATTACGTGTTTTATATCCAAGCTCGCTCGCTCGTAACTCAGATCTCGGCTCGCATCACAAAGCAAAAAATCGACCGAGCGACGGCTCGTATCTCGGAAAACTCGTAAGTTGGTGCACTCGTAAGTCAAGGTTTCACTGTATTGCAAACATGTTATTCGTGAGGCGAAGTATTCCTTTATCTTCTATATTATATATATATAAAAAAGATTTTGTTTGTTTGTTTGTTTGTCTGCACACACTAATCTCCTGAACGGTGAAAGATAGGAGGAAACCTCTGAAACAAAAAATGTCGGGACGGGCCCCGGGAAGGTTATAGGCTAGGTGGCGAGGCCGGTCGAGGCCGCTTTGGCCAGCCTGGGCCCATTTCGCAATAGATCTTCTTCTTCTTTCAAAATTCTCTTGAAGTACAATTTATAGTCAGGTTCACTATGTTTTTTCGTTCAAAATCATGGTAGATTAGCAAACCTATACATTTTTGGAAACGTTATTACATGGAAAATCTGAAAATCAATGTTTACATTTGCCAATTCCGACCAATTCGATTCGACCAATTCGACCAATCGACCAATTCCATTCGACCAATTCGACCATTCGACCAATCGCTTCGATCGACCATTCGATCATTCGACCAATTCGATCGATTCGATTCGATTCATCGAATTCGATTCGATCGACCATTCGACCAATTCGATTTGCCAATCAATTTGACCGACCTTTGCTTGTGTGGAACGGACTGTGAAAACGATGCGGACTATATTGTCGGATACGACACACAGGACAGTGATGACGAACTCTAAATGGCATATTCTGTAATCGTGTATGTTTGATGCCATTGACTGCCTGTGTATATTTTGTCATTGACTGCCTGTGTAGATGTGAAGTTATACTGACTGCATGTGTATATATGATTTTACTGACTGCCTGTGTATGTTTGGTGATATGAATTATTGTGACACATTTTGATGTTATTAACTGCCTGTACAAAATGATAACATGTATTTGATTATGCAACTTATCGCGAATATAAAGACAGTATTTTGCAATTCAAAACCTTTGATTCGTGTCTTACCATTCCACATAGCACTAATTTGATACTTTCATTGGATTCCTTGTCCCTGAAAATATAGGTTTAGTATATTTTAAAAAGTTTTTAGGGTAATTAGAGGCAGAAATAGAACAAAATATGTATTTTACAGTGGCCATTTTGAAAATCCAAAATGGCCGCCATACAGGTATCTCTCCAAACGTAAACATTGATTTTTAGTTTCCTTATGCTATAACCTTTCCAAAAATGTATAGGTTTGCTAATCTACCATGATTTTGAACGAAATATAATTTATTGACATAGTGAACCTGACTATTATGCACTTAATAGGAATATCTGACCGATTGCAACACATGCTTTCAAAATTCTCTCTCGCGGCGCCCGACAGAAGAAAGAACAAGGAATCGTTGAGCACTAACTGATACTGGGCTCGCGTCAGACCTATGTACAACAACAACAACAACATGCATTTTAAGGCCATGTTCCCTGCTAGAGCGGGGGTTAGCCTTGCGGTCCCCATGACAATCTTCTCCATTTTGCCCTATTTTCTGCATCTCTCCTTGTTAACCCCCTTGCCCGCATTTCTTCTTCCACCATCTTTAGCCAAGTCTTTCTCGGTCTTCCCCGTCCTCTACTTCCTTCTACATTAACTTCCATCACTCTTCTCAACCAGTCACTTTCATCCTTCCTCAATACATGACCAAACCATCTCAACCTGTTCCTCTTCACAGCATCAATCACAGGCAATATTCCCATCATCTTTTGCAATTCATCATTTGTCTTCCTCTCTCTCAACGATACTCCGCACATCCATCGAACCATTCGCATTTCCACCCTTTCCAAGCCTTCATTGCTGCTCTACGTTCATTACCCATGTCTCGCTCCCATAAATCATAACACTTCTCACACATGCAGCATACACCTTTCCCTTCAGCTTCAGCGACACTCTCCTCCTCATCAGCACGCCACTCAGTTCCCGAAACTTCTTCCATGCACATCTCACTCGAGCAACCGTTGCCGAGTCTGATCCACCTTCTCCATTCAGCATGTCTCCGAGGTAGCAAAATGTTTTCACACCTTCCAGCTTCACGCCGTCTCCAAGATCCAACTCAACATTTCCTCCATCTGCAGCTCCCTCTGTGCACACCTTACATTTGAATGTAGCTGCCACACTGGTTAATGACCCTCTCAGACCACTACATTTTTGATGAACCCACTCAGCACACATTGTACATTGAATGGAGTTCACTCCGACACCCTTCCTACACACAGCACACGGCCACTTCCCAGTTCTTTCCACCTCACCACATGCTTTACCACTTGCCATCACCTTTGTCTTTCCGATATTCACCTTCAGACCTTTTGTCTCCATACATTCCTTCCACTTGTTCATCTTTTCCTTCAGTCCATCCATACTTTCCGCAATCAACACCAGATCATCTGCATACAACAACTCCCACGGTAAACCCTCCTTTACGGTCTGAGCCAGCACCTCCATCACAGCTACAAATAGTAGTGGACTTAGTACCGACCCCTGATGCACTCCCACCTTCACCTCAAACTCACCACTGTTCCCGTCCTTCGTCCTTACAGCTGTGCGTGCTCTTTTGTACATTGCCATCACTACTCTGATCAACCATTCCTCCACTCCTAACTTCCTCAATGCCCATGTCAATACTTTGCGTGGAACCCTATCGAATGCTTTCTCCAGATCAACAAACCCAAAAAACAACTTCTTCCTCTTATCCATGTACTTCTCCTGCAACTGCCTCACAATGAAAAGCGCATCTGTCGTTCCTCTTCCTGGCATAAATCCAAACTGCATTTCGTCGATCTTCACTTTCTTCCTTATCCTCCTCTCCAACACCCTTTCCAATACCTTCATTCCATGCTCCAATAACTTTATCGCTCGGTACGAGCCACACTCCAGAGGGTCACCTTTCCCCTTGTATAGAGGGACGAGGGTACTCAGTTCCCAATCCACTGGAATGCGGCCTTCTTTCACCACCAAATTACAGATCTCTGTCATTCTCTTCACACCCCAACTTCCTGCTGCCTTCAACATATCTCCCACAACTCCCGTCGGCCCTCCCGCTTTTCCACTCTTCATTGCTTTTATCGCTTCCTCAACTTCCTTCTCAGTTATCTTCTCTGCCGGTCCTAAAACTGGGTTACTCTCTATGTTGCCATCCCATTCATTCTCTGTATTCAACAGCATTTCCATATATCTTTTCCATCTTCCTTCAATTCCATCTGGGTCGACAACGATTTGTCCCACTTCATCCTTCAAGCAACTCACCCCCATCACATCACACCTCTCTTTCGCTATCTGCTTTGCAATCCTGAATACTGCTTTCTGACCCTCTTCCGAATCCAAGCGTTCTCCGAACATTTTCCTACATGCCTCCTGCGCCTTTGCTACCTCTTTCTTTGCAGCCTTCCTGGCTGCCTTATAACTTTCATGCTCTGCTGTTTCTGCTCCCGTACTCTTCGCCTTCTGCCACTCTTTGAACTTCTTCCTCTTCTCGTCAATCCTCTTTCCAACCTCAACATCCCACCACCATGTTTCCGAGTGCCTCGGTGGTCCTTTTGTCCATCCACATACCTCACCAACGGCTCCCAACAGACTAGCTTTCATTGACATCCAACCACTTTCAAGCTCAACCACATCATCCTCTACCCTACTCAGCCTCTCTTTTAATGCCTCCCTTACCGTCACCTCTTTCAACCTCCACACCTTCATTCTCGGTTGGTACTTCACCCGCCGAGCTCTCCTCGCACCTTTCACCCTTATGTCGCAGACAACCAAGTGGTGCTGTGAAACAGCCTCCTCCCCCGGGATCACCTTTGTGTCCCGGAGGTGCCCCCTATCTCGCCGACGCACCATCAGGTAGTCAACGGTTGTCGTCGACCCACCTGACGTGTATGTAACAAGCTTATTGTCCTCTTTCTGGAACTGAGTATTACAAATCAACAAATCAGCTCCATCAGCAAACTCCAAAATCATTTCACCTTCTCCATTTCTCACACCATATCCATAACCCCCATGAACTCCCTCAAAACCATCCATACTCCTTCCCACATGTCCATTCAGGTCTCCTCCCACCACAACAACTTCCTCATCTTTCACGTTTTCCATCAGCTTCTCTATCGCACACCAGAACTTGTCCTTCTCTTCATCGCTTCGACCAACCTGTGGAGCATATCCCGAGATGACGTTCACCAAGAGCTTTCCAATCATCATTTTCACCATCATCAACCTATCACTCACTCTAGTCACACTCACCACACTGTCTACAAACTCCTCATAAAACAGGACACCAACACCATTCACGCCCTCCGGGCACCCTTGCCACACAAACTTGTATTTCTGTCCCTGCCTACCCTTCACCATTCTCACACCACTTCCCTTCCATCTCGTCTCTTGCACACAACATATGTCCACTCTTCTTCTGACCAATACTTCCACCACTTCTCCTGAACTCCCTGTCATTGTCCCCAGAGGGAGATCAGGAGAAGTGGTGGAAGTATTGGTCAGAAGAAGAGTGGACATATGTTGTGTGCAAGAGACGAGATGGACATCACAAGACCTATGTACAGATGATTAAATTCATTCAAAAAGAACCCGGGCAATGCCGGGTGCATTCAGCTAGTCTTCTATCTTCTTCTTCTATCTATATTTTTATATATATAAAAGAAAGTTTTTGTTTGTTTGTTTGTCTGCACGCGCTAATCTCCTGAACGGTGAAAGATAGGAGGAAACCTCTGAAACAAAAAATGTAGGGACGGGCCCCCGGGAAGGTTATAGGCTAGGTGGCGAGGCCGGTCGAGGCCGCTTCGGCTGGGCTGGGCCCATTTCGCAATTAAAAGCTGAGCTGAATTATAGTAGTCAATCTTCTATGGCCGCAAGTAAAAGCTGAATTATAGTAGCAAATTCATTCAAAAAGAACTTAAAATGTCGGGACGGGCCCCGGGAAGGTTATAGGCTCGGTGGCGAGGCCGGTCGAGGCCGCTTCGGCTGGGCTGGGCCCATTTCACAATTAAAAGCTGAGCTGAATTATAGTAGTCAATGTTCTACGGCCGCGAGTAAGCTGAATTATAGTAGTAAATTCATTCAAAAAGAACCCGCGCAACGCCGGGTGCTTACGGCTCGTCCAAAATAAATGTGACAACCTCATCTTCTTCCACTAATAGATCTTTCTGGTCTTTAGCTAATAGCTAAATAGCTAAAAGTATCTCCAACAACTTCTGTTCTCTTCCTTTCTTTCGCTTTTCCGTTCCGATGATACTATTGCTGTCTCTCCGACTGATAAAGCAACTCTTTTTGTTATCTTTTCTCCTCTAATTCCACAATGGATGACTCTAACATTCCATCTCCCTCTGAAGCACTCCTTACCAATCCTATGCCCATCCCTATAATCTATTTTCATGCAGTCAAAAATACTCCTCTCTTTCTGGACACAAGCAAGGTATACGGACAAGATGGCATTCCTCATCGTGTCTTGAAGGAGTGTGCTTCAGTACTTGCTCCCGTGCTTGCTTGTTTGTTTCACATTCGTGTAAAAAAACCAAACTTTTCCTCTTTCCTGGAAACATGCCTTGGTACAGCCTATTCTAAAGAAGAGTGATCATTCAAACCCTTCCAACTACCGTCTTATTGCTCTGACTTCTACTATTTCCAAAGTCTTTGAATGTCTTCTCAATTCTCATTTCCTCAAGCATCTTGAATCTCACAGTCTTCTGTCTGACCATCAATATGGCTTTTGCAAGGTAAGATCTACCAGTGATATCCTTTCTTACATTATGAATGTCTCTGAGAGACTTTGGGCAATCCTTTGTTGTAGGCCTTGATATATTAAAAGCCTTTGACAGAGTTTGGCATCGGGGTCTGATATCCAAGCTTCCCTCTTTCAGCTTTCCCTCCTTCACTCTGCTCTCTCATATCGAGCGTTCTCTCCATCAGCCCTATCTCAATAATTGTTGATGGTTCAACATCTCCCTCCTACCCTATCAACAGCGGTGTCCCTCAGGGTTTTGTCCTGTCTCCAACACTCTTCCTTCTTTTCATCAATGACTTTCTTTCTTCTACAAATAACCAAATGCACTCGAATTCTGATGACTCAACATTATATTCATCCATGTTTTTCCCATCTGCCCCATCTTCCCTCACTCGATCTACATCTCATTTGTTCACAGATTTGGACAATATTTCTCAGTGGGGCAAATGTAATCAGGTTAAGTTTAATACTTCTAAAACTCAATTTCTTCCCATCTCTTTCAAAAACTCCTCTGAACTGTCCAATCTCCTTTGAAAGCTCCACAATTACACCATGTGATACAATAAACCTACTAGGTATTACCCCAACATCAAATTTATCCTGGAATCCACACATTACACAAATAGCTATGTCTGCCTCCAAGAAACTCGGAGTCCTGTTCAGATGTCGAAGATTCTTCTCCTCTCAACAGTTGCTTCAACTATATAAAGGATTGATTCATCCTTGCATAGAGTACTGCTCTCACATCTGGGGAGGTTCTAGCTCCACATACTGGACAGAATTGAATCCAAAGTAATCCGACTTATCAACTCTCTCAACCTGACCTCAAAACTCGACCTACTCGAACTGTGCCTTTGCAAACTTTCATCCTGGTGTTTCACAGGTGCCAGGGTGATTCATCAATGTGTGTGCCGTTACTCGGATGGACGTTAAACTGGCAAGCATTAGTGAACATCTGCATTCGTGGGCATTAAAGATCCCACTGTGTCCTTTGCAAAGAGTAGGCGAGTTTTCGTCGGCACCCTGAACAAATTACAAATTCCTGCCCTAACTACTGCTGCGAAAGGGATGGCAAATCACCCAGCATGACGTAGGTCAAGAAACTGCTTCGGCATAAGGGTATGGTACATCGTATCGGAAGAGGATTAAAATATCAACATTTAAAAGTCAAGTGGTCCAGAACTCACGTTTTCATCAGACTTGTGCTGCTATCTCAAAGACAGATTTGTGACCAGTTTTCTATCACCTCTCTTCTGGTCCCATTTCCTCTGTGCTTTCAGTCCTCCACCCCTCCTTAGTCCCTCTGGAACACATTAACTCTTATAATAACCACCTCCTCATTAACTTTCGAAAATCCCGACTCAACACCCACCTTCACTCCTTTGTTTTGTATTTTATCACACTTATGGAATCACCTTTCCGAGTCAGTGTTCAATGCCACTTTTTCCTCCAGGGCCCCAACAGTTGGCAGTGCAGAGGCGAGTCATTTCATCATCCACATCTACTCTATCCCCATTAACACTTCTAGTAAGGTGTCGACCGGAGCAGGAGGCAACACGAAGGCTCATCTTTAACTGGCTTCGATCAATTGAGAAGGGTGCGCCACTGCTGTCCCCAGATCAACTATTGTTGAGCTTTTTCCCCCAGCAGGCTGGTACTCATTTTGCCGAGCTTGAAAGGTCGACAATCCGAGTCGACCCATCAGGTATTCTTTTAGCACAGCTGTGATTTGAACTCAGGACCCCTACGATCCAAAGCCAACCACCTTAACCGTTGAACATTGTCATGTATACGGTATGCATACTATTCACCTGAGGCTGTGCAAAGTAGTCCTCAGCGAGTCCCAAGCCAGAGCTGCATCTGCTGTCCAGGTCTGGCTCTGTATTGCAAGACTCTGAATCGCTGTTGGAATAAGCTCCTGAAGGTGACACACAGAGCATTTGATTCACCTCAGTACAGTACAAGACTCGTCTTTATTGCACACCGCTCCTTTCCTATGCCATCTCCAGGCATTGCAAATCGTCATTGCTGGGCACCGAAGGGGGCTCGGCAGTGACGCACGCTGAAAGGGAGTACTCAGTTTTCACTCTGGTTGTTTGTTTGTTTGTTTTCTTGCTTTCTTGTTTGTTAGTCCGGACGATATCTCAGCCATCCTTTGAGCTAGGAAGCTGAAATTTCGGCACAGTGGTGAGCAAGTCCTTTTTCCAAAACGTTATTTTTTGTTTTTTGAATAATCAATTAATTAAGGAGTTATTTAATTATTAGCGATTAATTAAGTACTTATTTAATTAATTAAATTTCATTTCTCTTCTTACCATTAACTCAGGCACCTTTTGAGTTAGGAAGCTGATATTTGGACATGCCAATGACCAGGTGATTTGGCTGCAAAGGCTATTTTTGATTTATTAATTAATCAATTAATCGCTTAATTATTTAATTATTTGCTTAATAACTAAAAAATTTTTTTTTAAACTTACAGATTCTGATGAAATGGTGGTGGTTTATGTGTTCTCTGACCGAATTGATTAATAATTGAATTTTTTAATGATTATTATTTATTTATTTTCATTATTAATCATTTATTTATTTTCTTTCTCATTTGGCCAATATCTCAGGCACCTTTTGAGCTCAGAAGCTAATATTTGGACATGAGTGACCAAGTGATGTGGCTATCAAGGATATTTTTGATTTATTGATTAATCATTTAATCGATTAATTTATTTATTGATTAATTATTTATTGATTAATCAATTAATGATTTAATTTTTTATTAATGACATTTAATTAAAATTCTAAAAGATACATCTTCAGATGAAGCACTAGTGGTTTAGTTATGCTATTAGCCAATTGATTAAGAAAATATTTTGTGATAATCTTTTATTGATTTTAATTATACAATTAATCAATCAATTAGTGTACACCTCTCCCTCCCAATGCAGCCTGTATGAGCTGCACTGCGGTATTGCCGGGCGCCGGAGGCGCCCCGGCAATGCCGCGCTGTAGGACATTTAATTATTTGGCGTGGGGGCGGTGTACTTTGAATGTATCTGTACTTCTTGTACACCGCTCCTTTCCTATGCCATCTCCAGGCACTGCAAAACGTCATTGCCGGGCACCGAAGGGGACTCGGCAGTGACGCACGCTGAAAGGGAGTACTCAGTTTTCACTCTGGTTGTGTGTTGTACACCGCACCTTTCCTATGCCATCTCCAGGCATTGCAAATCGTCATTGCTGGGCACCGAAGGGGGCTCGGCAGTGACGCACGCTGAAAGAGAGTACTCAGTTTTCACTCTGGTTGTTTTCTTGCTTTCTTGTTTGTTTGTTTGTCCGGGCGATATCTCAGCCATCCTTTGAGCTGGGAAGCTGAAATTTCGGCACAATAGTGAGCAAGTCCTTTGTCAAAAACGCTTTTTAAAAAATGTTTTTTGATTAATCAAATAATTGAGGAGTTATTTAATTATTAGCGATTAATTAAGTACTTATTTAATTAATCAAATTTCCTTTATCTTCTGACCATTAACTCAGGCACCTTTTGAGTTAGGAAGCTGATATTTGGACATGCCAATGACCAGGTGATTTGGCTGCAAAGGCTATTTTTGATTTATTAATTAATCAATTAATCAATTAATTGATTAATTATTTAATTATTCGATTAATGACTAAATTTTTTTTTATTTTTAAAGTTACAGATTCTGATGAAATGATGGTGGTTTATGTGTTCTCTGACCGAATTGATTAATAATTAAATTTTTTTATGGTTATTGGACACCGCACCTTTCCTTTTCCGTCTCCAGGCATTGCAAATCGTCATTGCCGGGCACCGAAGGGGGCTCGGCAGTGACGCACGCTGAAAGAGAGTACTCAGTTTTCACTCTCGTTGTTTGTTTTCTTGCTTTCTTGTTTGTTTGTTTGTCCGGACGATATCTCAGCCATCCTTTGAGCTAGGAAGCTGAAATTTCGGCACAATAGTGAGCAATTCCTTTGTCAAAAACGGTATTTTTTGTTTTTTGATTAATCAATTAATTGAGGAGTTATTTAATTATTAGCGATTAATTAAGTACTTATTTAATTAATTAAATTTCCTTTCTCTTCTGACCATTAACTCAGGCACCTTTTGAGTTAGGAAGCTGATATTTTGATATGCCAATGACCAGGTGATTTGGCTGCAAAGGCTATTTTTGATTTATTAATTAATCAATCAATTAATCGATTAATTATTTAATTATTCGATTAATGACTAAATTTTTTTTTTTTAAAGTTACAGATTCGGATGAAATGGTGGTGGTTTATGTGTTCTCTGACCGAATTGATTAATAATTTAATTTTTTTATGATTATTATTTATTTATTAATTTATTAATTATTTAATTATTTGATTAATGACAAAAATAATTTTTTTTTTTTAAGTTACAGATTCTGATGAAATGGTGGTGGTTTATTTGTTCTCTGACCGAATTGATTAATAATTTAATTTTTTTATGATTATTATTTATTTATTTTCATTATTAATCATTTATTTATCTTCTTTCTCATTTGGCCAATATCTCAGGCACCTTTTGAGCTCAGAAGCTAATATTTGGACATGAGTGACCAAGTGATGTGGCTATCAAGGATATTTTTTATTTATTGATTAATCAATTATTAATTAATCAATTAATCAATTAATCGATTAATTATTTAATTAATGACAATTTTTTTTTTTTCCCCAGTTACAGATTCTGATGAAATGGTGGTGGTTTATGTATTCTGTGACCGAATTGATTGATAATGCAATTTTTAAATGATTATTATTTATTTATTTTCATTATTAATCATTTATTTATTTTCTTTCTCATTTGGCCAATATCTCAGGCACCTTTTGAGCTGGGAAGCTAATATTTGGACATGACAGTGACCAAGTGATGTGGCTATCAAGGATAATTTTGATTTATTGATTAATCATTTAATCAAAAAAATTTTTTTTTAATGATTTATTTAATTACATTTCTAAAAGATACATCTTCGGATGAAGCACTTGTGGTTTAGTTGTGCTATTAGCCAATTGATTAAGAAAATATTTTGTGATAATCTGTTATTGATTTTAATTGTACACCGCACCTTTCCTGTGCCATCTCCAGGCATTGCAAATCGTCATTGCTGGGCACCGAAGGGGGCTCGGCAGTGACGCACGCTGAAAGGGAGTACTCAGTTTTCACTCTGGTTGTTTGTTTGTTTTCTTGCTTTCTTGTTATCTTGCCAAAACGAAGTTTTTGCAAGATGTATTAGTCAGCTTGTATGTTTGTTTTTTTGTTTTTTTGTTTGTGGTTAATCATTTTTTTTCACGTTTAGATCACTCTGTAGACCACAGTTATTATTGGAAACTCCTGTAACTTCGCATATCAGAGTCCTATAGAGATACCCTTCAGCACACAAAATTTTGAAGGTCAAGGTCAAAGGTCAAGGTCACTTTGCAGTCAATCATGGAGGTCAACGAAACCCTTATTTTTTGAGTAACTTTGATCGGATCGTCTCCAAACTTCATGGGAATCTAGTATATGGTCCGGCGCTCAGCTGATTAGTTTTTGGTGGCGATCGGCCTTGACCTTCATGGTTAGCGCTGGAGGTCGAAAATTATTGACCCCAAGGTCAAATTTTGAAATCGTAGGTACCATATCGAGTAATACCTCATATGAATGCCCTTGATGAGTGCTTCCCAGATCTGTAAACAGTTTGACGCTATGACGTCATTTGATGACGTCATGACGAAAAATCGGAATTTTCACATTTTGGCAAGATACGGTTCACCCTGTGGGTGACATATGTTTTTTGTTTGTTTTCTTGTTTTCTTGTTTGTTTGTCCGGACGATATCTCAGCCATCCTTTGAGCTAGGAAGCTGAAATGTCGGCACAATAGTGAGCAAGTCCTTTGTCAAAAACGGTATTTTTTGTTTTTTGAATAATCAATTAATTGAGGACTTATTTAATTATTAGCAATCAATGAAGTACTTATTTAATTAATCAAATTTCCTTTCTCTTCTGACCATTAACTCAGGCACCTTTTGAGTTAGGAAGCTGATATTTGGACATGCCAATGACCAGGTGATTTGGCTGCAAAGGCCATTTTTGATTTATTAATTAATCAATTAATCGATTAATTATTTAATTATTCGATTAATGACAAAGATTTTTTTTTTTTAAGTTACAGATTCTGATGAAATGGTGGTGGTTTATGTGTTCTCTGACCGAATTGATTAATAATTAAAATTTTTTATGATTATTATTTAATTATTTTCATTATTAATCATTTATTTATTTTCTTTCTCATTTGGCCAATATCTCAGGCACCTTTTGAGCTCGGAAGTTAATACTTGGACATGAGTGACCAAGTGATGTGGCTATCAAGGATATTTTTGATTTATTGATTAATCATTTAATCGCTTAATTATTTATTGATTAATTGATTAATTATTTATTGATTAATCAATTAATTATTTAATTTTTTATTAATGCCTTATTTAATTAAATTTCTAAAAGATAGGTCTTCGGATGAAGCACTACTGGTTTAGTTATGCTATTAGCCAATTGATTAAGAAAATATTTTGTGATAATCTTTTATTGATTTTAATTATACAATTAATTGAGCAATTAGGGTACACCTCTCCCTCCCAATGCAGCCTCTATGAGTTGCACTGCGGTATTGCCGGGCGCCGGAGGCTCCCCGGCAATGCCGCGCTGTAGGATATTTAATTATTTGGCAAGGGGGCGGTGTACTTTGAATGTATCTGTACTTGTTATACAATTAATCAATCAGTTAGTGTACACCTCTCCCTCTCAATGCAGCCTCTTTGAGCTGTACTGCGGTATTGCCGGGCGTCGAAGGCGCCCTGGCAATGCCGCGCTGTGGGATATTTTATTATTTGGCATGGGGGCGGTGTACTTTGAATGTATCTGCACTTGTTTTCTTTCTTGTTTGTTTGTTTGTTTGTCCGGGCGATATCTCAGCCATCCTTTGAGCTAGGAAGCTGAAATTTCGGCACAATCGTGAGCAATTACTTTGTCAAAAACGGTATTTTTTTGTTTTTTGATTGATCAATTAATTGATGAGCTATTTAATTATTAGCGATTAATTAAGTACTTGTACATTTCCTTTCTCTTCTGGCCATTATCTCAGGCACCGTTTGAGTTCGGAAGATGATATTTCGACATGCCAATGACCAAGTGATTTGGCTGCAAAGGCTATTTTTGATTTATTGATTAATCAATTAATCGATAAATTATTTGATTAATGACTAAAAAATTTTTAGTTACAGATTCGGATGGGATTCGGGTGAAAGGTGCGAGGAGAGCTCGGCGGGTGAAGTACCAACCGAGAATGAAGGTGTGGAGGTTGAAAGAGGTGACAGTAAGGGAGGCATTAAAAGAGAGGCTCAGTAGGGTCGAGGATGATGTGGTTGAGCTTGAAAGTGGTTGGATGTCTTCCGTTTCCGGTCTTGCTGGCGAGGGTTCGTTTATTCTCAGCTCTCCATGCTATCCATCGAAATCGAAGTTAAGTAATTGTTCCCATTTGTATTTTCGTTATAACTATTTATTTTATGGTGTATATATTGTCTCCCGACGAAGATTTTCGGTGCAAATCTTTCATACCTGTATTGAAAATCGTGTTAATTCGGGTCGTGTTTTGAGGCCTTGTAGTTGTACAGTGAACACTGTACAACCTTGAGGCTTTGTTTTTCTCTCAGCGGTCCGTGTTTTTGTGATCCAATAACTTTCGTTCTCTGTTTTCCCAATCTTTTCACCCCATAGCCCTCTTCCTTGTGTAAATCACAACTCAAAAAAATCCCCAAAAAAAACATTTCCTTCTCTGTTCTCATTCGTTTATTCATTCTTATTCGTTCGTTCGTTCGTTCTTCGACCACGTGTTTCTCCCCCATTTCCCCAGATAGATTGTCAAATTTCAACTCGTTATTTTATCATCCATGCGTTATTGTTTTGATTATAGTTACTTTTGGTTTGAATTTCCTGTAACTTGTAATTATTTAATCGTGTTCTGCTCCTCGTGTGCGGCCTTGTAGTTGTACCCCCGTCGGTGTTTGTTATCTTAATCGTGTTTTGCTTGGCTCTTAGTTTTTTTCCCTTCTACCCCGAACATAATACTCTGTCTAACGTTCTAACGTTCTAAATCCCCACCTCCCCCCCCCCCCCACCCCCAAAAACCAAACAAACAAAAAAAAACAAAAAAACATTTATTTTCCTTTCTCCACGTGTACTGTTGACTCATCCTGTATTTTCTGTCCAGGTGTGCTGTTCGCCCCGCCCCCATTAACTCCTTGCCATCCACCGTTTGCCCTTCACGTGACTCGTAGTGGTCCCTCTCGGCTCTCCCCCCGTTGGTATTTTTGTGCACATAAGATTGTTCACGGTTCTGTTTAAATATTATTTAAATATGTATAACCTTTCCCCTTCAGTGTTTTACTCAGTGGTATTTTACAACACGCTGTTTTTCTTCCTATTTAAAAGGCTTTTCTCAATTTCCTCTCCAACTCATTCCACCTCAAAAAAAAGAAATTCAATATCTTATACGTCTCCCTCACTACATGGTCTAAATTCACATTCATTCCATTCCTCCTCCATCATTCTGAACCGGATTGCTAACTTGAAAATCACAACAAACCCAATTTGTTTTCAATGTTCGTCTTTCATTAATCATCCACTTTCTAAACTCCCCTCTTGCCCCTCCCATCCAAATCCCTCCCCTTGCACCTACACTCCTAAACTCCCCCCTTGCCCCGCCACTCTTAAACTCCCCCCCTACCCCTCCACTCCTGAACTCCCCCCTTGCCCTTCCCCTCCTAAACTCCCCTCACTCCTCCCCTTCAAAACTCCCCCCCCCAACCCCTCCCATTCAAATCTCCCCCCATACCATTCCTCTCCAATTCTCCCTCCTCTCCCCTCCTCCTCAAAGCTGCCCCCTCCCCACTTCGTCTCCCTTCTATCTCATACCTCCAACCCCCCCAACCTTCTTCTTTCCTCTGCCCCCCCTCAAACAACCCCTCACTGTGCCTCATCCCTTCACCTTCAAACCTTTCATCCTCCTCATCCTTCCCTTTCTTGGAACTCTTCTGCAATCGCTGACACACTAACAACTGCTCTCCCTACCTCCCCCTCTCATCCTTCATCTTACCCTACTACTCCCCTCCAATGTCCTGTAGCCGATGCTCCCCCTCTCTCTTCATTAACGGTATGGACCTCAAACATCCGGGGCCTTCGCTCAAACCTGACTGATCTCTCCATACAGGTTGCTTCTGACAATCCAGACTTGATCTGCTTAACAGAGACTTTCCTCCTTCAAGATGTCTCTGATTCCTTAATATCTCTTCCTGGTTACTCCCTCCTCCGGTATGATAGACCTGAGCCTCGGCCTGGTGGTGGGGTGGCTATCTTTATCAAAAACTCTCTTCCTCACTCTCCTTGCACTGCCCTCTCTCCTCCTCACCCCCAGGAGTACCTCTGGCTACGGCTTCCTCTCCGCTCCCACCTTTTGTTCATATGTGTTCTGTACCGTCCCCCAAACAGTGATGACTCCATCTACATTTCACTGTCTGACAACATGGACCAACTTCTATCCACTCATCCCAACTCTCTCTTCCTCATATGTGGTGACTTCAATTGTCATCATGCCACCTGGTTGGGTGTGGGTTCCTCTCTCACCAGTCATGGCACCTCAGCAAAGGACTTCTGTGACTCACTGGGATTGACACAATCTGTCAATTTCCCGACCCGGATCTCAGCCAATGGAGTATCTTCTCTTCTAGACTTGGTTATGACTAACTTCCCTGCTAATGTCTGCTGCTCTTCTTCTGCTCCAATCGGTTCTTCTGATCATGTGCTTGTCAAAGTGGACATCTCTCTGGCCATTCTCAGAGAGCCTCCTCAGCGTCGACGAGTCTGGCATTTCACTCAGGCCGACTGGGACGGTCTTCAAGCAGCCATCAATCGTCTGGATTGGTCTCCCATCTCCACTGCCTCTGACATCAATTCTTCCTGGGAATTCTTCCAAAGCAAACTGATCTCTCTCATGCACAGATTTATCCCATCTCGCCTTCAGTTGTCTTACCCTTCCTCCCGTCCATGGTACACTGAAACTTGTGGTGAGGCAGTTGCCCTGAAACAACTTGCCTTTGCCTCTTGGAAGGCTAATCCAACTGAAGGAAATCTCAGTTCCTTCCACCAAGCTCGGAACAAGTGTGTGTCTACCCTCAGGAGTGCCAGGAAGCACTATCTCTACTCACTCAAGAATGAACTCTCAAACCTGTCTCCTTCCTCCAAATCCTGGTGGCGTCTGGTCAAATCCGTTTCTGGTGTTTGTTCCTCCTCCATCCCCTCCCTTACCTCAAATGGCCACACAGTTGACATCGCACGTGACAAAGCCGAATGCCTCAACTCTGTGTTTGCCTCAAAATCCTTAGTCCCAAACCTATCTCTCTCTGTTCCCACCTTTCCCAGTCGAACCAAACTGCTCCTGGACTCTGTGACCTTCTCTCCTGACAAGGTGGAGGAGTTTTTGTCAAACCTCGACTCTGATTCTGCAACTGGACCAGATGGCATCAGCCCACGGGTCCTAAAATCCTGCTCTGCCGCTCTATCTCACCCTCTCTCTGTTCTTTTCACCCTATCTTTTGCTCAAGGTCATCTGCCAGCATCCTGGAAATCAGCAAACATTACCGCTTTACACAAAAAAGGTGCAAAAACAGATCCTTGCAACTACAGACCAATCAGCCTGCTCCCAATTATCAGCAAAGTCATGGAATCCATCATTGCTTCGGATATGAAATCTTTCCTCTTCTCCAATGGCTTGATCTCTGATCATCAATTTGGTTTCAGACCAGGTCACTCTACTCTGGACATGCTGCTTCTGCTGTCTCAACAATGGATGGAGGTCCTCAATGCCAAACAGGAAATCAGAGCTGTCTCCCATGACATATCACGTGCCTTCGATACGGTCTGGCACCCAGCTCTGCTCACCAAACTCTCCTCCTATGGTATCCATGGAAATCTCCATGCATGGCTTGCGGACTTCCTCTCTGGTCGTAGTCAACGTGTGGCCCTGAATGGATTTCTCTCATCTCCCCTTCCCGTTCAGGCTGGAGTTCCCCAAGGCAGTGTGCTGGGCCCTGTGCTTTTTCTGATCTTTATCAATGATCTCTCCGACTCTCTGGAAAATCCTCTGTATCTCTTTGCTGATGACTCCACTCTCTGCCGCTCCATTCCTCTTCCCTCAGATCGGCAGTCTGCAGCCTCCTCACTCTCTGAAGACCTGGACAAAATCACAGACTGGTCAAACATGTGGAACATGTCTTTCAATCCTGACAAATCTCACACTCTTACTATGTCTCTCCGAAAAGATCGACTGGACAACCCTCCCATCTACTTTCTCAACAATCCTCTCCAAGAAGTTCTGTCGCTCAAGCTTTTGGGTCTCACCATCTGCCATGATCTTTCTTGGGAAAACCACATTTCCAAGCTGGCCTCCAAAGCCAGTCGCCGACTGGGCATCCTCCGTCGTGCGAAGTCCTTCCTAGGCACACCTGAGCTCCTCACCACATACAAGGCTTTCATCCGCAGCTCAATGGAATACTGTTCTCCCCTATGGGCTGGTGCTCCTGCCTCACACCTGGCTCGGCTTCACGCTGTTGAATCCAAAGCTTTCAGAATCATTGGAATCTCCCGCGATGAAGCTATCTCTGAGGGCCTTTCACTCACTCACCGCAGGCAGGTAGGTGGTCTTTCTGTCTTCTACCGACTCCTCTCCGGCCTTGCTCCCCCAGCTCTCTCTGTGCTCTGTCCCCCAAATATTCCTACAGGTCGCACAAGATCTGCCAGCCACCCTCTGATGGTTAAACTGCCGAAATCTCGGCTCTCTGCTCACCTTCACTCTTTCATTCCTCTTTTCTCCCGCCTCTGGAACAAACTCCCACACTCACTTCAATCACACTCCTCCCTCCAGGTCTTCAAAACAGCTGTTCACCACCATCTCTTATCTTCCCCCATCCAAAACCTTGATCTTTTCTACCCCCACTAATTCACCCCAGATCCACCTTGTTTGAAATTCCAACTTCTTTCCTGGAAGTCTTGGCAGTGTCCATATGTTTTATACCTCTCCCACCCCCCCCCCCTTCCCATGCCTCCCCCCCAAAGCCCTCTCCCTCCCACAGTTCTCTCGATGTCTCCATGTCTCTCGGTCCCTGCTCTCAAATGTTGTGTTTGTGTCCTTCCCCCTCTCTCCCCATCTTGTCTACCGCTCCCGATGTTATTTGTTTTGTGTGTCTGTTTGTCTTTCTGTGTGATTAATGTTCGCTCTTTCACGAGCGTCGATCTTGTATACAAAAAAAAAAAAAAAAAAAAAAAAAAGTCAATGAAAGCTAGTCTGTTGGGAGCCGTTGGTGAGGTATGTGGATGGACAAAAGGACCACCGAGGCACTCGGAAACATGGTGGTGGGATGATGAAGTTGGAAAGAGGATTGACGAGAAGAGGAGGAAGTTCAAGGAGTGGCAGAAGGCGAAGGGTACGGGAGCAGAAACAACAGAGCATGAAAGTTATAAGGCAGCCAGGAAGGCTGCAAAGAAAGAGGTAGCAAAGGCGCAGGAGGCATGTAGGAAAATGTTTGGAGAACGCTTGGATTCGGAAGAGGGTCAGAAAGCAGTATTCAGGATTGCAAAACAGATAGCGAAAGAGAGGTGTGATGTGATGGTGGTGAGTTGCTTGAAGAATGAAGTGGGACAAATCGTTGTCGACCCATCTGGAATTAAAGGAAGATGGAAAAGATATATGGAAATGCTGTTGAATACAGAGAATGAATGGGATGGCAACATAGAGAGTAACCCAGTTTTAGGACCGGCAGAGAAGATAACTGAGAAGGAGTTGAGAAAGCGATAAAAGCAATGAAGGGTAGAAAAGCGGGAGGGCCGACGGGAGTTGTGGGAGATATGTTAAAGGCAGCAGGAAGTTGGGGTGTGAAGAGAATGACAGAGATCTGCAATCTGGTGGTGAAAGAAGGCCGCATTCCAGTGGATTGGGAACCGAGTACCCTCGTCCCTCTATACAAGGGGAAAGGTGACCCTCTGGAGTGTGGCTCGTACCGAGCGATAAAGTTATTGGAGCATTGAATGAAGGTATTGGAAAGGGTGTTGGAGAGGAGGATAGGGAAGAAAGTGAAGATCGACGAAATGCAGTTTGGATTTATGCCAGGAAGAGGAATGACAGACACGCTTTTCATTGTGAGGCAGTTGCAGGAGAAGTACATGGAGAAGAGGAAG